>NC_141088.1:20979868-21304868 GCF_041138505.1 Cibotium barometz | reverse complement strand
CATTCTTTTCCTCCAGGAGCATCATCTCTCAAAGGGTCATACTGCTGATGCGGGAAGATTTTACTAGGCAAGAGTCATACTTGTTGGCCCTCCATCCTTCGGCCCCTTAGGGACACATGGAGGAGTTTGCATGTTTGTTAGTGGGCAGCTTCTGCCGGCCTTGACAGGCTCAGGAGTCGTTGTCCCAAGGCGAGCACAGTGGGTCACCATTCTGATTGGAGAGGATAGCGTTGGCTTCCTCAATTTTTATGCCTTGATGAACGCCGCTAGTAGAGCCCTCTTTTGGAGCACAGTTCGCAGACCCTTCCCTAGGCTGACTTTTGGTGCATGGGTAACAGCTTCAACATGATAAAGGTAGCAGAGGACAGACTTGGAGGAGGTACGGCCACAATCTTAGGAGTAGAGTACTTTGCCTGATACTGGTACTTGGGGGATAGGACCCTTGGCACTTGCTAGAGTTTGGGCACAACCCTAGGAGCCTCAGCTTCTTGAGATCAGATAGGAGGAGCACTAGCCCCAACCTTTCTAGACTTGACAGGTTCTACGTTGAGGAGTGGGCTTGTAGCCATGGGGGCATGGTTGGTATCTTGGTAGGAATTTCTTTTTTAGATCACTTCCTGGTGGTTATTATGTCCCTAGAGGACCCCTAGAGACACGACATGCATGTGAGCTCTAGGATTCCAAACAGCCTCATTCAGGATGGAGCAGATTTGGACGGGATTGGACTTTATCTCAAGCTCTACTACGTGCGCACTGGGATATTGGCCTAGGGGAGATCAAAGGTTTCTTGTTGCAGGAGGCAGCCCAAAGTAGATTGGAGGGATTTCAGGAGTAGGAGCTGAGTCTAAGGAGGGGACTAGCCTCTTTACAGCAGCTTCATGAGCGTTCCCTAGATAGCCCATGGATTGAGAGTCAACTTCTTGCCTGCTCGCACAGAGATTAGATCCATAAAGGAGAGGAGGGTGGAGTACATATACCATGCCAAAGCTTCATTATGGACCCAGGTGGGGGACAGAGTAACATGAGATTTCTTCGAGATAGCCACCCCCCACAAGAGGAAAGATAGTAATCATAGGGTACATGGCCAAGATGGGCTATTGTTTCTAACCCCCCCAACGTGAGAGCCATCGCCCCCACTGATTTCTTTAGTTATCTTCTCACAGTAGGTGCCCCATTATCTCCACAGGTGATGGATGCGTGTGCGAGAGGGTCTGGCGACACACGAGAGAGGTGGTTACCCCCTCTCTTCAAAGTCTTTCTTACTGACTCCATTCACATCAGAGGAGTTGGCAGAGGTGATGATGACATTACCCAAGGGCAAATGCCCTGGGGTGGACGGGCTTCTAGTCTCTTTCTTTCTTCGTCATTGGGACCTCATGGAAGGCAGCCTTCGAGCTGCCTTCAATGAGATTATGCTCACAGGTGCCATGCTAGAGAGGCTCTCAGAGGGCTTGATTCACTTAATTCCCAAGGAGGGTGGTGACAGATTGGAGATCCAGCAGTGTGGAGACCCATCACTTTTCTAGAGACTACCTATAAGATCTTGGCCAAGGCCATCAGCAGGAGACTTTAGCCCTTTCTCTTGGATTTTATTCATGACACTCAGACCGGATTTGTTCAGGATCAGAGTATTTTGGACAACATTTTCACCTTCTGGGAGAGATGATAGCTTTGGCCAGGATGCGAAAGCAAGACCTCATAGTGCTACTCCTAGACTTTGAGAAAGCTTATGATAGGGTGGATTGGAGCTTTCTAGAGGGCACGATGACCCGAATGGGATTCCCCATGGAGTGGATTCATGGAGTCTCAGGACTTTATTCAACGTCACACAGCCAGTTCTCATTTAGGGAGCCCGTGGTGGCGACAGATTCGCCCTTTCTCGCTCGGTTCAACAGGGCTGCCCTTTGGCACCTTCCCTCTTCTTATTCATTGCCGAGGCCATGAGTAGTTTTCTCTCAGCCCAAGAGATCGGGCTCCATGGATTGCGTCTTCCCCTCTACATGCAAGAGGAGCTGCTTGACTTAGAGTTTGCAGATGACATAGCAGCCTTCTTTGCTGGAGATGTGGGGAATCTATAGAGATTCGTGGAGGCGATTAAGATTTTTTGTTGCGCATTAGGAGCACAAGTCATGTGGTTTTGGGTAGGCTTAGCACCGCCCCGACTTGGCGCCCAGTTTGAGGCTTTTCAGTGGATCCCGAGGCACTATCTTGGTTACTAGGTGGGCATTGATATCTCTATGAGTAGCAGCTTGCCCTGCTCCTTCTAAGTAATTGGAAGAAGCTTTTATACTGGAGTTCTGCGAGGCTCTCCCTAGTAGGTAGAGTGGTGGTGGTGAACAAGGTTCTTCTTGCCACCATGTGGTACATCACTTTGTGCTGGGCCTTCTCTCGGGCATGTATTGGCTAGGTACAACGATTGATCCAAAACTTCTTATGGCTTAGCAAACAGGAGGCCAGCTAAGGCCAAGGTAGCTAATCATTTAGCCACGTCATAGAGTGGGGCTAGGCCTCATTGACCTTGCTATTCAGAGCCATGCCCTGTTGGGCAAGTTGATCATTAGAGGACTCCTTCCTGGTGGTGAGCCTTGGAAGAATTTCTTATTGGCCTTCAGCCCACACCCCGAGTCTTGGGGGCCCTTGGCGCTGCAGAGCACCAGATGGATTTTCATAGAGATGTGGGCCCGCAGTTTTAGTCAGCTTTTGAGGACAGATTTGTAGCCAGCTTACTTCGAGCTTAGGATCATCTCAGGCTGGCCCTTAGACAGATCGATGTGGTAGCCTCAGAGGAGCGACTTTGGCAGCCTTTGGTTTGGAACCCCTTGATCTATTTATACAGTGGCCACATGTTGGGGGCCCAACTGCATGGGACCATTCAGGTCTCTTGGAGATTATATTGCCTTAAGCATGGGACCATTAAGGTCTCTTGGGGATTATATTGCACACAGATAGTTACCCCCGGAGGTGCAAGAGAGAGGCCTGACAGGGGTCCGCCGAGGTAGAGACAGGCTGAGCATCGACATGGACTCAGCTATCCCTTAGGAGTGGTTGACTCCTATCTCACAGACCCACCCCCCCCTAGAGTGAGTAGGTGTGTTTACCAGACATGATATTCTCGTGGCGGTCCACGGAGTAGATGAGGACACTGGTTTGCTCACTTTTTCTATTGGATCCCATGACAAACTTGAGAGATCCGAGCTTCCCATAGAGGACTTCAAGGGGCTGCACCTTGCAGAGAGTGAGGGTGATTGGCTTTCGGGCGGCACAAGAGTGGCATGTAGACCTCCACCGGCCAAGGTGCCCAGGGAGAGATTCTGGCAACTATGGATATGGGAGTGCTGACCTCTCACGCGCCTACAGTGGGACTTGGGGGAGTGGACTTTGCATGACCCCGCTGCTCGGGAGGAGACTCTGGATACCCCCTTCTTTGCATATAATACGCGGCTTGGCCCCGCAGGATCCAGATGCTAGAGATTGATGGCACCCCGACAGCAACATCACATTGGCAGCAGGGCCTCTCATCATGTTTCCTTTCAAATTTCTGGAAGAGACTATGGGACAATTTCTGGCCTACAAAGATCACCCTCTTTCTTTGGCTGATGGCACACAAGAGCTTAGCGGTCTAGTAGTTGGAGGTAGGCTAGCAGCTTGCCCGCGGTGCAACCACCCTTAGGAGTCTTAGCGACACTGTCTTTGGGATTGCTCGAAGGCTCAATAGATCTGGTAGTGGATTCTCCGCATCTTCACTATTGAAAGGGGCTCAACCCGAATCATTACATGGGGCACTATCACTTGGGCAACATAGGCTGCGTGGTCAGGGTTTATGAGGAGGATGGGGGAGGGTTGGCCCTTTAGGTCTCTCATCATAGTATTTCGACAGTACTAGTCACAGCCCCGCCTACAGTTGATTGGTGAGGACTAGGCTTATGCTAGAGATGGGAGATTTGTAGTAGCATTACAGCTTGACACATTTGGTGTGCTAGATGCACTAAGGCCATGGAGGGTACCCATACTCCACCTTCTGAGTCCATCAAGAGCATTTGACTCGACCTCATTCATACCCTCCGTGGTCAGTGTGGGGAAACCTTCAAGGAGGTTCTGACCGCATGCAAAAGCGATGGGAAGCTTTCTTGAGGCTATGGAGACCTAGCCCTTTTCTCATAGATAGAGGCGATGACCCCACTTGGCACTACAGACCACCTATGTGGTTGTTCCTCCCTTGTATGAGATAGCCTTCTCTCGTCACAGAGCGACCACGTGGAGAAGGGTCTCTTTCCATTGTGATCATGTGATTTCTGCCCTGTATAATATGAGGCGAGTTTGTATCTAGCCCCATTGTGGTTGTATCTAGCCCTTTTGTGGCTGTTTTCCATTAACGAATAGAAGGATCTGTTTCCTAGAAAAAGAAAATCAAGTTTCAATTCTTCTCCATTCGGAGAAGGAACCTGGGTCATGTGGAATGATAAAGAGCCAATGTGTAGGACTACCTCAAACCAAAAGGATCTAAACATGCAGTCGCATAACATGTCCTCAGTCAAAGTGAGCCTCCAACCTCGAAGCCAGGCTCTGATGTAGGATGAGTGTCATTGGAAACCACACAACCAACCCCATGAGACAAGAAATCCCAAACCCTCAAATAGAAGGTTTCATGGCAGTGGAACGCAAACTTTATCAAACTTCTCTAGGTACTAAATGGGATCTCAAGTTTCATCAAATTTGGTCATCATCCTTGAGATGTGGATTGGCTTTTTACCCAATTCTCTAAGCCTTTAGTAGGTGTTATGTTTGTGGGGCAACCCCCTTTCCCATTTCAAACACGATCCTTAGCATATCTTTTTCATATTCACCACGTGGTAGTGGAACATAAGGGAGTGGTTATGCAAAACCCTCAGTCTCTGTGTTTAGTGTTTCGTGCCCCATGGGGTTGGGATATGTGGTTTCCAATGGCACTTGCCTACCTGGCTTTAAGGTTACATGATTGCGATAATTGGGAGGACACATTGTGTGATTGCCCTAACCCTTAGTCTCTGGGTTTAGTGTTTTACAATGACAACTTACAATGTCGTTTACAATGACAACTTATCCTATCCTACGCCTACCTAGCTTTGAGGCTCAGGCATGTAGGGCAACTAAGGACACATCTTGTGATTGCCCTTGTGGTGGAATCCTTGGGCTTGAGGTAGTCCATGCAATTGGGTGTTTACCTTTTCCCATGTTCCCTTTCCTCATCCTAGCAGAGAGGAACTGGAACTTGGTTCCGTGGTGAAGAAGCTTCCATAATGGGCTCCTTGATAATTTGTCCCTCTTTTCAATGCTAAGGTCTTCCTTAAATTTTTTTTGGGACCAAACTAATTAATAGAAAAAGTAGATGTTGGGTGCTTTATAACATGAAAGTGATTGAGAGATAAATCATCGGCCAGTAGCGCAGTTGTTAAGGTGCTTGGTTGATATGCCCAAGGTTATGGGTTCAAACCCTGCTAGCTACCTCGAATGATGCTTACCTTGAAATGTTACCCGCAGGTGTGTGGTGTTTGTAAAAGGGTATGCGGGGGCGTGAGAGCAGTCCTGTCATGAACTAGGAATTACTTGCCCAAATTTTGAGATAAAGTTAGGGTGTTAACGTTTTAGGTCGTCCCACTTTTCTAGGATGGGCGGGGAGACTCCCCGGTCCATGAAAATGGGCGGGGCGCAGTGTGTAAAGCACTTCATTCTACCCGCACAAAACCCTAATTTTTATCAAATGAAGTGAAATGCAAGGAAAATGAAACACAAATGACTCCTCTATATTTATCGCTCTCCAACGCGTTAGATCTTTTGATCGTTGAGGCGGTGGGATCCCTGTTGTCTGCGTCTCTTTTTCTTCTGCCACTGTGAGGCGTTATTGTGGAGAGGAAGGATTCGCGACCGCTGCACAAGACCCAGCCTTGTTAGGGCAGGTACTGCTGCTTTCCGTGCTTTAAAAAAAGAAAGGGTTTTGTTGTTTGTTGCTCGGTCAGCTTAAGGTTTTCTTTTGTAGCTCTTTTCGTCTGCGTCTTTCCTAGGGTTAGCACTGAAGCTTTTGTCTGGTTGTCAAGGTCACCTCCGAGCCTTCATTTGTTGCCTTTACTAGGGTGAACCAGGTTTAGCTCTGCTTCGGAGGTCCTGTTAACTGCGTGGTCGGAGGCATACATCAGCTGTGAGACTCCTTATCCTTAGACGAGTTTGAGAAGCCTCTCTCCGGACGTTTCCCCATTTCTGTGGCCATTTTCATCTGTTTCTTTGGCTAAATAAGGGTGGGTTCCGGTGGTGGGCGAGTTTTTTTTTTCACTTTTACTTTTCTTCCACCATAATGTGCTCTCTATAAAGATTAGGGTTAACGTTATCATGTAAGCTCTGCTGAGTCCTGTTGTTTTCCATCTGAATCTTCTGTGTATGCCATCCTTGTAGGTTACTGAGCTTTTCTCGTCCGTGTAGTCATGGCCAGAGGACGAAAATCCAGACGTGGAGGTGCAGCAATGTCACAGGCAGAGGCCGAAGAGACAAAGCCAGTGGAGGAGTCATTTGAGACACACGCCAAGGATGTGCTGGCGAAGCAGGAAGTGCCCAAAGAAGTGCCTGAAGAGCCTGTTGCCGAGAAGATTGAAACAGAAGACTTAAAAGAAACTGATGAGAAGGAAGAAACTCTTGAAAGTGAGGCAGAAAAAAAGGCTGATACCAAAGAGACACCAAAGAAAGAGAAGCGCATTAGAGGCAAGAAGGGCAAGAAGCCGGCAGCTCCGGAGAGTGGCAAAAAGGGGAAAAAAAAGATTGATATTGCTGGACTGATTTTCATGTGCAACACTGCCACTAAGAAAGACTGCTTCAAGTACCGTGTGTTTGGGCTTCCTGAGGCGAAGAAAGATATAGTGGAGCAGGTTAAAAAGGGGATAAAGTTGTTCCTGTTTGACATTGACCGGAGAGTTTTGTATGGGATTTATAAGGCAAGTTCTGAGGGTGGCATCAATCTGATGGAGGAGGCCTTCAAAGATTCTGATCGCAAGTTTCCAGCTCAGGTTTTGTCTTGGGAATTACTATATATGTGGATTTTATTTCTGAGTGCGTGCGTGCTAGTTTTTTAATGATTACATCTAAAGTTGGCTTAGTGGGGTGTCTGGCCTGTCAAAGAATTGGGCGGCCGCTTGAAGCTGGTCCCTTCTAGATGGCACTTCCTCTGTTGCTTCATTGGGGGGACCATCTGAACCCTCATTGACTTGTATGTTATACTGACAGTACTTTTTGCAGGTGCGATTCCGCATTCACAAGGATTGTATGCCGCTCGAGGAGAATGTCTTCAAACAAGCAATAAAGGAGAATTATTTCCGTGGCAATAAGTTTAAGTGTGAATTGAATATTGAACAGGTACAGTTTTAGCCGTTTTTGGTAAATTTTGCGTATGTCTAGTTGTGCAGTTGAACTGACTTTATTTTGTGTCCATATGAGAGCAGGTTCGTAAATTGATGCAGCTTTTCCGTCCTTTGGATTCTAGAGGCCTGCCAATGCCTAATCCTAGAAAGGATTCAAAAAGAGAGCCTGCCTTCAAAACCAACACGCCCCGAGGTCCTTCTCGAACCCCACGGTCTCGAGGACCCCCTCCTCGAGGTGCTGCTTCAGTACATGCAAGGGAGCCAGTTTATCCCAGGGAATATGCACCCCTGTATCCCAGGGAGCGTCTTCCAACTGAAATGGAGCTTCGCATGCAGCCAAGTTATGTACCAGTGCCAGATTTGGCACAGGCTGAAGCCGAGGCATTGTACAGGCAGAGGCTTCAGTTGAGACAAATCCAGGAGGCCCAATTAGATGCTTTGGACAGAAGGGCTTATGCAGTGGATCCTGTTGGGATGGATGCATCAGTTGGCAGTCGCAAAAGGTATTTGGAGGATGTTTATGCAGAGCAGCAAGGCTTGGTTCCCAAACATCATCTTTACAGAGATTTGGAGTACCAAAGAGAGATTCCATACAGAAGCTATGGTGATGGTTTGCATGCTCTCTCTGGAACTTTGCCATATGAATCAACTGGTACTCAGTTGGCATGGCCCCGAATGACTTACTAAATGGACTGCAGAGCTTGTCTTTCTCGAGGAGATTTAAAAGAACTGTCGAGGGTGTTAATGTTTTCCGTCCAGACAAAAAATTGAGTTGACAATGTAGTTATCTGTTAGTTTGCTTTGCTGTCCCGAATTAGCAGGCTATCTTCCACCTCATCACTATTTTCTGTATGGGTTTGACTTTCTGATAAGCGACCATTCTTTTTTGTGATCAATGCAATTTCCTTTTTTTTTTGTGTGTTTCTTTTTAAGCAGTTTGTACCAGCTATCTATAATTGCCTTGCCTAAACAATTGTACCAGCAGAGAGTAGTGTTCCGTATGGTGTCTAGCCTCGTACACAGTGAAGTACGCTGTTTTGTGATGAGTTGGTGATCCCATCAAGTGGACTGGTTTTCACTATTTCCTGTTTTATAATCATTTCGAGAAGTTTTGCTGCCTGCAATGCTTCGTGGAGGCATGACTTCCACACAACATACACATGACATGTGGGTGGATGTTATTTTGCTGTTAGACAGGAGTGGTCAATCAGACTTCGTGGGCTACCAGGTGTTCAAAAGAGGCTTTTGTCATATGCCAGTATGCAGCTTTTCCTTCAGTGTTGTCCCTTTATCAATGAAGGTGTGAGTCTGGCTGTTTCCATTGTGTACTTCTGTGGATCCAGGAAGAGGGGAGATTTTAATTTACTCTAGGCATATTTATATCTTGAGAATGCCACTAATTTCGGTCTGGGTCATGAAATTTTCATGCCTCTGCGCTAAGTGCGATAAATTACAATCAGATAGTAATCGTGGAGCTTAACACTTTACAAAATTAGTTTTAATATAACCTTTTGATGTGTGAAGATGTGTTTACTGTGCTTAACGATATAGTATGGCTGCTTGCAACTGAGCACAAAAACATTCCAATCGTACTTTTCAGACCATTATCTTTGGTGTGGGTGAATGTGTGCATGTTGTGCTTTATAATGAATCCATCACAATGCATGCCTACAAATCAGTGTTTTTTTTGCCAATTTAATTACAAGTTGCCAGAATCTCTTTGCAGGGGCATACCCAGTGCTACCGTTGAAACCTTTACTGAACTCTGTAGCCGTTGCAGCTGTTTACTTTTACTGAATTAGCATGGCAAGTAAAGTGGTAATACTACCACACTACTGCTTCTACTACTACTGCTTGAAAAGTTTAAAGATCGCAAGGGTCTGAATCATTAAAATTCTAAAGCAGAAGGGGATTCTGGTGCATGAATGACCCCGAGGAGAACAAAGTAACGAAGTCAGTTTACGGCATTGACCCTCTGGACAACTCCCTACAAAAGAGCCAACAGGAATTTAATCAACGAGGCTGAGAATGGCAGCTACAAGGAACAACTAAGGGTCTTTACACACTGCCTAAGGGTGTCACAATAACATGTGGGCAGCCAAAAAGTGCCTTGTGCACTCTTGAATGGGCGTGGCCCATTACACACCAACTGCCCATGCCTGCGTTTATTAAAAAAGTGACTTTGTCCATGCATGGGTGCTCCCTTTACACACTGCCCTTCACACAACTTGCATGTCCACGTACCCAACAATCCCAGCAGCCTGTTGACCTACGTATACATGCATCTCCACCAGCCCCAACAGCTTGTTAACCTACGTATGCATGCATCTCCACCAGCCTGTTAACCTGCCTATACATGCAACATGTATCCAAACTGAGTCAGTGCATGCCTCCAGCTTGTTAACTGGTGCTCAACACATACGATAAGAGTCCTTGCATGGTAAATGATTGTAAATACATGTGCAAGTGCAAGTGCTCCTAGTGTCTTACTATACTACGGAAGAATGAATTGATAATCAATGATCACTTACCGGAAATGATAATATCCGAAACCATGCTTGACCCCCATTAGAATTCACCCACATACTTACATGCTTCACCTCGTAACTTACAAGATGCTCCCAAACTTCATCAATACCTTGCAAAAGCAATTTCCATCCACACAAATAGAGAGTTGGGGACTTGAATCCCATCACCATAGTTATTGTGGCTACACCCTTCTCTCTTCGAGAGGAGGGGAGGGGATGAACTAGATTTATCTTACCCCCTCCCCTCCTCCCATCTACAAAAAAGAACGAGAATTAGTAGGCATATGAGATTTAAAAACCAAATAAACATCCTAATAAAATAATCCGCCTAATGTTTGGGATATATTTTATAAAGCCTACAAAATATGATGTCGTAGAGATAAACAAAATACCAACATTGTGTCCAAAGTCATAACATCCAAGCACTATTTCATCTCCTACTCACTATTGTCACTCTCATCAGCCGAGTCATGATCACCAAATACAATTCTCACATTTATTCTCTCTCTCTCTCTCTCTCTCTCTCTCTCTCTCTCATTAAACATAACTCTAGCAAGATTGTCTCTCCTTTGTGCGCCGCCAACCTGGGATGAATTAGGCGGTGCTGTTTCGTTGGGTCCTCTGCCAACCTAGGATGAATCAGGCGGTGCTGTTTCTGATGATTGCGCCAATTCTTACATTTATCCTCTCTCTCATTAAACAAAACTTGAGCCATGCATGCACTGACGCAGTATGGATACATGTTGCATGCATAAAGCGTCATCATAATATGAATCCATCATCTCAATCATTGCAATCAAAGAAATGATGATTGCAATGAGACAAACTACGAGAGTTAACTTGTCTTCCATCCCCCCCTGCAATAGATGGAAGAATGGCTAAATTCCTATGATTACATAACATTAGTATATTTACATGTTAAAACTTGAAATAAGCTGAAAAATTGAAGAGTTTCATTACATGATGATTGATTTCAATTAGACTAAACTTGTTAAAACACCATAATTCACTGATAACAGTGAAATCACTCCTTTTTAAATAGATGCTAATCAAAGCACTTAATGATGATTAACAATAATCAAAGAAGATGCATACAGATTAAAACACCTGGTATCTACTGCATGCAACATGATAGAGGTAGGGCTGCATACCATGATTAACAATAATCAAAGCAATTAATAATGATTAACAATAATTAGGACACCTTTGCATACGGAATATAGAAGATGCATACATATTAAATCACTTGGTATCTACTGCATGCAGCATGATAGAGGTAGGGCTACATGCCGTGATTAACAATAATCAAAGCAGTTAATGATGATTAACAATAATCAAGACACCTTTACATACGGAATATAGAAGATGCATACAGATTAAAACACTTGGTATCTACTACATGCAGCATGATAGAGGTAGGGATGCATGCCGTGATTAACAATAATCAAAGCAGTTAATGATGATTAACAATAATCAGGACACCTTTGCATATACGGAATACAAAAGATGCGAACAGATTAAATCACATGGTATCTACTGCATGCAACATGATAGAGGTAGGGCTGCATGCTGTGAGGAGAGAGAGGAGCAAGACAGAAAAAAAAAGCTTAAAAAAAGAAGGTTACCTAGAGAGACCCGAGGAAGAATGCCTCCCAGTTCCGAGGGAAGAGGAAGGCGCTGGGAATTGGTCTGCAAATGCCAAGCAACATTTCCATCTTTTCTTTGCGTTCTAGCGGGAAGGAATGGCAGCCTGGTCCACAAACCACGTTCCATTGGCTGGAGATCGGTGCGCCCAAGATTGGGCAGCCGAGCTGCGTTCTAGCGGGAAGGAATGGTAGCGTGGTCCACAAACCACGTTCCATTGGCTGGAGATCGGTGCGCCCAAGATTGGGCAGCCAAGCTCGGCTACCCATCCAGAGGCGAAACAGGGGTAGGAGGTGGAGGCCAACGTGGCAAGGTAGAAGAATAATAACTAATTCAAAAGCGAGTGATATCTTCGGTCTAGATTATGTTTACCAAGGCTAAAGGAGAAAGGAAATTTATACTACCCCCTTTCTCTTTGTTTTCATTGCGGGAAGATGGAGTATATCCATCGGCTCACAACACAGCACCCTCGTTGCGCAACTCGGTGGCATCGAACTCGGGTCCTCGCAATGGAAAAAAGGTTCACTGTGCAAAGGTGCAAGAGATTAATAGTGTGGAGGAAAAGGCTAGGTAAAGTATTTTAATCACAGAAGTATATCAAATGTGCTAAATGTGTGTGTGTGTGTGTGTTTTGATATTGGGTTAATGCTATAAATAAACTAAAAATGTAAGCAAATTCAAAATAATAAGCAAATGTGTATGTGCTATATGATTTATTTCCTATGTACATGTAGAGTGGGTAAATCAAGTCCACACAGATTGATTAGGGAAAAACAAATTAGTGTAGGAGAAAAGATCAAGCTTTCACAAATTAATAGTATGGAAGAAAAGATCAAAGCCAGCTCACAACAAGTTGATTAGGGGAAAGGGAAATAGTGTGGGAGAAAAGATCAAGCTTTCAGAAATGAATAGTATGGAAGAAAAGATCAAACTTTGCAAACTTGAACATGAACATGAAATAATTCACAAAATTAGTCAAAAGTAGCTTTGGGCTCATTCAAGCGCTTTGACATTTTCTATGAGCACACTATTTTTTATAGATGAGAATAGTGTATGGGAAAGGAGGTGAGCAATGTGGGAACAAAGTTCAAGCTTTGAGCTAGAAGGGCTCTCCTCTCTCTGCCTTTTTAAGACCTTAATCAGTTTAATAAGAGAACATTTTTGTAAGCTTACTAATCTAAGATATTGGATTTGTTTTAGTTTGATAAGAGAGAGAGAGAGAGAGAATAATGTTCATCAAATTTTTATCTAAAGATTTATAGTATAGGTATTTTTATTAACATATTTAAGTTTCCTATACTTGAGATCGAATTGAAGATGGATAAGGCTCAATATAAGGTTTTAAAAGAGTGAAGTGAAAAGTAAGAAGTGTAGCTTCCATAATATTGCTTGCACAAGCACTAGATGCGGGTTCAAGTTTTGAAATGTTCGTTGGTGTAGCTTCCATGTTAGTGCTTGCATAATTTTATAATGGATTCTAGTGAGAAGGCATGTCTTAACCCCTCATCATTGATGTCACAATTTAGGAACTTAAACATTGGTATCTAGACTTTAAAAAGTCTAACTTAAATCATGATTAAAGCGTCTATAAAATAATTAAATAATTAATAATACTATGTTTGTTTGCGAGAAGAGATATATATATATATATATATATATATATATATATATATACCGGCTCACAACAGATACCCACGTCGTCACGCAGCCTGCTGGCATTGAACCCGAGTATTTGCAATAGGACCCAACTATTCTACCAACTCGTCTACGTGCTCATGGGCTAATTAATAATACTAATGAATATAGGCACATAACAAATGAATAATTAATCATACTAATGATTATAGGTACACAACAAATCTAATTGCTTGATAGTGAAGGGGATTAAAAAAAAACTAATTAGATATCAGAGAGATTATGTGGAGAAGCCAAGCAGTACAACTATTGAAAAAGAAAAGTTAGTCCTCTTCATCGCTAATTGTGGATAAAAGTATGGAAATTAGAAGTGCTAGCTTAAGAAAAACAATTCTCGCTTTAGCATTGCTACTTAATTAATGATTTGATTCCCAAAACATATTTCTCTAATGGGCTAATCAATGTCAATTAGATAATCATAATTAACATGCATACCTTGACCTAGGGCTCTTTCATTGATAGAAACTATATTTTCTCACAGATTTTGATATCAAATGTCTATGCCAGAGTTCATAGTCCCTTCTCCATCAAGTAGAACTCTCGTTTTGTGCAGATAAATTGAAGGACATAGATTTGAATATGAGAGATTATGTAGAGGAAAAAACATATATCTGATACATGGACAAGTAGTAAAAACTTCAAAAAATAAAAATAAAGATCCTCTTATCAATCGAGCTTAGGTTAGTGTCATTCAGGTGGTGATACTCATGGAAGTGTTAGGGCCTAAGACGTCAAGAATTATTAGACACAACTTCTATTGGCAAATCTAAGGATGAGAGCACCAATATGCAACAAGAATCTGTAGTCATGGAGAGGATTGCAAACCCTATCATACCACCTTGACTGATGTTATCTCTAACAGTTTATTAGGGAGAGACTTAGGTTTATTTAGAATAAACCCTAGTAGAGAAAACCCTATTTAGGGTGTATAAACAAGAGACTTAAAGTAGAGTAAAAATGCCACCTCAAGCTGGTAGAGAATAAAAAATTATGACGTGGGGGAGAGATGCCACCTTCTATATCTATATCTATATATCACTTATTTGTAACCTTCCATGTGGGCAGCAAAGGAGAGCCCCACTTTGGCAAGAGGAGAGCCCTTCACATAAAGGAGAAAGCATATACACATATTTATATATATATTTATAGGTACGTATATATGTATATATAAATAGATCTATATGTACACCAACATAAATACATGCATGTGCATGCACACAATGCACCACACACACACACACACACACACACACACACACACACACACACACATGCACATATGCACAATGCACCACACACACACACACACACATATGCACATATGCACACATGCACACACACACACACATGTACACAAAACACACACACACACACACACACACACACACACACACTCGCATTCACGTGCACATACACAAATATGCACACTTACACGCACACACTTACTCAACCTCGCACATATGTTGAGATGTCAAGCTCAACATGAGCTGACACTCATGAGGAACTTGCATGACCGTTCAACATTTATATCATTGGTGGGTATAGTAGCTGGCACCGACATATCTTCGCCAGAGATTCTACAGCTGGACTACACCGACTAGTCCACACCTACCCACTCCTCTTAGCGTGTTTACATTATGGACTTCTTCTATATACTCTATTATATGTGTTAGTCACTTTATCTTCTTCGTAGACCTCTTCTGTTGTGTGAAGAAGAAAAAGAATTTTCAGCCTCTCACCTTGTGTGTTCTCTTCTAGGGTTTGTGTGAGTGTGTGTGTGCTTGTTGCAAGAGCTTAAGCTCTCTTCTCACCTGCATCTTTTCATGGTATCAGAGCCTGGTTTATGCTAAGGGCTGAGCGGCAAGCAAGAGAAGCACAGGAAGTGGTATGAGGGTAAGAGCTTCATCTACTCTTCCCTCCTTTGTGTTGGCTACTACACTCTTGTCGGGAGCTCTTCAGGAGGCACCGGCAAACGAACTCCGATTGAGGAGCTTTCTTCGCGGGAGCAAAGCTATAGGGCAACTATACTATATTGTGGACTCCTTGGACAATATTTTTTGGGTCGAAAACGCATTTCCGGGCATGTCTAGACCTCTGTTTTTCAGTTCGCAGGCGTTCACGGTGGGCAATGCGGGTAAGTTTTGATTCTCTATAGAACTCTGTTTTTTGGAACTGCAGGAAGGGCGTTTGGTTGTGTAGACACCGTGTGTACTGCAAAGAGGTCTCAAAGCTGCCATTGGGTGCATGTATGAAAATTGAGGTCACTGGTTGTGATAGTTTGGGTGCAATATAGTACCGCTCTACAGAGAATACAATAGTTTGTGTGCAGGTCAAACAAGAGTGTTGTTTTTGGTAAATTTGTGTCGTAGACAAGATATCAAAGAATGGAATAAACTAGATTGTTGCAGAGAATCTTGACAAGAATAACTTCCATGCTTGGAGGTTTAGATTGAGAAATTTCCTGATGGGAAAAGGTTACTCTAGGAGGACGACATTGAAGGTGAACATGAGGAGGCACCAGAGATACCGGAGATTAATCCAACTACTGCAAATGTAAAATAATTCAAGGATTGGAATCAAGGAGCAAGGAAAGTCATGTATTGGCTTTCCATCTGCATACATGACACTATGATTGGGCATATACAGGATGCCAAGTCACTTAAGGAGGCATGGGATACCTTGGTGAAGTTGTATGAAACTAACACCAAGGCACGAAAGATTCAGCTAAAGAATGAGCTTCATACTGTGGAGAGAAAAAATATGTATGTGAATGATTATGCCTTAAAGATCAAGGGCATTGTGGAATCCCTTACATCTATTGGTGTTTCTGTAGATGATGATGATAAGGTGAAAGTGTGTCTACGTGGTCTCGGGCCGCCACAATACAAGGCGTTCACGACATCTATTCAGACTCGAGAACATTCCCAACTTCATAGATTTGGTCTCAATGATGCTGATTATTGAAGATAAGAATTTGGGTGAAGATCAATAGTCTTCACAAAACAAAAACAAATAAGAGCAGCAGGCCTTCTACACGAGTTCAGGTGGAGGACGAGGTGGAGGAGGTCGTGGATGTGGCCAAGGTGGTGGCCGAATAGGTAATCAAAATTATGGTTAGCAGCAGCAACAAAACAGTCCCAGGATTTGAAAATAACACACACGTGGAAGAGGCCAGTTTAGAAGCAGGAGGAGTCAATGAGGTTGTGGTAATTGGCAAAGGCAACATAATGATACACGAGGCTGTTTTTACTGTGGTAAGCCTGGACATGTGCAGGCAGATTGCTATAAGAAACAGAGTGACATGCGAAATGAAAAAGTGTAGCAAAACAACTATTCGTCCTCTAGCAGAAATAATGAGGATAATGAGAGGTTGTTTGTTATGCAACATGTGGTTAATGGTGTGTCTAGAAATGATGTAGCAGCATGTAAGGATGATGTATGGTATGTTGATTCAGGTGCTTCGAACCACATGACAAGTCATAGGTGGTGAGTGGCTAAATGAAGAGTCTTGAAAGACCAGGTTTTATAGAAACAGGGGATGACACTGCTCATCCAATTGCCCATGTTGGAGATGTGCCATTGTCTATGCAGGATGGTAAGGTGAAGTACCTTGCAGATGTACTTCATGTTCCAAACACTACAAATAATCTGGTTTCAGTTGGCCAGATGATTGAGTAGGGTTTGCAGGTTCGATTTAACCTTGATGGCTGCTATGTAGAAGACTTTAAAGATAAGTGTAGGCTCGTTGCAAAAGGCAACAAAGTCGGCAGAAACATTGAATGTAAATATGCCTGAAGTGAGTGTTGCAATGTTTGCAAATGGTTCAGGAGTTGTTGCAGATACAGACATTTGGCATAAGAGAATTGGGCATGTAAATGTGCAAAGAATGAAGTCTATGCAGACTTAAGAAATTGTGACAGGGCTGCCTAAGTTTAAAGTTGAAGGTATGTAGAAAGTATGTGAAGCATGTCAATTTGGAAAGCAAACAAAGCATGTATTTCCACATGACAGTAATGTGAGCAAGAATGTATTAGATGTTGTGCATTTATATGCATAGGATCTTGCGAAGACTATGTATATGGGTGGTTGCAGGTACTACGTAACATTCATTGATGACCACACGAGGAAAGTGTGGGTGTATTTCATGAAGGAGAAGAGTGAAGTGTTCACCCATTTTTAGAATTTCAGAGTGATGGCTGAAAAACAGAATGGCATTCAGAGATGTAGATACACTCCGCAGCAAAATGGAGTTGCTGAGCGGAAAAACAGACACATTGCAGAGATAGCACGGGCATTGACGACAGAGAAGAATATGCCGCATAGCTATTGGGCTGAGGCTGTGTCTACAGCAGTTTATATCATGAATAGGACTCTTATTGGTAGCTATATATGATGTAACGCTAGAGGAGAAGTTTATTGGCAAGAAACCTGATTTGTCTCACTTGAAAGTTTTTGGATGTATTGCATATGTGCATGTGCTAGATGAGTTGCGTACTAAGCTGGATCCAAAGGCAGAAAAATGTGTGTTTATTGGGTATTCCCTTGAGCAAAAGGGATATAGATGCTATAATCCTGCTACACATGAATTGAGGGTAAGCATGGATGTTGTATTTGATGAGATGAGTAGCTCGTATGCCGCTGAAAGAGATGCTGTTGAGGCTGATGTAAGTGGAAACATGGTTGCATATATTGCAAGTCAGAAATCACAGTCATTGAGTGGACCAGGAGAGTCCTTATCCAGTGGTTCTGTGACCGTGGAGTGGCAGGTTGCATCATAATACCAGTCCTATAAATGTTGTTGGTACATCACATAAAGGCAAAGAGAAAGTGGTTGAGCCCCTTGGTATGCCTAATATTGCTGTAGGGCATTCAAATGTTGATGGAGAGTCTAGTGGATCGGAGATGAGCCTTGATGAGAGGAGCTTGGGATTCCAGCAATGAGGACACATGGTGTGAAGAACACTATAAAAGCCATGAATGCAAAGTTACAAAGATCTGGAAGAGTCCAAAACCCTCTGCAGAGGAGGCTGAGTTATGATGGTTATGTGGCACATCATTATGCTTATATGGTAAAAGTTGTGCAGGTTGTAGAACCCACATGTTTTGATGAGGCTACTTCGGATTTGGTGCCATTGCCTGAAGGCAAGAAAGCTATTGGCTGTAAGTGGGTGTATAAGGTGAAAACATAACAGTGATGGTAGCATAAGCAGGTACAAGACTAGATTGGTAGCCAAAGGATATGCGTAGACACATGGGATTGATTATGAGGAGACATTTGCCCCAGTTGCAAAGATGGCAACTGTGAGAGCTGTGATTGCGGTGGGGGCTGCATGGCGACTTGCAAGAAGAGGTGTATATGGGAATCAGCCACCTAGTTTTGAGGATACAGGTCACCCAGAGTATGTATGTAAGCTTTGTAAGGCTTTGTATGGACTGAAGCAAGCTCCACAAGCATGGTATGACAAGATTGCTGAGTATCTTGTCACTATTGGTTTTCATATGGCAGATGCAAATCACTATTTGTATGTGCGTAAGAGTGATAAGGGTTTGTGATCATCACCATCTATGTAGATGATCTTATTATTGGGGGTGACAACTTAGATGAGATTGAGCATGTGAAAAGTATTCTCAAAAGGAAGTTTGAGATGAAGGATTTGGGAGATCACTACTTTTTGGGAATTGAGGTCATTCGCATGCCTGATGGTATTTGGCTGCTGATAGTATGTATTGGACATGCTGCTAATAGTATGTATTGGACATATTGTCCAAGTATGGGATGGCTGATTGTTGTAAGCCAATCTCCGTGCCATTAGATCAAAATGGCAAGTTCAGTGCGGAAGTAGGTTATGTGTTGGAGGATCCCACTATGTACCGGAAGATTGTGGGGAGTTTGATCTATCACGATTAACAGGCCAGATTTGAGTTACAGTGTTAGCTTAAAGAGCCAGTTTATGCAGGTTCCACACAAACCACATCTTGATAATGTGTGACACACACTTCATTATTTAAGGACCACTATTGATTATGCATTATTTTATGTAGCAGGTGTACCATTGGAGCTATATGGGTACATAGATGTAGATTGGGCAGGTAGCATCTCAGACAGGAGATCTACGAGTGGATTTATGTTTTCACTGGGGAGTGCTGCATGTGACATGGAGCAGCTAAAAGAAGCAGCCCAAAGTTGCCTTGTCGAGTACAGAGGCGGAGTACAGAGGAGCTATGGTGGCAGCGCGTGTGAGGTAGCTTGGTTGCAAGCTACTTGTTGATTTGGGGTTGCATGTGGAGAGAAAGGTTATCATATTGTGACATGAAAAATTGATATCTTTCATTTTCAATTTTGTACATATTTTGATGGTTTCTCAATGGTAATAAGGTGGAAGCTTGTCCAAGAAGATTGCGGCGCCCACAATGGAATAACGGCGTGGTGATGCAGCGGCTTGGCGGCTACCCTGATAACAGCATTCTATCTTCAAATATAATGGTTTTACTTGATTTAGGGTGCACACATTGTAAATGCCACAAGTATGCTTGATAAATACTTTGGTATGATAGATAGGCTAGTGATGTGGAAAATAAAAGTGGGCCTTCATGCTCACATGGATTTTAATTGTATTATGAATATAGTATTCACCATAAGGCTACAAGTTGGGGAGTGTGGAAGGCATGTGGAGGAGTGTGTAGGTGCATAATTGGGAAAGATTCTTCTAGAATGCCTATATGGAAGAGGAGAATTCCGCCATGTGTAAGTGGGATCTCCACCTACATGCCACTTAGACTTGGCTATTATCTCATCACACTTTCAAATTCAAAAAGTCTTCAATTTAATACTCAATAGAAGACTTAGCCTAAGAGGACAATTGATGGTGACATCTACCCTTATGTCACTGAAGGGTTGAAGATTTTTATGTTGTAATTTGTAACAATGGAAGAGAGGGTGATTCTTCACCTATAAAAGGAGCCCTCCTCTTCCTTTCAAATCAATGAATGAAGCCTCCTCAATTGAGCATTTTGTGTCATTGCCATTCTCTTCAAACCCTTATTCAAACACTCTCTTTACATGTGAATGTCTCATTTAGCATTAGCTCCTCATGCTTAACCCAATTTTGGACCTCTTTGATGATTGATAAGTGGGATAAGGAGTTATTATCTTGGTGGGTCTATGACTTCTCAAGGTAGCCCTTGCCTTATTACTGCCCTCCTTTGTTGGAGGTACCAATGGTTTTAGCGATAATAAGCATGTGGAAAGACTTTGGGGACCATAGGTAAATCTTTATGATTGTCCGCTGAGCAATGGTACCAATGGTTTTAGCGATAATGAGCATGTGGAAAGACTTTGGGGACCATAGGTAAATCTTTATGATTGTCCGCTGAGCAATGTTAACCCTTACCCTCTAGCTTGAATCATGAAGGAGATGAAAGGCAAGAGGCTATGTGAAAATTGAGGTTTTATGCAAAGAGAGGGAAGTGCAGTTTTTGTGGTCTAATACCCAAATTTCAATCGGTAATTACTCATCACTTGGGTATTGGTTTCTAAAATTGATCATATGGCTAGGAAGCTCTTTATATGCTCTTTCCACTCATGTAACTAATTTCTTAATCCTTTACTTCATTGATGATCAGAATTTCTCCCAAAGTTGCTAACTTTTAGGCAAATTTTGGCAGTTTCATAGTCTTGTAGTAAAATACTCATAACTTTTTGCTCGGTTGCCCGTTTTTGAAAGTTTTTATACAAGCGCGAAGCTCTCTTCAAGGTCTACGTACCTATGTAATCCTCTTTTGTATAGTCTATATGGATTTAAAACTGCAATTCTCTGTGTATCTCTATTTTTATAGAATTTTGGCCATTATTTCTTCTTAATCTCTTATCAAAAAGCAAATCCCATGTATCTTATCTTCTTATAAGTGATTGCTATATTCTTTTACTTTAAGATGTTCCGTCCAAATCTTCCAATTCGAATGGATGAACCTTACCAACATTCCCCGTATGTTTCCATTCACATAATCCTGAGTCGAAAGATTTTCTTCCAACAAAGAATTGCCCTCTTGTTTGGAGCGGCAAGACTGGCGAAAATTCTTGCTTCTCCTAAGTCTTTCATCTTTCCTTCCATGAATTATGATCTCATCTTTGATGTGTTTATCTTTATCTTAACCTAGGGAGAGAAAGGGAGGTGAGGAGGCTGTGAGGTTTCATACAAGTGTGTTTTGATTCCAAGAAGTGACCAAAGTCAAAACCCCAACTTTGTGTCACATCTTTTGGTGGAGGTGACGGACAGGTTTTACTTAGAATTATTCTATTTGAACCTCAAGGTTCCGCATGATTAAAGAAAAGTTATTTTGAAATAAGTAAATTTCCCTTGTTGCTACTCATCTTTTCGTGCAAGATGTTCAACATTCCGGTGTTCCAAGGATTGGAAAGAGAAGACCCAGGGAGTTATCTCCGAGAGTTTAAATGAGCATGCCGCTTGACGGGTTGGTCTATGAAGGAGAGGGCAGAAATACTTCCAGATTTCTTGGAGGGTGTGGCCTTAACTTGGCATGAGGCTTTGCCAGAGGAGTCCAAGAATGATTGGGAAAGGTTGACCAAAGCAATGAAGGAGAGATTTGGGACAGTGGAGTCACCAAATGCTTTACTATTGCAATTGGATCAGATTTTCCAAAAGGAAGGAGAGTCAATCTTTTCAGTGAGGTATGAAGCCTTGTTCATCAAATATCAACAAGCGGCTTTACATGTTGTTGCTTCTTCTTTTTCACCTTCTATGGGAGATTCAAAGAGTTCTTTAGCAATGGAGCACCTTAAGATGAGCAAGTTTATCATGGCTTTGGATCCCCGCTTGCATGGAAAAGTTCTTAGCAAAGATCCCACTAATTTTAAAGAGGCTCTATGTATTGCTTTGAAGAAGGAGGCCACTCTTCATATTGAGTCCACATTCCAATCTTCTCTGAGTGTGCCGACCCCACCACGAGTAGAGATAGCCTCAACATCTCAGGTACAAGCTCCATCCTTGGATCATAACATTGCACAACTTATGGCAGAGTTTGCTGCTAATTTGAAGTTACACTTAATCAACGCAAGGCCATCTAGGGTTCCACGAGTTGAGGATAAACCTAGGGATATAAGTAGTGTCACATGCTATGAATGTCAAGAGAAGGGGCACTATCACACTGAGTGTCCAAAATTGAGGAAAAGAGAGGATAAAAGTTTAGCACTTTTAGGGGAAACATGCTCAGAAGAAGAAGAGAAAACATTGATGCCATTAATGGCAAAAAGGGGTCGTAAAACTAGGAGCCAAGAAGAAGAAGAACAAGAAGATAAATCTGAAGAAGAGGAGAAAAATAATAAGAAGAAGTCGTCTAGGAGAAAAATTGGACAATCTAACTTTCCTCTTGGACAAGGATCTCTTAGTTATGACCTCTTAACAGATATTAGGGAGAAAACGACACAAATTACATTTGGGCAGCTTTTGGCACTCTCTCCAAAGCTCAGAAAGGAATGGGGTAAGCTGGCTAGCACAAGGGAATCTAAGAAAAAGAAGAAGAGGGATAATGGGACTCCTATGGCTCAAAAGGTGGATATTGATGTAGGAGATGATGTGCCTGTGATTGATGTCATCATTGAGGGGTAAAAAATTTCTAATGCATACATTGATGGAGGTGCGTCAATCAATGTCATGAGTGAAAAAACAATGAAAGATGCCGATTTAAAGTTGTCTTCTACTAACTCTCCCTACCGCATCAAAATTGATGGAGGTGCGTCAATCAATGTCATGAGTGAAAAAATAATGAAAGATGCCGATTTAAAGTTATCTTCTACTAACTCTCCCTACCGCATCAAACTTGCTGATAATACTAGGGTGAAAACCTTAGGAATTGTCAAGAATTTGGGAGTGGATGTATGTGGTATTTCTGTGCCTACAACTTTCCAGGTCATTCCTACAAAGCCTGATGCTAGGGCTTACACATTGATATTGGGTAGGCCATGGCTTCGCCAAGTGAAGGCAATTCAAAAGTGGGAGACAGGTGATCTTATTCTATGAGGTGAGAATAAGAAGGTCCACTACAACATCAAGAGTCGTCGCAAGAAAGTGGTGAGAGGTGAACCTTCAACTTCCAAAAGTTCAGAGTCAGAGTCATCTGACGAAGAGGAGACAAGTGGTAGCTCCGAGGATTCCATCTCAGAAGGGGAGGTGGAGGGAGTTGCATTTGGTCATTCCCTGGGAAGGGATCGACGAGGGGATGCTGAAGACAATGGAGCCTTGGAAGGGGAAGCTTCTTCAACCATGTTCAGGAAAGGAGATGTGGACCTCACTAGTCTTCACTAACAGAATGAACTTCTTCTTGAGATTAGTCCATAGCAGGTACTAAAAGGGAGAATTACTTAAAAATGTTGGATGGATTTTCTAACCTTTTTGCAAATAGCTATTCACAAGTACGCTAAGTTACCCTAGTAGAGCACAAGATTGATCTCAAGCCCCAAAGTAAGCCAGTGGTACAACGGCTAAGGAATTTGGGAGTAGTGTCTGTAAGCAGAGGTGCTTAAGAATGAGGTAACTAATTTTCTTGAAGCTGGATTTATTTTTCCAGTAGAGAATTCAGAGTGGATTTCCCCAGTTATAGTCACTCCCAAAAAGGGTGGAAAATGGCGTGTGTGTGTGGACTTTTGCCTTATGAACGCATGCACAAAGAGGGATTATTATCCTCTACCCTTTTAGGATGAGATTTTGGATCAAGTTGAGGGTCATGAGTTGTATTCAGTGTGTGATGGGTACTCTGGATACTTTCAAATCCGGATTCTTGAAGAAGATCAAAGGAAAACCTCATTTATCACCCCTTGGGGAGTGTATGCCTATAGGGTCAAAGAAGAATGTTTCTTTCCAATGGGGGCCCGACCAAATTCAATCTTTTGTTTGCTCAAGGAATGCATGAGTTAAAGTCCAATTGTGCAGCCTCCTAGGTGGGGGGAGAGAGAGAGAGAGAGAGATTGCACACTCAACAGTTAATTCTATTACACTATTGCATTCACAATGAACCATACAGTGATATAGGCTTTCTAGCCTTATCCCACTTTACACATCATCATCCATGTGTGGCACTCCCTTTTCCACTCTTTTGGTCAACACTCACACACCATTAAATATTACATGTGGCATCTTGCCACAATATCTTGCACCTCTAGGGTGCTTTCCCACATACACACAACACCATGATTACATCTCTCAACAATCCATTTGTTGTAAAACCCATCCTTTGATGCAGCTATTACAATAACAGCTCTCATGGTTGCTATCTTAGCAACATGCCTGAATGTCTCCTCATAATCAATGCCATAAGTGTGAGACCCCCGCGCTGGGTATGGAAGCAGCGTCAGTCTCTCACGCAGGGCAAGGATCCACACTCAGGGCCTCGCCCACGAATATCTGAATAAGAGACTAGCCCGGCGGTTCCTTCGAAATTGAACCCGAAAAAACTTCCTCGCCCAGAAGGCACGGCAATTCCACCAAGAAAATCATCTAACGGGAGAATTGATCTAACGAGTCAAAGTCTTAACTAACCAAATTGATCTGATCAAATGCGAAAGTCACATGGTCAGATCAAGGAAGAGACTTGCACTTGGTTCATAGAATCATCGCTTTTTTCCTCCTTTAGCGAGGCACAGCCACTGATTCCTTTCCACAGAACAAGGGTCTTCCTAAGACTTATTCTAACTAACGTAACTTAATCTTAACTATTTGTATCGTAGAAATCCCCCTATTCAGCGGTCCATGGGTTAGCCAACCGCCCAACCACTGTATTGGTTGGATTCCTTTATGAAAATTTGGTTACGTTTTGCCCAGGTACTGAGAAAAAGAGTTCCTAGGCCCCCTAGCCACCGATTCAAGCAAAATTCAAGGTAGTAGATTGGCTTTATAGCATATGTTTCACCCTAATGTTTACTCCTCACATGATGAAATTGGAATAAAACTTGAAATTAGAGGAATTCCCTGTTGTATAAGTGATTGTTTATTATATGACAAATAGATGAAGCAAAATTTGTTACTCAGACATATATCATAGATCTCCAATAAGATCGTTTATCTTGTTTAAGAAATTATTTTCCAAAACTCTTAAGTCTTAGGATCTCGATGAAATAAAAATAAAAATTTAATAATGTATCATTTTTGGCAGAATCATGAGGTGAGCGAACTGTGGCCAATAGTCAGATCCTCTCATTGATGAGGGAAGCGCTTGACCCCGACGTTCGCGGCGAGGCTATGGAGAAGTGGGTTGAAGCCATGGATGAATATTTTGATGTCATTTGATACAACGAGAGGAGCAAAATGGTTGCATTTAATGTGTACAGTCGTTTACACCAATAGTGATAAAAATCCAAATCTTCACATTAATCAATTTTGGATAATTCGGGATGGGCTGGCAGCATTGAATATGTATAGTCTTATAGACAGACATACAAGTCAAAGATTCCAAAAAATGAAAATTGAAACCATGAAAGTTAAAAAAACAATCAAAAATCAAAAAATCAAAAAATAAAAAAGGTAAAAAAAGAGAAAAGGGAAAGGTGAAAGGTCCATGGGCAATTAAAAAAAGCAAATGCACAAGCTCACCTAAAACATGTTTTGGGATGTTGTGATCATTTGGACTCAACTTGTGTAACCCTCCAATTTTTTTTTTCTGTAAAGGATCTAAACTATCGAAGAGCTAGTGCTTGTAGTGCTTGATTGACCCAAAAAAGTACATTATTTTTTGTGTCAAACAGGTTAAGAAACACCAAAAATGCATTTTGGAAAAACTTTGGACAATCCAATTAAAAAAAACTAAAATTTTTAAAAAATTCTCAAACTTGTCTATGGCATCCGTAGGACCTTTAAACACCCCATACTCACATGCACACCACCCCAAAACACCAAACAAAACAAAAACACAAACTCAAAGTCTTGGCTTGCCTCTTTTCAGCTCAGTGGACTTTGCTTAAATGTAGCGTTGGACACCTCCAGACAACTCCTGATTTAACACCTTTCTGATTTAATGAGTTCCTAAACCTCTTTAGACTCTTTTGTTGACTCCAACAGCACTTGATCTGAACATATTCTCGATTTAGACTATTCCTAAACCCTTTCCTTGATTCAAACTAATCACGCTTTTGATATTTTTAGATTTTAATACTCTTTGCTTCAAACAGTTCTGATTCAATTAGCAAATACAATTATACCAACTCAATCAACTCAAATTTGGATAGCACTGATCTAAATGTTTTTAATGCAACTCATCAATTCTCAACCAGAATTTTAAAATCATATCAACCACATTCGAATTCATCATCTTGATAGGATTTTTGCTTGTAATTTCAAGTCTTAGATTTACTCGTATATACTGCCCCAGTAAAGAGCTGCAGTTATACCGTGATTCTTATGGAGCCAATCCATTCCAAGGATTCCATCATAGATTCCCAAGGGTAAGACTATGAACTGGCACTTTGTTACGTTCCCATCTAGATTAAACTGAATAAGTGTGAAAAGAATCTTTCCACTGGCCAATTCCACTTGCATAGGTTTTCCTGATTTTTGATTTAGGACTAACTTATGGAGACATCCTGGGGAAATAAAAGAATGACTACTGTTTGTATCAATCAAAGCTTGAATTGCTTACCCTAGTACTCTACTGGAGTCTGAAGGACTGAAAATTGACGATTATTTCTCCACTTCCTCAGCTATAGTGACGGCTCTAGCTGTTGCAGTCTGAGGTGGAACTCTCTCTCTTTGGTTTCCCCAATTCTTAGGATTTTTATGTGAACCCAAGTGTCTCATCACATTCAATGGGTGATATACTCTTGCAAAAGGGAGCAAGGGCATATGCAACCACTATATTATGCAAGCCGACAACTCACTGATGCCGAGGAGAGGTATCGTGAAATTAAGAAAGGTGGTTTGTCTCTTGTTTTTGCAGTAGAAGTTCAGGTCATACTTGTTACCTCGCCCTTTTCTCTTCCTCACATCTCAACCTTCTTTACAATTCTTGGTCCACAAACCCA
This sequence comes from Cibotium barometz, assembly GCF_041138505.1. Classification (NCBI taxonomy): domain Eukaryota; kingdom Viridiplantae; phylum Streptophyta; class Polypodiopsida; order Cyatheales; family Cibotiaceae; genus Cibotium; species Cibotium barometz. The sequence goes on along the minus strand of NC_141088.1, from coordinate 21,277,596 downwards.
ATCCTATAGGAGGGAAGTTTGCAAAGTGGATTTATGAGCTTCAAGAATTCTCTTTCACTTTTATTACAGAAAACACCACTAGAGCCTCTCTTGTAGATTTTCTTACAAGAAGGAAGAAAGAGGAAGAAGGAACAGGAACAAAGGAAGAAGTATATGAAGATTTGGAGACACCACCAACTGCTTTCACTATGCATTTTGATGGAGCCTTTAGCCCTTCCAGGCAATGTGGGGCTGGGGAGATAGTTTTATTTGATCCAGAAGGAAAAGAGGTATGGGCCAAAGGTAGGGAATTTCCAAAGGCTATATCAAATAATGTGGCTGAGTACAATGCATTAACTTGGGGATTAGAAGATTGCATAAAAGATGGAATTAAAGAGGTAGAGGTTAAAGGGGATTCGCAATTGGTCATCTGACAAATGAAAGGAGAATATAAGGCAAGGAATCCTAATCTCCAAGAATTGTATAAAAGGGCAATGGAGTTAAAAGAAGCTTTTGAGTTTTGTAAATTTGTGCATGTTAATAGGAAGGATAATCAAAAGGCTGATGAATTGGCTACTAAAACTTTGGCTTCTTTCAAAGTAGCTATTCTTACATTAATGGATATAGGTTGGCCTGAGCTCCAAGATGTTCAACACTATTTAGATACAGGATACTTCCCTCCTGGATTGAATCCTCAACAGAAGCAAAGGCTTACAAGGAAAGCTCATCCTTACACAATTCTAGGGGATGTTCTTTACAAGCAATCCTCAACAGAAGCAAAGGCTTACAAGGAAAGCTTATCCTTACTACACAATTGTAGGGGATGTTCTTTACAAGCAATCCTCAACAGAAGCAAAGGCTTACAAGGAAAGCTCATCCTTACACAATTCTAGGGGATGTTCTTTACAAGCAATGTAAGGATAAGATTCTTAGGAGGGTAGTGAGCCTGGAAGAATCTAAAAGGATTATGGAATTATGTCATGAATGTTCAGGTCACTTTGCCCCTCAGCCAACACAACTCGGAGGATCCTTAACATAGGTTATTATTGGCCTCGACTCAGCAAGGATGTCTATGAGTGGTGCAAAAGCTGTGAAGTATGCCAGGCATATGGGCATAAGCAATTGGTTCCCAGACCCTTAAACCCTATCCCAGCATATGGTCCATTTGAAAGGTGGGGATTAGATTTTGTGGGCCCACTTCCTCGTTCCTCACATGGAAAGTATTATATATTGGTGGCCACAGATTATGCAACAAGGTGGGCAGAAGCAAAGGCCATGGTCAATAATAAAGCAGTGGCTATATGGCATCCTTTCTCAGGGAATACATATGTGTCCGATATTTGGGTGCCCCCCATTAGAAATCCTTACAGATGGGGGGAGGTCTTTCAGGAATGACTTGATTGAAGCTTTGGTGCAGAAATTAAAAATAAAGCATGCTATGTCAACTCCCTATTATCCCCAATGTAATGGTTTAGTAGAAAAAACTAATGGACTGCTTTGTGGATCTTTGTCTAAGCTAGTGGTGGATACTATGAAGAGAAAGGGGGATGTGCATTTGCTAGAGGTCCTATGGGCCTATAGGAGAACTCACAGACTCTCTCTTGGTTTCACACCTTTTTAGTTAGTTTATGGAATCGAGGCTATTTTGCCAATAGAATTGGAAATCACAAGCCTTCGCACATCTTTTGCACGCTTGAATAATGAAGAAGAAATAGATGCCCAATGCCTAGTACAACTGGAGACCTTGGATGAGAGACGACTTCAAGCACTTCAAAATTTGGAGGCTGCACAACAACAGTGCAAGGCAAGGCATGACACTCTCACGAAGAAGAAGAAGAAGCCAGAACTCAAGCAAGGAAGCTTAGTCATGAGGTATGATGGCCGTGTGGAGAAACGGCTAGATAAGAAGCTTCTTCGACGCTCGGAAGTCCCCTTCTAAAGCAAAAGTCCAAAAATAACACCTATCTTCTAGAGGATGCAAGTGGCCACAGGAGGTTCTCGGACGTGCCAATGAGTACCGGCTAAAGATGTTTTACCCCCTCGAGCACAATGGCTAGCAAACCCCCAAGACAAGCATGGAGGATCTGCTGGGGGGGGAAGATGTGACATGAAAAATTGATATCTTTCATTTTTAATTTTGTACATATTTTGATGGTTTCTCAATGGTAATAAGATGGAAGCTCATCCAAGAAGATTGCGGTGCCCACAATGGAATAACGACGTGGTGATACGATGGCTTGGCAGCTACCCTGATAACAGTATTCTATCTTCAAATATAATGGTTTTACTTAATTTAGGGTGCACACATTGTAAATGCCACAAGTATGCTTGATAAATACTTTGGTATGGTAGATAGGCTAGTGATGTGGAAAATAAAAGTGGGTCTTCATGCTCACATGGATTTTAATTCTATTATTAATATAGTATTCACCCCATAAGGCTACAAGTTGGGGAGTGTGGAAGGCATGTGGAGGAGTGTGTGTAGGTGCATAATTGGGAAAGATTCTTCTAGAATGCTTACATAGAAGAGGAGAATTCTGCCATGTGTAAGTGGGATCTCCACCTACATGCCACTTAGACTTGGCTATTATCTCATCACACTTTCAATTGGGATCTCCACCTACATGCCACTTAGACTTGGCTATTATCTCATCACACTTTCAAAGTCAAAAAGTCTTCAATTTAATAATGAATAGAAGACTTAGCCTAAGAGGACAATTGATGGTGACATCTACCCTTATGTCACTGAAGGGTTGAAGATTTTTATGTTGTAATTTGTATAATGGAAGAGAGGGTGATTCTCCACCTATAAAAGGAGCCCTCCTCTCCCTTTCAAATCAATGAATGAAGCCTCCTCAATTGAGCATTTTGTGTCATTGCCATTCTCTTCAAACCCTTATTCAAACACTCAGAAAAGTTATTTTAAAATAAGTAAATCTTGCCATACTAGTTTGAAGTGCGGAATAATTTTGTGAGTTTCTTTGGTTTGTGTTGGTTAGAAAATTGCTTTTTAAGGAAACAACAAAGTGCGGCAAGTTCTTTTTCATCTTTGGTTAGCCATGTAGCCTCTGCATTCCTTGTTCTTAGTTTCTCATCTTTACCATTTGTAACATTCCACAATCCTTTCTTCATTAAAGTAAATTTAACTTTAGTTTGCCAAGTGTGGAATTCTGGACTTCAAACTCATCTATCTTCATTGAAGAAGCCCTTGTAGGGAAGGCCTTACATTTGGGATGAATACCCAAAAAGTAGTATCTAGTCCCTTTACAGATTTTAATTCACCCTCTCCATACATATGCATGTTATTTCTAAAAAATTCACTTATACCCATAGCCCTTGCATAAGCATAGTAGTGTGGCTTCTTTTTTATATTTGTAATCCTGTTTTTAATGTAGTTTCTATTAGATGATTCACTTGAGCTGGCATTATGAAGATTCAAAAGAAGAGTGAATATGAGCTTCCAATACTAATGAGCAACCATTGATAGAAGTTTATAATAACTTCCCATTGGCATGAGTGAATAACCAATTGCAAGGAAAGACTTGGATTAGGGACGATTAGTCATTGATTAGTGAGGCTTAACCCTCTCTTGTGAACCAAAAAACAGAGCCACTTTAGAGGATCCAATTGATAAGGTTAGGCCTGGAGGGAGTTGTAATGCTTCTAGAGTATCGAATATCTATGCATTAACCTTGGTTTGATCCCATACAACAAGCATTTGAAACAAGGATTAAAATGGAGTTTACCAAAAGTGCTCCTTGACTATGCAGAGCTAGTACATCAGCTTCTAGTGGTGGGCGATTTCAGTGAAACAAACCACACAGGCGTGTTTACCGTGTGCAAAACCCCAAGGGCCAGCTGGAGAGCAAAACTATGTGTAGCGGCCGCTGATTTTACGTTTTTGCCCAAATATGAATGTTGATGGTGCAGAGCTTCCCACCGACAAATGGCGCCGACTTCCTTCAATTCCTATGGTCCACCTATGCGCCTTTGAGTTAGGAACAATGTAAGACAAAAAAAATCTTCTAATGATAGTGTGTAGAAGAGTAATCAAGACTCCACTATAGATAGGTCTAGCACAGAGTGGAAATAATAGATTAAACTAATGATTATGATTAATTAGGATAATGATAAGCATAATGTAAGTATAACCACATGACCTTGATGGCTCTGATACCAATTGAAGGATTCAGGGGGGCTCATAATGATAAAAAGAATCATTGTGAAGCATAATGAAAAGCTTAAGTTAAGGAGATTAAGACATGGATTAACGTAAGCATAGGTGTGATTAGTATAATCATGCACTCTTTGTATTGACTCACTTGTCTCTTCAATAGGCATCTTGGGCACATTGATTCACTGAATAAACTTGTGGGCATGAATCTAGTTATGGCCCTAGCTACAAAAGTAGGTAATAATCATCGTGAATGGGGTCTTTAAACTTGTCATCCTAGAAAGGGAGCATTAAAGCAAGTATCATCAAGTTTCTTCTAAAGCAAGTATCATCAAGTTTCTTGTAAGAGGCATTAAAGTGGGTATCATCAAGTTTCTTCTAAAGCAAACTACTTGTGAGTCTACCCACTAGAGGCCTATCATCTTGCTCACTATTATCTAGAACATATTAGCTAAATTCATAGCAATCATATTGACTCCATTAATGTAATCTAGAATATCTAAGAGAAAACATGTGTTCATAAGTCGATTTATGATATCTACTAAAAAATGACATGGAAAGAAATGGCCCTTTAAACTAGGTAGAAATGTGTTGAGTTAGCTTTGAGCAAATTATAATAGTTTTAAAGAATTTTGGAAAAAAAACTCTTAAGTGAAAAGCTTGCTACTTGTCACTAGAAGTAGGGAGCTTGCCACTTGGGGAAGGAAGTTAAAAAAAATAGTATAACTTGCTCAAAACTAACCCAAATTCTATTATGTTTATATTCAAATCAATTAAAATATAGCCAATGAGTTTATTAGCTAGTATGTAAAAACTATGTAATTATTCTTTTTTGGACAAATCTCAAGATCTTCAACTAGTTTTTTAATAAGTGTAAATATTTACAATTTTAATATGACTTTATTAGTTGATCTAACTTTATTAATTGAATTAAGTTAACTCCAATTTAGGTTGGGAAGTTACATTTATAACTCTTTAGGCAAGTTTCCAAAATGACAGAAGGTTTGTCAAGGTTGGTAACACTAGCATTTTAGGCCTCCTAGAGATATTGTAAATATGAGACCATGTATTTAAGATAATTTACTAGTGAGAAAGGAGAAATCTCATCAATCACAATTGAGTCTTCTTGCTCTTGTGCTTACTAACTTGCATGTCTTCTTTCTCTCATGCATACTTGTGGATTGTAGGTGTTTATTTGATGTTAATATTGCTTGATGTTGTTTGCTCTCTCTCCCTCCCTCTCATTCTTGTAGATATCTCTCGCTCCATATCCCCCACCTTGAAAACACCATTGGCATTAAGGTTGAGGTTCTTCCATATCTCCTTCCCTCTTTACTTCTTAACCACTCTTGCAAGGCACCATTGAAGTGACACATTTGGTGATTCAAGTGAGGTGACCTAGCTTCCCCGTAAGAGGAGGTTGTCATTTTGACAACTAGAGGCAAGCCCCACATTAGCCCTTGCATTATTCCCTTTTCTCTTTGTGCAAGGGTCTAGGTTATTCCATTAGTAAACAGAGATATTATTGGATCTTTGCAAGAAGAAACACTAGAGCATGGTGTTGGACTTGTGATTAGGAAGACAAACATGATGGATTCCCACACAAGGGAGATTATTGGATCTTTGCAAGAAGGAAACACTAGACCATGGTGTTGGATTTATGATTAGGAAGACATACATGATGCATTCCCACACAAGGAGGAGCAGGACTAGAGGGGCTCTAAATGTTGAAATGGATTAAAAGAGCCTCAATGCATGTGGGCAGCCAATACAATGGAGATGAGTGATGATAAAGGATATATACATGCAAGGAATGAATCAATGCGATGGACATGGAATTCAAGTTATCAAGCATGCATGTGATCAAAGATAATGAGATGTGGATTTCATGAATCTATACAAAGAGAAGAATTATACAAGCCGATAGTTGTTATTTTCTTTCACACTTATGAGGATATCCAAAGGAGGAAGCATTATGTAAGCACCTTTACTATCACCTAGGAGGGCACAACATGGATAGGAACATGGATTGGTGCAAGTTTATACACAATGTAACTTTTACAAAAAAGATAGCTTTATCAAGAACTTTTATCATTTCATTAATGGATTTTATGGACTATAGAGCAAGTGCTTAGAAAATTTGGTTAGTATAGCCTAGAAAAGATAAGATTTGTGATTTGTAGATCATTTTAAATTTTGTGGTTATGTAATGTCAAATGCTATTTTTTTGAATTGTTAAAATCTAGGGTAGTATGATGATAAGAAAATATTTCTTTTGAAAACTATCAATAGGAAATTTGTAAGATTTAAAGCAATAATGCATTTTGGGCTACCTCTGCTTGGCATTTAGACTTTTTTCTTAGAAAATGTTTTTTCTTAGTTATATTAAGCTTGGGTGCTTTCTTCCTTAGAAGTGTTAGCTCCATTCAATCCCTTAGTAGCAAAACTTTGGTTTTGGTGTCCTAATTGCTAACTTTTAAGCAAATTCCACCACCTTTAAACTGGCCACATGCAAGCTCAAATAGTTAGCTTATAAGTTTTGGGCACTCGTGCAAATAAGGGCCAATTATATAAAAGGCATTATCTCATAGTGAATGGACCCAATCCCCCTTTGTGCAATCGAGTTTTCTATGCTATCTACTTTCTTTTACACTTGTGTGTGTGTGTGTGTGTGAGAGAGAGAGAGAGAGAGAGAGAGAGAGAGAGAGAGAGAGAGAGTTGAAGTAGAGGTTAGTCTGATTCTTAGTACATGTTCCTATCTATGCTTTATGTGAGAGAGTAGATCATGAGACCTTGCAGAGGTGAAGCAACTTTCTTAGTGACATTAAGGAAGAGAGAGCTTAAAGGAAGGGAGATGGTAACTACTCAAGCTTCCTTGGTGACAACCTAAGTAACTTTTCCCCCTTAACCATTATTTTTTAAACAATGTTGTGTGTAGGTTGAGAAGTGGATAAGCTTCGTTGGTGTATTAAGTGAAAAAGAAAGAAAGAATGTTTGTTTTTGTTCTTTGGGTTTGTGAGTACTTGTTGGGAAAACTTAATGAAAGGAATCTTTGATTTTTTACATACATTTATATGTTCTATTCATTGCATATTCACATTGTGAAAGTGTAAATTTTGTTTTTTTGCATCTTTTTCAAAAATTTATTAAAATCATAAAAAAGGTGTTAACTTGAGTCTCATTAAAAGAAAATTTGGATATTCAATGCTTAGGAGACTTAATCTACAAACTTTGGATGCAAAAAAACTCATCTATACATCCAAATCTAAGAATTGTCATTTATTAGTTTTTCATGTTAGTAGGTTTTTTTTCATGCTCATGAAAATCATTTTTCACGTCCATGAAATCTTCCCAAAATCACGTCGTGACTATAGAGATTACCTTGCTAAAAATAGGAAGTCCTTATCTAAAGAATCCTATCCTTTTATCCCAAAAAATCTTGGCTCTTGATGCCATGAAAAAACCAAAACATTGGTTTTTCATGCCGTGAAAAACTAAAACATTGTTTTTTCATGTTTGTAAAAAACTCAAAATATTTTAATTAAGGAAAGATCTAAGATATTAAACATCACCAAACATCAAAGGACAAAGTGAGCACATCAAAAAAGAAAATTAAAGAGTATATAGGTTTTCACACCATGTAGTTTTTCACATCGTCGTGAAAAACTCAAGACATTGTCCATATTTGGGTCATTTAAAAAATATTATTAGCAAGGTGCAAATAATTATCACTGTGAAAAACTCTAGAATTTCATGCTCATGAAATACCAAAAGTAGTTTTTCATGCTGTAGAGAGTAATCCTAGTGTTCAATAGAGCCTAATCCTGACAGGGTGAAAGGGCGTACCCCCAGTTCACAGTTCAATGGATACCAAATGTTGCAAAATCTTGAGAGAACTCCAATGTCGATGATACCAAAGAACTAATGGATTACACTCCCATTATACCCAATGTGAGGCATGTACCTCATGTCTGAGCCAGGAAGGGGAATATTTAACCCATTAAGATCACTTGGTCAAAGACCTAAAACAATTGATCCTCTCCAAGACTAAATCTTCATTTAACCATAGTAACCCCAGCTAAATCTATTGAGAGTGGTTGCTGAAATAGGAGCGAGGGTGGTGAGCAACATCCCATGGACACCAAGACACATATGAAGCCACATCACATTGCAAAGTTTAGCAAAGACTTATGGGTGATGGAGACCCAACCCTATATATATAAATATTTGAGGCAATATGTGAAACCTATGGGCCAATAGATGATTTTAACAAAAATTCATTCTTTTGTCCTTGATGCTAGATGGGATGGCTCACCAATCATATAAACCCTTAATCTTGAGGACAAATCACTTGGCTTGAAAATGTGTTTATGCCAAGTTTTGCACAAAAAGTGGTGGACAAATGGAGCCCAATGGCAAAGCTCCATAATATTATGGAGCCCAATGGCAGCATGAGCATGAGTTGATAAGTGATTTTGTTTCTTGATTAAAACATATGAACTCTCGGTGTAAACTTTAGAGAGGTTGATCGATTGATCAATTATTTTTGTGCTTTGGAAAGGGAGTACAAAAGCCAACGATGCATGATTATATGCTCTTATCCACGTCAAATCAGTTGGAAAATTGTTGCAAAATGTCCACAGAATTTGAACATAACATGTTAGATTACCTCAGCCACCCCATATGATACAAAGTTTGAACATGTTGAAACTACCTCAACCAAGGTTTCCATCAATGACTGCACTGCATTATCTTGGATCTCGAGTTGTCACATGAGTTTGGAGTATAGAAACTACGTGATTGCAATCGACAAGCTAAGAATGACCATATTGGAAAAGCTAAAGTTAAAAGAGGTAAAAGGGCCGCCATGCAATGCACACCTCTAACCATGAAGAGAGCTAATCACTTGTTCAATATGTAAACAAAATCTCATGAGCATCGAGTGCCTACATCTATGACCTAGAAAAACATTTTACCATGCTCATTGCATGCATTTAAGGAATCATAATACCACCATGTGTATGTTCTCTTGATCCCAACCAATAGCTGAATTGCTTGCACCAAGGCAACATTTAGCGTTACTAGCACCACTGACTCATACCAATGTATATGTTTTACCATGCTCATTGCATGCATTTAGGAATCATAAAACCACCATGTATATGTTGTTCTCTCCACCCCAACCAATAGCTCGATTGCTTAGACCAAGGAAATCTTTAGCTTTTCTGCAACCACCAATTCATACCAATTGGTTGTGAGCCATTGGCTAGAAAAATGTTTTATCGTGCTCATTGCATGTGTTTAGGGAATCATAATACAACCAATAGCTTGATTGCGTCCACCAAGGCAACCTTTAGCATTAATGGCACCACCAACTCATACCAATGTGGCTATTAGCTATGTATAATAAGATGCGATAGGTAGGTCTATTTACAAGATTATTTTCTAACCTAGAAACAAGCACTTCTGATCCGGAAAGTTTGAATGAGTGAAACTTTCAAAATAAGTGAATAACTTTTAGTTGAAGTTATAATTTGGAAAAATTATTCCATGGTTGGTTGTTGAACTTGTTGTTCCATGGCCAGAAAAATGCTTTGCTGCGCTCATTGCATGTGTTTAGGGAATCATGATACCACCATATATATGTTCTGTCAACCCTAACCAATAGCTCGATTACCTGCACTAAGGCAACCTTTAGCTTTACTAGCACCACCAACTCATACCAATGTGGCTATTGATTTTTTGATGTATGTCTTGATTTTACACTTCTTATTATCTTATTTGTGTGCATATTATGCTCAGTTGCCCCTCAGTTGCCCATGATTTCCTTTCTCTGACCATGCTTGATTTTTATCACCAAGGTTAACTACTACTTGATGTCGCTCATATTGTGCATCGCACATGGTTGCAACTGGCTTGTTATCTTTTTCAATTGGTTGCTACCTTTTGAATTGATACCATGGCAATAGGTGTAATAGGCCTTGGGGGGGGGGGGGTATGTCCCTACTAGTAGATTTCAAGGCTCATGGAGTGGTCCCTCTCACTTTAGAGGTGGTTTCCTAGAGTTTTTCTCTCCTCACCACCATCGGTGATCTATAAAATCAGATTTGTCAATGAAGTCATTAACTTAAAGCATTTTCCCACCAGTGTGTCCTTGAAGATGATGGGATACATCTTGGTGGTGGGAAAGGGAAGAAGGTGCCATGGGTGACTATTTTGCTCAACAACTTGCTAGACAAGCTGTGGAAGCTAGACCCTACTAAGTGCACATCAAAAAGGGTGACAACACACTTAGCCATGTTGGCCCATTAACCAATAGGTGGAGGTCCTCTGTTCATTATCCCTAAACCTCTCTAAAGGTTAGAGATGGACCTTCACTATGTTCACTGGGAAGAAGCAAGTATTTTTAGGTGGATCCAATGGCCCAAACATGTTGGAATATTAAACTAGTGGGAAACCACTCAAGGATACCAACCAATGCATGCAATCGTCTTTGTGCAAATGATCTCTTTCTTTATATGGATGTAACCAGTGTGTCTTCTCAGTGCACACTCTTGTTCTTGTCTCTATGCATACTCTCTCTTTAAGAAAGGTGTTTCTCCTCAATCTGTTGAGGCCACCATGCTCTTCCCCTATTTCTTACAAAACAAAGTGGAGTGCTAAATTTTAGTTTGAAGGTAGCACGATGGTTTTGATTTTAATGGTTTATTACTTGTTGCAACAAGCATGCGCCAACTATCCAATGTGTAGATATATGTGTTCTCAAGAGCTAGATAGCTTAGCCATGGAAGCAAAGCAAATAGGCAACCGCAGTGGCCCAAGAAGCATCATTAAGTTGTCAAGTAGAAAAACAAACAATGTTATACAACTTATATTCCTTTGGTTATGGTAGCACACATTCAATAACAAAATTGGAAGCATCAACATGTATATGGAAGATTAAGTCCTAGTTGGGCAGTCTTAACAATGGGTGCACTATAGTTAGTGCTCTCTTATCATTCATCATATGCTTGTAAAACATTCATCAATCCACTCAAAGACTAGTAGCCTATATAATTGTTTGATAATATTTATATATAGAATATAGTGGACCTTTAGTAGTACCTTTGGTAGTACCCAACATGCCCCATAAATCTGTATACTCCCTTGTACGTGATTGGTTGGGGGTGGTAGTTCCAAGATTAATTTCACCATATTGTCATGTTGGAAATACCATTCTTAGACACAATTTATCACCAAAAATTAATCTGTAATTTACCCAAAATTGACATTTCAAATGGTTCAAGGATATTTAATACAATTGATATCTTAGAAATATCTTTCTTAAGCAAAACAAGTGCTCCTTCTTCCCATTTAGTGTGAGCACAAAATTGGCATTTCAAAGGGTTCAAGGATATTTGATACAATTGTTATCGTAGAAATACCTTTCTTAAGCAAGACAAGTGCTCCTTCTTCCCATTTAGTATGAGCACAAAAGTCATTGATGAAAACCTCTGAGCAATTTTACAATTATTTAATCATTGAAATATTGAAAGTATTCAACCACTTTTGCAAGTATTCAATCAGTTTTACAAGTGTTCAATCAGTTTTACAAGTGTTCAATCATTGAAATGTTGAAACATTGTGGTGGGAGCATTAGTTAAGCCAAATGGCATAACCCTGCAAAACTACTCCAAGATATCATGAATGTAGTTTTATGGTTGTATCCAAATAATCCATCTAAGTTGAAGCTATAAGCCTCCTTGATTACTCTCTCTAGGACATGATTAGTGTATAGCAAAGGATAATGAAATTTATGCGTTATTGCATTGAGTCCACACATACTCTAAGCTTACCATTTTAGGGTTCTATCTCTTCCAGAGTTCTTCATCTTCTTTATCATGTTTTTCATGGGGGCTACATAACTAGTGTGTTTAGAGTTAAATGAGAATAGCAAAATTACTATTGCAAATTATGTTATAAAATGACCGCATCTACCCATCCCCATGCGCTCCTATAGGGAGCACAATTACTATTGCAAATTATGTTATAAAAATGACCGCATCTACCCAACCCCATGTACTCCTATACGGAGCTTTGATGGAAATATAAGTAGAGTTTGAGATATAGGTTGTATCATGTGTGCTAGCAATGACACACAATGCAATGAAGACATATCTCAACTAATGACCTCAATATGATAGAGGAGGCCATCAAACTCGTCTATATATGATACCCAGGGATGGTCATATATCGTAGATTTAGCCACCCTAGGAGTAGTCCAAATGGAACAAACTAAACACATAACTTGTATGGGGTAATATTAGACTAAACATAACCCCTATATGGTCAACCCAAGTGTCTCAACTAGGGTTGGCGTTGTTGATTTTTTGAGCATGCTAAAAAAAGGAGGCCTTATAACATGGAGCAACCCATTACTTGCACAATTACAATGATAAGGGTCCAAAAGTGATTTCCAACACTTTCAACCATGTGTATCAAGGAAAAAGATTTTTTTGTCTATATTACAATGATAAGGGTCCAAAATTGATTTCCAACACTTTCAACCATGTGTATCAAGGAAAAAGATTTTTTTATCTATATTACCTACCATTGGAACGAGCAAAGAATAGCTAGCACCTCAAGTTTTCCTTTCTGTAAGCAAGCTCTCCATTATCCTTTTAACCTTAGATAATACGTTGTGTATACCTACTTAAAAAGCTTGTGTTCTAAAAAAGGATTAAAGTCAATGATTAGAACCAGGATGTAATAAGTAACTAACAACGCACCTAATTTGCAATTAAGAAAACTTATTGTGTTGAGCACGAAACTCACTGCTAAATCAACTCACAAATGAGTTTGGAATCACATTAATTTATAGATCAAAAGGAGCATCTCTAGATTTACAATCATCTCCCTGAATATCTATATTAAATCCTAAAATATATTCACACCTCCTTCTCCATTAGCCCATGTGGCCCCATGACATCATTAAGTACACATCATTGCATATATACTTTAGAATCTAACCTTTCAGCTTTTCCAATCACCACACTAACAAGATGCTTTAGTCCATTGTCGAGCATAAAGGAGCTACATCAGCAAGGTGCTATGATAGTAATTACATTGAGCACACCATGGTCATGCGTAGCCAACTAAGAAGATATTCCTTTTGTGGTTTATTGTTGGATGTGCTCACTAGTGTTAGTTGCAAAGCAAAAAATCAATGCACCCAATAGAGTGCTACAGTGATAAGTGCTCCTCCAGAGATAACTATATTGCAATAGTAGTAAAGAGTTTGTCTTACTCTACTAGTGCTTAAATGTATATTGATATTTAGCTACTTCTAGATTGAAGAATGGGCTCTCACCTCATTACATAAACGAAGGGTAAAATTAGTGAAATAAGTTATTTAGAGAACCAAGATTAGTAGCAAGAACTAATTGATGAAATGAGGTTTAAGTGTGAGCTTCTAGTGGCAAATTTACTTATACTTTTAGCATTATGATTGCATAAGGAAGAAATTGGTGGCAAAAGTACTACTTTTAGCATTATGATTACATAAAGAAGAAATTGGTGGCATGAGATAGCCTACATTCTAGTAATACACTTGTGCTTCTTTATATAAATGAATTCGGATTTCATGGATGATCCACCACACTTTAGTAGTTGCTCTTTTTTTAAAATAGATATGAGATTGAGATTTTATTACTAACTATACTATTTATAATTAAATTCAAACATCAAGGAATACATCTTTTCATGTCATGATTGTGAAATGAAAATATGGGTAGATAACCAAAAGATGTACTCTTTATATTTTAAGTCAAACAGAGAAATGAAAATATCTGAGTAGGCATCCAAAAGATATGATTGTGAATGCATAAACGCAACTCTATGTGTAGCATGTAAGGCAAGTGGTTGGGATGTTAGGCTACCATAGCAAGGTCACGAGTCTGGTTGGTTGTAGAATCATAGGGGGTGGGGGACTTACTTGTGTGTGTGCATGCACAAAAGTAGGAAATCACAAAAACAAAAGTATTTATATGCGTTATTAGTGTTTTGTAATGGCGAGGATCCACCCATGCGCTTCCACATGCGTAGATGTAGGAATTACATAAAAAGTAATTATATGTGGTAGTGTTTCATAAAAGTCATGTGTTAAAAAAGCAAATGTCAAAAAGACGATTGAAAGAGGGTCTACTATTGCATGTGTGTGCACGGATGTAGGAAATCACAAAAAGCAATAGTAATTATATGTGGTATTAGTGTTTCATATAAAAGTCACGTGTTAAAAAGAACAAATGTCAAAAACACGATTGATAGTGGTTTTACTTTTCTCATCGAAGCAAGGTGGTGATCCACAAGATATATTGTTTTACTTATTGTTATGTATATTTATTAATTAAGGATAATGTATGGCCACTCTAAATCCTTGAAATGTTCAAAAGCCAATAGCACCATGTGTACACCTTCAAGTTCTTAATAATCAAAGTAGAAGAAGCTTACCTCAAGCTTTAAAAGAATTAATTTTTTAGTGAACAATGTAAAAGAAATTTACCTCAAGCATAAAATAAATTAGAACCCATGGCCCATCCTTACACTTGATCTTGGTTAATACTCAATCCTTATGGCTCAAGCTAAATTTTTATAATCTACCAAGCATTTTTTGTAGTGTTCTTTCTATATAAAAAACATTAATTTGGCAATGGGATATATTTTTGTCCAATTGCTAAGCGACCTTGGTATGAAGGAAAGCCCATAAGTAGGGAGGCACATGATGTGGTGCTATTGTAGTGGTTAGAGCTTGTGGTTAGTATGCATGAGGCTTTGTGATGGATTCCTTGTTTGTGAATGGTCAAAAAAGTGCCCCATCTATTGGCCAAATAGAAAGAACATGGGTGAATGCATTCAAATAGAAAGGGCAAGGAGGGTCATCATTTCTTTGACTTTTTCAAGCATTAATTATTACTAATGAAATGGAACCTTACAAAAACACTCTTATTTTTGAAAAAGTCACATAATATATTTAATGGAAATGTAAAACAATATTTTGGTGGGACAAAATTTGTTTATATAATACCTTTTTAGTGTGCAATTAATTGTTCGAGATAACAAGATTTATCCTTTTCACTGTGGATTGAAGAAAAAATTGTCATTTTGAACAAGCATTTTCATCATGCTTGTAATCTGATTATAACTAAATCTTGGAAGGTGTGATGAGGATAGATTTTTCCTTCTCCCATGAGTTTGAGAAGGTGAACAAGTGCAAGGCTAAGTTGAACCTGCCTTTTCCGAAATTCTGAATTGTATACTAACTTAGGAGGTTGTGGATTTATAATTTTTGTTTTCTTTGAGTACAAATGAGGTCTGAAAAGTCCAAAACACATCCATAGCCTTCAATTTGGTAGGTTCTCAGAGATTAAGAGATTAAGGACAGAGATTTTGCAAGGTTCTGAGAGATATTGCAAGCCTTCAATCATATATATGTGAACAAAATCACACCTCTCTGCAACTTTAATCAGACGGAAAACCTATTGCACAGAGGTTATTCTAGTGTGAGTGAGCATACAAAAAAAGCAGGCTTTAACCACTCCAAAAGGGCCATCTTCGCTCTCAAACCCTTGCACTGATACTGTGTGGGTTGTGGGTGGGGAAACACCATTGTTGACAGCTGATCACGATGGGGATGTAAGGTAGATCACGGAGGATCGATGGAGGCAGCATTGTCGTCGTCGTCGTCGTTGTTGCTGCTGTTGAGGCGCAGGCCATGTGCAGCTGCCGCTTGGGAAGAAGAAGAAGAAGAACCAGCTGCTGCAGGAGCCACACGACGCTTCTTTTTACGTGTCGTAGTGAGGCGCCAGCACGACGTTTTGACCCCATGGGCCTCACGATGATCGTCAGCAGCAGCAGCAGCAGGAGGAGGAGGAGGAGGTGATGATCCGATGGCAGCGAGCTTGCCACGAAGGTAAGCATCTGCCAGAACCAGCGACTGGTACGACATCTCTGTTCCTCTCAGCGCGCGCGCTCTCTCTCTCTCTCTCTCTCTCTCTCTCTCAGAAATCCGATAAACCAACCCTCTGTTGTGTGTGTGTGTGTGTGTGTTTTGCCGATCTGTGCAATTCGTTTTAAAAAGAACCCAAACTCGGTCGTTGCTTGCCTTGCACGCCACCCAATCCTCTCTTTTTTTTTTTTTTTTCCATGAGGTCTTATGCTTTGCTTGCCTTTCACGACACTGCCCATCCCGTGCTTGATTTCTTGACGTGGATATCTTTAAATTCTAGGAACACCAAAACTAACTTTCACATATAATGGCCTTTGGTGCTCCGTTGTCCACCTTATCATCATCTGATTGGCTCTTGGCCCCTTTGCCCTTTCACATTCCTATCACAATACTCTGCTAAACAAATTTCAAAGGCAAAGATTTTGTATTCTTGGATCTTTTGCACCCTCTCATCTTTTCACAAATTATAGCTCTTTTAAACAAATTACAACTCTTATTGTTCTTTGATCTTTAAGCATCAAATATTTTATCCCCATGAGCTCAACATTTCGTACCATTGGGCATGTAGAAGTCACTCTCTCAAATACCTTCTTTGAGATAGATTACAAAGATTAAACGTCATAGATCCTTTGATCTTTCGCGTCATCGATTTCAAAGATTCTATCCCACTCTCCTAAGATCATCCAATTTTTGATAGATAACCTAGTACTCATGTTGTCCTTTTACAAAACTTTCATTAAAATTCCCCTAATTAAAACCCCCCTTTCACGTGATGACATTGAGCTTGCGAGGATAGTAAGTAGTACTACTTTGCCAATGTTTTGCAAGATTAGAAATATATATATCCTTCACCATGGAAAATATTTTCCATGCATTTTTGGTGGCAAAACCCTCATAATTTAGGTGATTTTTTTTTAAAAAAACCATATAATTCCCATTCACAAGCATTATTATCAACGATCAACAATGCACATTTTGAGCTTGGTTGAATATGTTGTAGTGGTTTGCTCAACCACCTTTTTTGCATTTTTTTCTCTAAAAGTTTCATCTTCAGGATAGTAACTTAGGTTAAACAACTTTGTTCTGAGCAATAAGGGTACGAAAATAAGCACTCAATCAAACTTTCAAGAACATATTAATTTTAAGTAATTGCAATGCAAATGTGCATGAATCGATATATGCAATGGCCTCATATAAATCTTTGTGTGCACCCTTCCCCCGTCTCTCTTCTCTTGTCTGCCATCTTTTCCTTACTAAGCCTTCTTCTTGCCTACTGACCCCCTTCCATTTTGCCCTCCCTCATGCCCGTAGATTTCCCTCATGCCCTTGTGTTACACCATCTGAGCCTACCCCCTTGTTGCGCACGCGTGTGTGTGTGTGTGTGTGTGTGTGTGTGTGTGTGTGTGAGAGAGAGAGAGAGAGAGAGAGAGAGAGAGAGAGAGAGAGAGAGAGAGAACATCATGATTAGGGAGTTAAAAAATGGCACGCAACTTAAATCAATTTCATTCATAAAAACCCTCTTATATAGTCATATGTTTACAATGCTCATGACATCATTAATGAGCTCATAAAGGATTCCCTCAATCTTCTCCATATATCTAGGCTTCATGTTAGCCTTAGTGTCAACCTTTATGAACTCATTAAAATGCTATGGAATCTCCTCAATGCAACTTGAACTCTACGAGTCCCTCTAGTGAATTTGAGGCTTTTACATGAGTAGAATCAAGATTAAACATGGCCCCTTTAACCTTAGTACATGGGCATAGGTTTTGGGTGTAAAGCTCCCATAAATCCTCCCCACCTACATCCCCCCTAGCTATGATAGCGCTTATAGTGCTTATCAGATTTACTAGTTATGTTTACAATGCTATGCTCATAGGTCTTATCGGGTATGATGACAATGCTCGATAGTCATGTGAGAAATCCCAATGATGCTTAAAAAGCTTCAAGGTTAAGTAGTTATGTTTAGAAAGGTGAGGTTTTAACATGGTGGGGGCAATAACCTTGGGCTACTCAAAAAGCCCAATCTACTTCAACAAAGTTGGCGTCTGCTAAGGCTCTTCCTTGACCTCTTCTTTAGAAAGCCCAATATACTTCAACAAGTTAGTGTTTTGCTAAGGCTTCTTCCTTGAAATTTCTCCTGTAAGGTAGGCCTTTTGAACTTTAAAAAAAAACAATTCTCCTCAAGATGATTATCCTTGCCACAAAATCCACAAAACTTCTTTCCCTTTGTCTTTGAGCGATGTAGCTTTTTTTTATGAAGTTTTTGTTGGGGTAGGACTTGTTTTCAGTGTAGTATGCCCCTTCATAGAATCCAATCTTCTCTTGCTTCTTTTTGTACTCCTCATAGCTCTGATAGCACTATTGGCGTGAGAGAGAGGATCAAGGTGTGCTTAAGGGGGGTTAAATGAGATAAGCAACAACATGATTAGGGAGTTGAAAAATGGTACACAACTTAAATCAATTTCATTCATAGAAACCTTCTTATATAGGCATATGTGACATCATTGATGAGTTCACAAAGGATTCCCTCAATCTTCTCCATGTGTCTAGGCTTCATGGTAGGCTTAGTGTCAACCTTTATGAACTCATTAAATGCTATGGAATCTCCTCAATGCAACTTGAACTCTACAAGGCCCTCTAGTGAATTTGAGGCTTATATATGAGTAGAAACAAGAGTAAATGTGTCCCTTTAACCTTAGTGCATGGGCATAGGTTTTGGGTGTATTTCCCACAACCCCCTTATTGTGCCCTTATTTCCCACAACCCCCTTTTTGGGTGTATTTCCCACAACCCCCTTATTGTGCCCTTCTACCGTTTCCCAACCATTTTCTCCCCTTCTCCAGCTCTGCCCTTCTCATTCCATTGCACTAGCTCTGCCCTTCTCATTCCATTGCACTAGCTTTGCCCTTCTTTGCCTGCATTTCTTTCTCTCCAATGTCTCGTTGCCTTGTTTGGTTGCCCGATCTCCTCTTCTGCCATCTGTCCTCTTCGTCGCTGCCCTCTCCTCCCCTTCCTACTTTCCCCTCTGCCTCCCTCCTTTTCTTTGCCCTTTCCTCTACCTTACTCAAGTACCGATTACACATAATCAGGGTTCAAGTTGGCCTTTTTTCACTTATCAATCCCCTCTAGCCACGTAAACCATCTTGTTCTCTTAAGACAAGCTTGCAGCCCTCTTCACCAAAATTGAGAAAGACTCCAAGACGACCCTCATTGGAAAAATATTTGGTTCCCACCACCACGTACCACCACGTATCGAGGCTCGTGACTTCCTACTTTGCACTTCATTTTAAAGATGTAAGGCTACTTGGTAGAGGATTCTTCCAAGTAGACTTTGACATAGAGGAGGCAGCTTCAGAAGTGCTCAACTGAGTGCTCAAGGGCAGTTCTTTTCCTTTGGGCCCAAGGAAGATCTTCTTCCTACCATAAGCCAGCCACTTCGACCTTATCAAAGAAGACTGAAACCATTCCGTAACACTATAACATTGTAGCACCCCATGGTGGCTACAGATCACTCACCACTAGAGAACTCACCCTCCTTCGTGTGAGGAAGATACAAAGAGAAAGCAACCTCAAAGGAGAAGGAAGCTGAGTATGATAGTGGCAAAAAAGTTTTTTTTTTCCCATCAAATGTTCTAGTTTTATACACATATAGAAAAGTGACATAAGTTCATGCACCCAAGAGTTAAATGTCGATGCCGAGAAGTGTCCATGAAGCGAGAGCATTGTTGTTGTGCCAACATAGTTGTGTTAGATCACACATGTGATATAGGATAGGAAAGATAGAGCACCAAGATAAGGAAGGGAGAAAGAAAGGGTACCAAAGCTAATCACAATGAGAGAGAGAGAGAGAGAGAGAGAGAGAGAGAGAGAGAGAGAGAGAGAGATTACACCATGAAATAGTGAGAGAAAGAAGAGAGTTCACCCATGAGATGGAGAGAGAGAGAACATTATAAAAGAGAGATGGAAGAGGGAGTTTACCAGGAGAGACCACCCATGAGAGATACGAAAGATGTGATCTAGTCTAAGAGGGGCAGTGGATGAGCAACACAGAGGTGCCGGGGGTTGCATATTACTCCTGGCATCAACACCAACACTCAATGCTACACCTTAGGTCTTGTTTTATGCAAGGAGTGTAGCTTCAATATCCTCCAAGGAATGATCTGGAAGATATCATGAGAGTAGATACCATGTCTTCGTATTCTTCATCATGCTTTCTAACAAGACAACAATTGTATCTTCATCATCTCTACTAGTGCTCCGATGGTGGCTACCAATTGATACATTAAACTCTTCATATGATTCATATGAGCTGGAAAATTGTCAGATGCCTTCATTTCTAATTTAAAGAATTGTATTTTCAGGCTAATCTTGGAGCGTTTGGCTTTTGGTCCAAAGAGTTTATCAAGAATGTTCTAGGCTTCAGTAGAATTTTGAGCATTTATAATGTGATAAATATAAACTTTATCATTGAAACTTAATGCAATATGGAAAAAGCTTTTTCATCTTTTGGTACCCAAGCTTGCTCTCCCTCTCTAGAGGGTGCCTTTGTTTCTTTCCCACTTACACTGCGCCACAATCCCATTTCACGAGAGAGAAGATAACCCTAACTTGCCATGTGTGAAACCCTATTCCATTGAGCCTATCAATGTGAAGTGTAGTCTGATAGTAAAGGAGGAAGGTCTTACCGATAATAGTGGCAGTGGCAGTGTCTCATCCTCTTACAACTTAGAAATTGATTCAATCAACACTAGATGTTCTAAAAGTTGCCTTCTCTATACAAGTGCATGTTGTGGCTCAAAAAAGCAGATAACCCAAACTCCTTGGCAACTGCATATAGTAATGTGACAGGTGACATGGGAAGCAGAGGCAACCACCATGCTGCATGCTGCAATGCTAGTATCCGCCCAAGATTTGTTCGCCAGCAGGTGTCTACTGCACAGCATACGCACTAGCCAGCAACTTCTACCTCATACAGATGGGGTTTCCATAGGAGCCACACAAGCGATGGCATGACCTCACAACCTTGTTTTTTCAATGTTGATAGTGGCTGTGCTGCAAGGGAATGAGGCTTGAGCCTCTTGTATATGTCGCCCAAATGTGCAATGTTGGACAGTCAGGCGCATTCTGTATGGGAACCATTGATTACAATGGTTCGCCTTAATATAAAAGGCTGCAAGGCTAGTTAGTTGTAGCTGTTGTAGCAACCCCAATGAACAAGTGTCCCGTGAGGTTGGTTAGGTGCACGTGGGAACCTATGCATGTATGCATGATGCATGCATGCGTGTGGTGGATGTGAACCATACTTTAACACCACCCCCCCCTCTAAAACAGTTTTACGAGGGAGATACATGTGGAATGCAAGTGTGCGTGCTATAATGCAAGCGTGTATGCTATAATGTTACATGTATGCATGATGCAGTACAAGGTTTGCCCGGCGGCTCAAAAGGGACATGTCTATACGAAGTGAGAGATGATGTGTATGTTGGAGAAGAGGTTAGGAGCAGCAGCTTTGTCTTTATCTTCACTTGTGAAAATGGGTGCAGTTGTGTGACTATGATGTCATGAGCAAATTGAAGATGATTGAGGCTTACCAATGATTTCCCCCATCTTGTGTGAGAGGAGGGAGGAATCACCAAAGTAGACATAGCTTTCGAGATGTCGATGAAGTTAGCTGTTGTCGAGGACGACAATGGGAAGGTCGTTTTAAAAGACCATATATATGCGAGAAGCAACGATGTTCAAGTGAGGACCCATACCACCAAATGAGATGTGCATCAAAAGATGCGAGCTAGTAGGATGGCTTGCCTGCAGGTATGGGGGGGTTGGCTTAGATGGGTGTCCATATGGGGATGGACAAGACTAGGTAGAACAATGGCGGTGGAGCCTAGAGTTGAAGCTGGATGACTTGCATTACAAGGAATAGGGAAATCCAACACCAAAGCAAGCTCTAAAACAGGATGAAAAAGATAAAGACTATGGTTTATCATACGAAGAAGGGTGAATTCCCCCCTTTTTTATATGTAGAAGCCCAAGTGTTAATGGAAAGAGGTAGGATGGTAGGATAGGTTACCAAGTGTTAATGGAAAGGGGTAGGATGGCAGGATAGGTTAGAGTCCCCCTTACTAGGGATTAGTATACCAGCTGAGTTAAGTGAAACCGATGAGCATTCAGACAAAATACATCAACTGAGATGCGGTTGAAGTGGGGCCAAGATACCCGATATGAAGGATTAGGGTTGAAGTTCTTGGTAGATCTTGGCTATGTTGGTATATCAAGGACACAATCAGAGACACGTAAAGAAACCATCTCCAAAAGGGACAGGGTGCCACTATAGGCAGGGTCTCCTTCACACAAAGACAAAGGTGGTTTTGAAGCCTTTCGAATGCTTGATTGACGCAAAGGCAATATAGGTAGATCGACGGGTTTACTATGGAGCCTGTTGTGTTGTGAGCACACATTGGTGCTGATAACGTTCCAATGAGGGAAATGAGAGTGAGACCTTCTAATAGAGGTCCAACATCTTCATGAGATGTGTTGTTCTCCCCTCAAGATGTCGAAGGGGGATGGAATGATGAGGCCCAAAGGAAAAGTATGCCCAAAAGTCTACTATGGAGGTAAGAAACAAGGGCCTGCCTTTCATTCAAGGAGTGGATGTAGCTGCATGCAAAGCAGGAGTCGTAGCCCCCATTGTTGGAGAAGGTTTCTGAGTTAAGTGACCTGGGAAGGATGACCCAATTGGTGGGGTCAAATACAAAGCAATGTGGGCATGTAGGGTTAGCAGATCTGCATGTAGGGAATCATTGTTGTTGCAAAGACCCTATTGAAAAGGCAATGAGGGGCATGTGTTGTGAGCCCGTGTGGTAAAACGCCACAGATATGTAACTGTGGGCATGGTGTAAACCCAAAGCATTGTTGCAACTAGAGGGGTCCTCTATTGAGAAGAGGGTGGGAAGGACTCCTTCATGGTGGGTTCATGGGGCTAAGAGCCCAAACAAAGATCGTTTCATTAGGAATTTTTTGGACCCAAAGAGGGCCTCTTGGATTAACTTTTAATTAGGAATGGACCAATAGGAAGAGGGCTGGGTGCACATTTTTTACTTCTTTGACCCTAGGGGGCCTAGGCTTTGGTTTGCTAATGGGGCCTAATTACTACCTCCTGGGCCCAAACTTAGAGGTCCCCCACCTAGAGGTTCGGCAAAGCTAAGTTATGAGCAAATTTGATAATCATTTTCAACTTTGTTCACACGTTACCATTGAATTTTTGTTGATCCTACAAATCTAAAGTACTCTAAACAAACGACAAGAAGAAATAAAGAAGGATTAATTGGATGTTTTCCTTAATGATGAATTTAAGTCAAAAGTAACATTATGTTTAGCATGCAAGTTTATAGTGTTTCAAGACAGATTCATGGTACATGCATTGCAAAATCCCAAAGGCATAAACATTGAAGAAAGCCTCTTTGTTTAGGGCATGGTGCTCTATCCATTTGAACTATCAATGTATGAGAGGCATCAACGTTTAAGCACTAACATTGTGCATATAGCATCCACTTTTGAGCATACCTAGTGATTTATTCACTAATTTTTTAACATACCTAGTGATTTATTCATTATTTTTTGTATCAAAACTCCATGGAGATATAAGTGGATCACATTATTGCATTTTTATCCCTCCATTTGTGTGCACATAGGCATAGGCACAAAAGTTGCCACATGCACACTGTTTACACACATATTTTCTCCATTCTTTTTTGTGTGTTCCAACAAACATTCATTAGTTAACTCACTACATATCAGATAACCATTCCCCATGACCACAATTGCATCACCAATTTCATGCAAATCCTTTGGTATTATGAGGGTATTTTAGTTCCGTTCTTGAAGGTAGCATGGGAGGATTCTGCTTGTGTGATCTTTGGGGACACATAGTCCACACGTCATGATATGGCTCATCATGGCCTTCCTTATTGCCTCTTACTACTTCAGGATCACATAGATTTTTTCTATTTGGAGCTTCACATGGAGGTGATACATCATGACACATATATTGTCCCCTCTAGTGAGGTAGCATGTGCTTTGACTAGCACACCCATCACGTATCCATATTATCTCTCATTATCAATGGTTGAGTTACATTTGTCATTCAACAACTACTTCAGATCATCATAAGCTGGACTCTATGGAAACTATACAACACATAGCCTCAACACCAGCTATTTCCCATTCTTTTATCAAGAAGACTTCTCCCCACCTAGTGACACATTCATTGAGGGGAGAAGTCCTTGGTATGTATTGTGATTCCTTTCTTGAAGTCATCAGCTTCACATACATCCTCATTAGGCCTTATGGTTTATGATACTTACACATTTATGGCCTTTGATGGAGCACATGCTCTAGCCACTTTTATTTGTGATCCTAGCATCCAAGACCAAGAATATCATTGTGTGACAATTTTTTCATCGACACCGGGCTCACTTTGTTTTTCTTATGCTTTATCTAGAGCACCTGTTCTTGAATAATTTGTTTGGGAATGTGGGCATTTCAATACAGAAGCCGGTTAACTTCTCAATATTGATTTGGAATCCTGGTAAAGTTGGTATCCTTTAGATGTGGGGGTATCATCCCTTACTTCTGCTTCATGGGCTTCATTGACAGATCTTTATCGACATGGGATTTAGTGACACATCTTCATTGACATGGGCTTCAGCAATAGATCTTCATCGACATGGGCTTCAGTGACACATCTTCATTGACATAGGCTTTAGAAACCATATATCTTTTAGCACATCATTTCCCCCCCTTGTACCACTTGGCATCAAATCTTTTCCACATCTGAGGGACTGGATGTGCTTTGGAGGTGGGGGTGTGTTAACTCTTTTTGGGTTAACACATTAGGCCTTCGTATATAGTGCACATGTATCACATGTGCACTATCTTTTTGGGGCTATCCATGCATGTGTATCATGAGAGAGTGTACCTTTCCTTAGCCTTTTTCTATTATTTTGATTCCTTTTGCAATTAACTTATGGCCTAACCCTAATCCCAATCCCTAATCCTCTATCTAATCCTCATCCCCGAGAGCTAGTGACTTGGGGAAGGTTGCCTGGATTCCAATGCCACGTGGACACTTAGAGGTACAGAAATAGACTATATAAGTATGGTTGAGTATTTGATCAAATAGCATGGATTACCTCTTGAAGAAGCTTCATGGTAGCCCGATTGCCAAATAAAAGCTATTTGCTTGCTAGAAATTATTGTTGTGACAATTTTGAAGTTGTCATGCAAGAAGTCTTTCATGGGAGTTATATTGGTATGGGGAATCATTTGGGAGCTAATTCTAGAGCATATCATATAGTTTTTGGTGTATGGAAGACATTCTTCTCTCATGGATAGAATTGGAGCCATGTACACATTGAGGCCACTACATGATATATATATATGGCTTGCATGGTTATTGGAGTTGCATTCCATCTCATAAGTTGAATATTCATGGTTTCAACGATATGAAACCCATGGTAGATAGGGGTGATTCGTAACACAGTTACTCTTATTTTGTTTATATTTCATGGTTACTCTTTCCTCATGAGCTGAATATTCATTAGTTTTGAGGACGAAACCAATGGGTAGGGGTGGTTTGTAACATGGTTATTAGAGTTGCATTCCACCTCATGAGTTGAATATTCATGGTTTCGAGGACTAAACCAATGGGTAGAGGTGGTTTGTAACATGGTTACTCTTATTTTATTTATATTTGTATGGGTTAAAGTCCATGGCCAAGTGTAAAAGGCCAATAATAGGACTAGTGTGAATGGGGCCATATAAGCAAGCCCTTGGATCTCTTTCATTACTAACTTTTGAAACATACAATTTACTCTTGAAGCTACATGCTCAAGTTGCCTCGGTATGGCATATCCATGTGTGTACTCCATGTATAGATTTCCACATATAGATTGCAAGGATGTGTGTACTCCATCTCATAGATCTCTCAATCTTCTTGGAGAAAAACTTTCCAATTCCAACTTTGGATGGTGTAATGGCTTCACTCATTAAAGAAGAAAAGCACTTAAAAGGTACGCTATGTCTAACCAGAAAGGTACGCTATGTCTAACCAGAAAGTAAAATGTCATTATTGTGAAAAAATCGATCACAAAGGGTTCAATAAAAAACATGATGAAGTCGTTTTTTAAGATGTGGACAACGTTCTCTTTTTATATTGAAGAGAAAGATAACATATTTCTAAGCAATGTGATGACCATGTAGAGCCATATGGTGGTGCTAAGACTGGGATCGTGCCACTATGTGTTGTAAGACATTTGCACGGTATGTCCTTAGTCACTCGATATTTATGCTAAGGCTAGGATCATGTAGTAGGAAGTTTGTTTGGTGTGTCATGAGGCACTTGATTTTGTTCTAAGATGGATCATCTTATTGTTGCTTCAATCAAGGAAGGGTTAAATATGTGATCTTGAATTTGTGTGAGTTAGAGTTGGCATAATCGTGTTGGAACCTTAGAGCTGACATAATCATGTTGGAACCTTAGGTGATGGTCCAAAGGTAAAAAGTAATAAGCATAATGAGTTGGTAGGAGTCGTGTGAGTAGGGAATTGAGGACTTGATTGTAGGTAAAAATTCGAGGAGATAATTTTGGATCTAGATGCCTTCTTTAAGACTAAAAACATGTAATCTTTTTATGAAGGATTTATGTAAGCAATCTGAGTTTACTTTTTTTGTATCTTTTAGGTTGTTTCATTCTAATATTGTGAGCATTTTCAAATGATTTCTAATTTGATTTAAGATCTCTCATAGTTTTATTCTCATACCTCCATCCACCATGAATTGATCAGCCTCCTCTTATCCACCTTTGAAACTCTAAGCCTAATGCTACAAGACTTCTTACCCCTCTGAAGCTACCTTGTCTTTAGAGAAAGGACCCATAACTCTTCCTCAAGTTACACAATCCTTTCAATGAACAAAAAAGGAGACATAGCTTCATGAAAAATTGTGAGGTGCATCTCTCAGACTAATAGGGAAGATCAATTTCTTGCAAAAAGGGGGGGGGGGGGGGGGGGGGGGGGGGCAAACTTGTAGATTGAAGTGGGAGAAACAAAGTCTAGTCTAGTGGTGGATATGGCTATAATTTGGTTATGGCAGTCTCACGCACTGAAGGAGTCAAAATAACATATGCCTTGTGAGGATTAATTATGCAAATCAATGGTCACTTGAGATTAGGACAAAAATCGAAATTAAGTCTACAATATGAAGCCAATCGTAGCCATTCAAAATACAAAAACCCATATGGAAGAGAATTTCCCCATGGCACGATGCCTCACCACCTCACCACCTTGAATTAAAGCCCTTTGACTCTCAAAAAAATAAGAGTTCATTTCTTACACGTCTAAAAAAGGAAATTTAGCCTTGGACTTCTTACACACGTTAAAGTTTTTAGATTTATAAAAGTTCACTTGGTTTTTTTTTTTTGAAAATTAGGCGGTGCGTTGCGCTCGTTCATTTTTTTCTTGACTTTTCTTCATAGCGTTCTCATTGTTCGTCGATGCTGTTGGAGCGCGCTCTCTCTCTCTCTCTCTCTCTCTCTCTCTCACACACACACACACACACACACACACACACACACACAGAGATTATATTCTCCCACTATACTCTCTCACTAGGCCCGCACGTGCTCCCCGACGATCAAGCTTATTTTGCTCAATTGGGCACACTGCAAAAAGCTCTCTTAGCGAAGTTTGATGCGGCGCCTAGCTTCTGGTAGGTTTTTGTCTTCAAATTTGCTCAATTGCTTTACCTTCATCTGTTTTTATTATCACTCTTTAAATTTACAAAACCTGGCTTTTTTGGGGTTCACCTTTGACATTGCCGAAAATCTGCTTACTTTGAATTTATGCGATACTATTGCTGTGTGTTTTTTGTTTTAAAAATCCCAGAAAAATCCACTTTAAAAAACACCCTCTATTGTGAAACATACCAAAAACTTTCACGTGCAAAAATCCTATCTTCGTAGGAATCATGGATCCTCAAAGAGGAATTTTCAGGAAACTTATTTGATTATTACTGTGAGAAAAATGCTGAAGAATGTGTAGTTCTAAGACCCAAAAAAAGTTTTTTTTCTAAGGTCTAGTTACAGAAGAGAATGGTTTACTTATATGCATTCAACAATTTTAAATGGTTTTTCTATGGAATTGGTAGGTTTGCATGCACCATAATTGTCAAAATGTCCCAACGGAATGAAAATTGCAACCCCTGCAATGACATGGAAAATCAAAACTGATTCAAACACCATGTCATCATCCTATGCCATAAGGTTACCTGCAGGCTGCACCTCAAAAATGCACAGAGGTTCGAGCAATATCGAGTTGATGAATGTGCAAGGTTGCAGCCCAAGGAAGAATTCGTTGAAGATGCACTCCAATGGCAACCCTATGAATAGCGAGTATTAATTGGGACTTTTTTGGAGAGTTAAATTGATGCGGGCTAGAGCCCGTTCTATGTATTCAAGGCGTTGCTCATGGATGCAGAGAGGGCGGTTTGAACCCCCATGACCTCTGCATTGGCACTTCGACGTTCTAACCACTCTTCTACATAGTGGGGGACTTCCTGCAATCCTTGCAACTTATTTGATTTTATGTAAGAATCAAAACTTGTATTCATAGTTCAAGGTGACTTTGGAGTTAATGTGGCTCTATCTGATTTCATGAAGGATTCTCTTGATTGATGGCCTTGCCCAGCTGTCACAAATGGGCTTTAGAAGAAAGCATGCACAGGCCTTCTTTGACTGACATATCAGCCATTTTGTATGGACACCCTCATGTGGTAGGGACAAGTACTAGGAAATATGAATGAGGATCCCCGATGATGCATTCTCAATTTTGGAGGGTTTCGAGTCTGGCTCACAGCTGCAGTTTAGCAGGGAAGTATGCTGGTTAAAGTCATCATTGAAGAGGTTTATACCACTTGCAATTCGTATACTATCCATCTTATCTATTGTTGCATAGGATACCAAAATTGTCACATGACATTTAGATACATGTGTAACCCTAGGGTTCCTTGTTAGGTCAAGGGTTTAGCAATCCAAGTTGCGAGCCCTAATCCCTAAAGGGACGAAAGAGGCTAGTATGTGAGGCGCGGTGCCGAGAATGGGCAACAGTAGTGAGGTTGGGCAGCATCGAGAATGGGCAACAGTATGTTACCTTTTAAACTAATGCAAGTGTGAAGGCAATCAATGCAAAAGCCCAAATATCTCTTTGCTACCAATGAAGGGACTAGAGTGATTCTAGACAACTTACTTTTAGCCCCCCAAAGTTTCTGTTATAGGAAAGATCCTGTTTGCATTGATGTAGAAGCGCTTGGCAGAGCAAGTATAAGTAGACAAGAGAGGAGAGCAGAGAAGAAAGCTAAGGATAACCAACTTGCAAGGTTTGAGGGACGGAGCCAACTTGAGCAAGCCTAGTTTTAGACCCAGTTTGTATAGACAAGAAGCACCCGTTTGTTTTCTTATTACTAAGGGTCAAAACTTAGTAGGAGGGGGTTTCCGAAGTAGGACAAAGGATGAGGCGGCGATGGTCATCTCAACCGGCTCTGAGAAGTGATGAATCAAGGGGTGGAATGAACTCGCCGGCTGCCTCCGCTCCGGGTTTGGTGCGGTAGTAGGGCGGCAGAAATGCTCAAGAGAGGTGGAGGGAGGGGGGGAGAGGGCTTCGAAGGGGACGGGTTAGGGGAGCTGCTGAGGGGAGAGCCGAAGATGAAGGTTGGGGAGGTGGGTGGGGGGGGGGTGGGGAGGCGAGGGGGGACAGGGTAGCTGAGGGGTGGGAGAAGGAAGAGGAAGGGAGGAATCCTCAGAGGAAGGGTGTGAGGAAGGGTTTGTCGAAGGCTCAGTAGGCCCAGAGGGCCTCACTCGAATCTGGAACCTAGAGAGGAATCTCGGCGAGGTAACAACCTCCAAACAGGAGGGGCCGGAGTTGGGTATGTCAAGGTAACTGGGTGGCCCCATCACTGTCGGGTGGCTGCTAAGATAAATGCTTGAAATAGTTCTCTAACGAAACCGTATCCTCCCGTGTTCTACCAGCCTGTCGTGCTCGGCAGCGCCGCTCAGCTTTGGAAGTCGACTGGGAGCTCCATCTCGGGCCAACGGTCTGCCACTCTTTGGCATCAATATCGGCCTTGGCTGGATCCTAGTGCTCTGTTGCTTGGGGGCCAGCTTCCCTCCCACACCCTTGAAGAGGATCTGAGCTGGGACCGTGGGGGGGGGGGGGGGGGCACGGGGGGCGGTCTTTAGGACTTATGACAAGGACAAGCTCTAGCAAGATTCCCCATTTGCTTGCATATGAAGCATTGGCCTAGGAGGCCATAGTACTCTACTCTCTGCAGAATAGGGGCTCCCTGGAGGCAAGGAAGAGAGATGGCATGCAACATAGTCTCTAGAGAGGCTATGTAGATATGAAGGGATGGAATCTTGACTGTCCGAGCAAGAATTAAAGCGGCGGTGGAGGGGGATTTCACTCTCCTGATAGCACCACCTATCACTGAGAGGAGAGGAAGGTATTCCTTCCTAAGGCTCGGGAAGCAGACTGTTACGGGAAGCCTAAAATGACAGCTAGAGGATCGGATGCTGGGTCGGAGCTGTGTTGCTGCCACCTCGCAAAGAAGGCGTGGGCCGTACGCAATGCGATGGGGCTCAGCTGCATGACTTTGTCTGATGCCGTTGGCGAGTCAACTCGACTTGGTAGTAGCCATGCCCCAAATGGTGAGTATCAGTAATCTCTCTAGGCGCACCAAGGAGGCTAGCCTATAAATAGATCCCTGAGCTGTCCGCGTGTAACTTGGTTGAACACAATGCTAATCAATACACTTAAATACACTAAGATTTGAAGGACACTTGCTCAAATACAAGAAGTAAATTGCTGAATTGACAAGAGGCACACAATGAGCCGGAACGGCCGACCCCTCCCTTGAGTAAATTGTATTACTATTGGAGAAATTCAATACATAGTTTCACGGGCATCCATTGCCAAATCCTCCATGCCAATGCATATGAAATTCAGCATTTAGAAAACAATGGTATGTCGATGTAGATCACCATGCCCGGCCCGACTTCAGTGCCCATATTCTCTACCATTGGCTCTATGTTCTACCAAGCAAGGTAGCAACATCTTCAAGAGCACATAGGACAAGAGAAATACTACACAGGGCGGCTAAACAAGGAGTCCTGCCCTTCTACTGAGTAAGTAATGACAACACATTGTCCAATTAGCTTACCAGTCTTCATAGAAGTTGTTGCAAGCGGAAGCCTTCGCGTTGGAAGCTTTAGAAGTGTTGATATCTTCGATTTGCCGCAATCCTTCGCGACAAAAGTCTTCAAGAGGATGAAGGGAACCTTGGGAAAGCTTCCCCTATGGTTCAACTTGAGAAAGGAAGGCTGAAATTAGGGTTTTCAGCAAAAAGACCAGAAATTACAGCAAAAATGAGAGCTGTTTTGCTGAATTTCAGTCATTGGGAGTGAGTAGGAGAGTGATTAGCACTTGGAAACACTCTTGGAAGCTTGGAAAACACCCTAGCAAGTTGGGTATGGCTATGGAGAGCTTGGAAATGGAGAGAAAATGGTGGAAAAACAGAGTTTTCAGCCTCCAAAAATCCTCATGAAGAGAAAACACGAATTTCTCTTAATAAGTAAGTGAATTGGGGTCCAATCAGGTGAAGGGACATGGGGAGATGCCCATTTATGAGTAAAAAGGGAGGATCAGGTCCTGGACATTGAGTCTTGTCCGCCTCGGGACTTCAGTGAGTGTGAACTTGGAAGCGGTCATAATTTATAAGTGACTTTTGGGCGCCCAAACTTTAATGAAGTGGGAACGCACTCACTTATAAATATTGGCTAAGTCCTAAGGGCTATTTGAGCCTAGATTGGGTAATACTTACCACCTGTTCACATGCCACACAACCATGTCAGCAGACAGTTTCACACGCACGGTTCACGGGCGGGCGTCCCCTAGCCCAGAACTACACATAGGTCATGCAGGCATGAAAACAGCATGCAATTTCATTTGCAGGCAAGCACATAAAGATGCTATGCAATGCAGCATTGGCATGAGCAATTTCCGTTCATGAAACCATATAAGACCAGGCGTTTCCAGGCAAGTATACGCAATACCAGACCCAGTGGAAAGCCAATCCTCCAGGCGTTTCCGGGCATGTACACAAAGGCACAAGTCCCAGCGGAAAGCCAAGTCCTCCAGGCGTTTCCGGGCATGTACACAAAGGCACAAGTCCCAGCGGAAAGCCAAGTCCTCCAGATATTCCGGGCATGATAACATCAAGTCCCAGCGGAATATCATATCCAACTATACAGCATGACACGTGTCAATCACCTGCATAGGCATATTCCATAAGCCATGGACACCAATCCAATATGTACATAGTGTGAAAGCAAGAGTGAACCATTTGGGTGGCCAAATGGTGACATTCCCCCCCGCTTCTAAACAGTTGTCTGCAACTGAAATGCATCCAAATATGTCTGAAGCTTATGCGGGCAATCTTTGAAGAACTCTTCATCTACCCATTTAGCATCAATGGGAAGATAGTTCTTAAACTTCACAAGGTAACGCCTGACAACTTTGCCTGCAGCAAGCTTGCGTTCCTTGTGATACACAATCTGCTCTGGCTGCAAGATCTCCTCAAGCTCATCCACTTCTGGTGGATCCTCAATGACCATTTCACTGGGCTCCGGCCCTACATACTTGCGAAGGAGACTCACATGAAAAGCATTGTGTATGTGCCAATGACTAGGTAATGCCAATCTGAAAGCCACTTCATTGATCTTCTCGATCACTTGAAAAGGTCCATAGTACCTAGTTGCAAGCTTAGGATATGCACCCTCTTTGCCAGGCCTCTTTGCAAGTCTTGCTTTCTCAAATTTCAGCAATACCCAATCATTCTCTTTAACATCCAATTGCCTTCTATGCTTGTCGGCAGCCTTTTTATGCTTGTCTTGTGACCTTGCAATGGCTGTCCGCACCTGAGCAAAAGCAATATCCAAGTCTCTTACATACTCATCAGCTGCAAATATCTCATCCTTTGTGCGAAGGATGGGTGGTAAAACCACCTTACCATAAACAATCTCAAACGGGGCCTTTCCCGTAGATGCATGCACCGTGTTGTTGTATGCAAATTCCACAAGCGGTAAGTACTTCTCCCAAGAAGACTTCTGATCCGCCACATAACATTTCAAGAGATCCAACACGGCTGAATTTGCAGCCTCACTTTGCCCATCTGTTTGAGGGTGATAAGCTGATGAGAAGTCCAATTTGGTACCCATATTATCAAATAAGGCCTGCCAAAAGAGACTTGTAGTCCTGGGATCTCTATCCCCCACAATGGACTTCGGCATTCCATGATGTTTGAACACTTGTGCAAGATATATTTTAACCATATGCTCAGCTTTGATGGTCTTTTTGACCGGCAAGAAATGAGCTTGCTTGCTAAACCTGTCCACAATTGTCCAAATTGCATCATTACCCTGTTGGGTACGTGGCAAGTCCATAATGAAATCCATTGTAATACTTTCCCATGGCTGCGTGGGAATAGGCAATGGCTGAAGCAAACCTGGTGCCTTTTGCCTATCAAATTTGACCTTTTGACAGGTGATCGTACATGTGCCTCTATGTCCTTCCGCATACCTGGCCAAAAGAAATACCGCTCAATCATGTGCGTAGTAGGCATTATGCCTCTATGACCAGCATATGGAGGAGCATGGCACTCATCCAAAACCTTTTGCCTCATGTCAGACACCACACATAGGCAATTATCTTTCATGAGATAACCCTCTTTGATCACATATGAGGCATGTGCATGACCAGCCATCAAATCAGCCCAAATAGTGGCAAAATCAGCATCCGTATGATACAAATCACGCATGGTAGACAAGTCCCCATGAGAGGCAACCGAGATAGCTGCTACATACGGCTTTCGTGACAATGCATCCGCCACTACATTCTTCTTTCCCGGGGTGTGCAAGATCTGAAAATGAAACATAGAGAGGAAATTGGCCATCCTCATATGCTTCTCTGACAATTTAGTTTGAGTAAGAAAATATCTCAAACTCTGGTGATCTGTCTTCACAGTGAAATCAGCCCCAAGAAGGTAATGTTTCCATATAGTAAGTGCATGAATTACAGCCAAGAGCTCTTTCTCATAAATGCCAAGAGATAGCTCTGCATCATGCAATCTACGACTCTCATAAGCCACGGCATGTCCCTCTTGATTAAGGACAGCCCCTATGCAATTTCCAGATGCATCACATTCCACACAAAAAGGCTTTTGCAAA
The DNA here is from genome assembly GCF_041138505.1 of Cibotium barometz. Classification (NCBI taxonomy): domain Eukaryota; kingdom Viridiplantae; phylum Streptophyta; class Polypodiopsida; order Cyatheales; family Cibotiaceae; genus Cibotium; species Cibotium barometz. The sequence continues at coordinate 21,243,123 of NC_141088.1, read as the reverse complement.
TCCGGAACGATCAACACTGGACCATGAGTAGTTGCATCTTTCAATGTGAGGAATGCATCTCTCTCTACATTAGTCCATTTGAACACGGCCTTCTTCTTTGTCAAATCATGCAAAGGAGAAGCAATCCATGCAAAGTGCCGAATGAACCTGCGGTAGTAAGAGCATAATCCAAGAAAACTACGGATCTCATGCACTGAACTCAATTCGGGCCAATTCCGAATTGCATCAATCTTTGCAGGATCCATCCGCACTCCATCTTTGGACACAATATGCCCAAGATAATGTATCTCTGACAAGAAGAACTCACTCTTCTTTGCATTTATGAAGAGTTTATGCTTATGGAGCTCTTCAAAAACAATAGCCAAATGAGCTTTATGCTCTTCTTCGGTCTTCGAGAAGACTAGTATGTCATCAAAGAAGACACCTGTAAATTTCCTGTACCCACGGAATATGCGATCCATCATTCTATTGAATGTAGCCGGGGCATTTGTAAGACCAAAAGGCATAACAAGATACTCATAAAGCCCAAATGCTGTCCTGAAAGCAGTTTTGTGTACATCCTGAGGCACTACACGCACTTGATGATATCCACTCTTGAGATCAATTCGGCTAAAGCATGCCGATCCATCCAACTTGTCAAGGATGTCGTCTATGCGTGGAATCGGAAACCGATTCTTGATGGTAAGCTTATTCAAAGCTCTATAATCCACACACATACGAAAGGATCCATCCTTCTTTTGAACCAAGAGGACGGGTGAACAATATGGAGAAGAGCTTGGCTGAACCAAACCCTTCTCAAGAAGCTCATTCACTTGCTTCATGATCTCCTCTTTTTGGGATGCACTTACACGATAGGCTGGCCTATTAGGTGGTGAGCTACCCGGCACAAGATCAATGCGATGATCTTCCGGTCGTACAGGTGGTAACTCATTTGGTAACTCATCAGCAAAACAATCATTGTGCTCTTGCAAAAATTTCAGCCTATCATTACAAAGAGTGTTTACATGTACATTAGTTTTCTCAATAGGATCTCGTACAAAAATCAAGTACGCAAAAATACTCTTTTTCATTACTTTCTTAATTTGTACATGCGATACAAGGGGAATGGTATCACCCTCTTCACCAGCATCAATTACATGTTCTCGGCCTTTATGTATGAAGGTGATCCTGTTAGTCTTGTAAGCCTTGCACGGATCAATACGTGTATGCCAAGGCTTTCCAAGCAATACATCACAGCCATTCAAAGGCGCCACAAGAAAATCCTCATGATCCACATAGCCTTGAATGTGTATGCGCAACTTGCCAAAAATAGGCATGACCTGCACTTCTCTACCAACAAAGGCAGCCCCTGCTTCAATTTGAGGACCCATGTCCTCCACTTCAATACCCAAAGCAGCTGCCAAGTGGATATGAAATTCTCCGATGCACAATCATCAAACATGAACAAAGCGGGTTGATCTTTGAGCTGTCCCCAAGCTTTACATACAACCCTATCTTTGCTATCATGTGAAGTGTTGCCCTGCACATCCAGAACCATATGCACATTAGGCTTCGGTACATTAGCATTTTCAGCTTTGTTCTTCTTATTTGGGCATGCTCTTGCCATGTGCTCAGTGTTGCCACAAGTAAAGCATTTGCCTTCACGCATATATTGCTCCTTCTTCTCAGCACTAAGACCAAAGTTTGCTGGCTTATAAGGGCGCTTGTTAGCAAAACTTATTTTCAGCTTTTGGACCTGATTTGGCTTGGTTTTGGTCCCTTTTAGGTGGCTGTCCATCATTTTGCAGGTTTTGGACAGCCCTCTCTTTGCCTTGAAATGAGGGTTTAGCCTTATTGGATCGACTCAATTTGAGTTCCAATTGCTCGGTGGCGGTGGCGGCTGCGATTAATTGGTGTAAGGTATGACCAGGATACATTTGTAATCCCGCTTTGTACACGGGTTGCAATCCCGATTGAAACCTTCTCTTCCTTTCCGCCTCGGTGACATGCATAAATGGAGACACCTCCAAAAGCACTTTCCAAAACTTTTGTACATATGCATTTACCGATTCCCCCTCATTTTGCTTTACCCAATCCCACTTCATTGTTATCTCATTCAATGCATTGGGAGGCAAGAATTGAGCATAGAACCTCTCCTTGAACTCTTTCCATGATCTAACAGGATTCGGTGAGAGCTTCTCCGTGAGCCACCAATGGGCAGCAGTGCCTTTCATGAACATGCTTACATGCCGGATCATGGATTTCTGAGTGAAATCCTCATCACTGAAAGCAATATCAAACTGGGCAATAAAAGCAAGTGCCTTTGATGCATCATATTCTCCATGATATGTGTCAAACTTCACAGATTTGTCTCCGGCTTTGAAGTCACGAGACTTTGATGCATGTGTGTGCATCTCAACATGTTTTCCCCCATGTTTGTCCATTGGGACAGTCCCTGTAATTGGCATCATTTTTGGACCAAAAGGTGATGCATAAGGCATAGATACATGTGCCCTGTAAGCATGAGGCATGGCTGGCCCCTCAACATGCATTGATACATTTTCAGCCATAGCTTCTCCCTCACGAGCACACTCGAAGGCATGAGTGGCATGAGAGATATGCGGAATACCTGCACCAACAGAAAATTGCAGCCCATGTTGCATGTGTTGTGCATGTACATTTTCAGCCGGCAATGGCATTTGACATACATTTTGACCACTGCCATAAACATTGTATCCTTCACGGGCTACATGAGATATTCCTGCATGGCGTGAAGTCACTGATTGTTCCTCTCCCATAGCATGGAGATTCATCCTCTTAGACATAACTTCTTGTTCGGGCACTTGTGGGGATTCCAAGACATGTGGGATGGTTGCCTTTTCTGCATAGGCATCCTCGGTACGAGCCAAGTATGCACGTGCTGCATCCCTTGGTTGCATGTGCAACTCTTGAGCAATCATTGCCATTGCATGATCCATATAAGATTCAGCTTTCTTGGTCTTCAAACTGTCATGTACCAATGGATCCTCGCGGCGATATTCAATTCTTCTTGTTGTGCTTGGAGAAGAGCCTGCATACGAGTAAGTTCAGCCCTCAAGACTATCGACTCTTCTTCTTGCATCTTCTCTTTGCCACGAGACGGCTGTCCCACATATTCATGTTCCCTATTGTGCACCACATGAGTTTGCTCATCCTGTAAAGCATTGGAGGCATGCATTTCATTGTCCCTGCCTCTTGTATTAGCATCTCCAACATTCATTGTATGGCTGTCCATAATGTTCTAAGTGTAGAGATAGCTAGTGTTCACGGTGATCGTCTCTCACGATAGAAGTGAAAGAGAACCGTATGCTCTGATACCAATGTAACTTGGTTGAACACAATGCTAATCAATACACTTAAATACACTAAGATTTGAAGGACACTTGCTCAAATACAAGAAGTAAATTGCTGAATTGACAAGAGGCACACAATGAGCCGGAACGGCCGACCCCTCCCTTGAGTAAATTGTATTACTATTGGAGAAATTCAATACATAGTTTCACGGGCATCCATTGCCAAATCCTCCATGCCAATGCATATGAAATTCAGCATTTAGAAAACAATGGTATGTCGATGTAGATCACCATGCCCGGCCCGACTTCAGTGCCCATATTCTCTACCATTGGCTCTATGTTCTACCAAGCAAGGTAGCAACATCTTCAAGAGCACATAGGACAAGAGAAATACTACACAGGGCGGCTAAACAAGGAGTCCTGCCCTTCTACTGAGTAAGTAATGACAACACATTGTCCAATTAGCTTACCAGTCTTCATAGAAGTTGTTGCAAGCGGAAGCCTTCGCGTTGGAAGCTTTAGAAGTGTTGATATCTTCGATTTGCCGCAATCCTTCGCGACAAAAGTCTTCAAGAGGATGAAGGGAACCTTGGGAAAGCTTCCCCTATGGTTCAACTTGAGAAAGGAAGGCTGAAATTAGGGTTTTCAGCAAAAAGACCAGAAATTACAGCAAAAATGAGAGCTGTTTTGCTGAATTTCAGTAATTGGGAGTGAGTAGGAGAGTGATTAGCACTTGGAAACACTCTTGGAAGCTTGGAAAACACCCTAGCAAGTTGGGTATGGCTATGGAGAGCTTGGAAATGGAGAGAAAATGGTGGAAAAACAGAGTTTTCAGCCTCCAAAAATCCTCATGAAGAGAAAACACGAATTTCTCTTAATAAGTAAGTGAATTGGGGTCCAATCAGGTGAAGGGACATGGGGAGATGCCCATTTATGAGTAAAAAGGGAGGATCAGGTCCTGGACATTGAGTCTTGTCCGCCTTGGGACTTCAGTGAGTGTGAACTTGGAAGCGGTCATAATTTATAAGTGACTTTTGGGCGCCCAAACTTTAATGAAGTGGGAACGCACTCACTTATAAATATTGGCTAAGTCCTAAGGGCTATTTGAGCCTAGATTGGGTAATACTTACCACCTGTTCACATGCCACACAACCATGTCAGTAGACAGTTTCACACGCACGGTTCACGGGCGGGCGTCCCCTAGCCCGGAACTACACATAGGTCATGCAGGCATGAAAACAGCATGCAATTTCATTTGCAGGCAAGCACATAAAGATGCTATGCAATGCAGCATTGGCATGAGCAATTTCCGTTCATGAAACCATATAAGACCAGGCGTTTCCAGGCAAGTATACGCAATACCAGACCCAGTGGAAAGCCAATCCTCCAGGCGTTTCCGGGCATGTACACAAAGGCACAAGTCCCAGCGGAAAGCCAAGTCCTCCAGGCGTTTCCGGGCATGTACACAAAGGCACAAGTCCCAGCGGAAAGCCAAGTCCTCCAGATATTCCGGGCATGATAACATCAAGTCCCAGCGGAATATCATATCCAACTATACAGCATGACACGTGTCAATCACCTGCATAGGCATATTCCATAAGCCATGGACACCAATCCAATATGTACATAGTGTGAAAGCAAGAGTGAACCATTTGGGTGGCCAAATGGTGACACCGCGCGCTGGGTGGCTACCAACAATCTTGCATACCAAAGTGGAGGCCTCTAAGGATGCGACTGTCGAGGCGAGGAGCTGGAGGTTCGCTTCTGAAAAGGAGAGGCAAGGGACGGTGGCCTCGGTCCAGTATGATGGAGCGGCTGCCATGGAGTCCTCCTGGTGGTTTAAGACTAGAAGTGGCGGAAACTTGCCGGAATGAAGAGCTGCCCGAGAACTGAAAACTTGCCTTGAGAAGCACTGAAGGAGGGGAGGCGAGAAGGGAAAATGAGGAAGGTGGAAAAATTAAAAAAACAGAAAGAAGCGATGGATGGGGGAGGAGAGAGGGTGGATGGTAGGAGGAAAAAAAGGGGAAGGGGGGGGGTGGGGTTGTGGACGACCGAGGGCAAGAGGCGGTGTCACCAGCTTGGACATTTCCCAGTATGAAAGGGGTCTGGTGGACTTTAGGATGTCTAAATATTTGGAAAGTACAAGCTTTGGGAATGGGGGATTATCTTAGAATACAAAGGACCACACTCCTAAAATTTAGGAGAGTTTCTATTTTTGGCCCAACTCCGATGGAAATTCTGTTCGCGTCATTACATCTGGAATTGAGCAGATACCAAGAGTTGGAAAAGTGCCTATGACAAAATGTCTACTAGTTGGGATATGTTTAGAGGTAAAGATTATGGGAGAACCCATCTCTTAGATTGGGACATGTGGCAAGAAAGTGGATCAAAGTGAGACAAGTGGCCTCACACTTGTTAGAAAGTGGATCAAAGTGAGACAAGTGGCCTCACACTTGTCACTCCAGCTATTGTGTGGCTCTCCACTTGTCATCATAGCCTTATCTTTCCATTTTCACTCATGGGAGTCCCAAATCTATAAAGTGGAGCTCTCTCTCTTCATTAATGGAGGCTCTCTTGCTACACACTAACCTCTACCACCATTACAGGCTGCCCTAATGATGGCTACTCTATTTCTCTCTCTCTTGAAGGCTGCCCATGAAGAATACCGGCTGTTGGGGACTGTTTTGGAGGCTTCCATTGCGAAGAAATACTGAAGGCAAGGGTATTTAATCATTTATTATGATTTCTAGCCATTGCACTTGTTGTACCAGTCCTTGTACCTGCTGTACCAGCCACTGTACTGGTTGTACCAATCCTTGTACTTGTTGTACCGGTTGTACCAGCCATTGTACCGGTTGTACCAGTCAGCCACTATACCTATTGTACCGGCTGAATGGAGCATTGTACTTGCTGTACTAGCTCTATTGCATGAGGACCCGTGGTTTTTGGGGAAGAATTAGTACCCACACGGAGGTATATGGATTATATTATTGGCTCGGCATTTCTATAGCCTATGTTCTGGCTTGGTTGCCTCGTGTTGGGCTGTGTTATGGCATTTGTATATGGATAATCCGGCATCTCCCGTGGGGAGAGTAAGGCCCTCAAAGCTTGTACATGATATTATTCTCCTTGGGTAATAAAATACTCCAGAAGGGGGGACGGGGTGGGCCCATTCCGGCCTCTATGCGGTGTCACATGTGCAAGCTCCATTTTCAGCATTTGTGGATGTTTTGTCCAGCTTTGTTTTATGCAAAGTGATGATAGATATGTGTTAAGGCTGTGGCCATGTTTAAATGTTTTAATATGCATTGATGGTATCAATAAGTGTGCCAAAGGCCCTAGTCCCCTGGGCACCTGCTTCTGCGAGTTACATTGGTATCAAAGCATAGGCTTTCTTGCAAGCGGAGGTTTTCGTCTATCAATAAGGAAGAGAAAAGATCCCAAGTGGGACCACACTTACTATCATTGCTGTTAAGCATGGCGAGCCGCTTCATAGTCTATGAAGCAAGAGCATGAGCAATAGACAGCTTGGTTTAAGGATTTATGAATTCACAAAATTTATCTTGGAAGTACACATTTAGCACTCTTTCCATATGGATATTGTGGATTATATTATCAAGCTTACAAGCAAGCTACATAGAGATATATCTCAGGATATCTTAAGGATATGGTGACGAGATATTTCTTTTGGCTTCATGACCAACCTGGCAAAGAAAAGCTAAGTATACTTTGAGTTTGCAAAGTTGGTGCTGTTTCTATTTACTATGAAGTGTTTTTGATGTTCACTAATCCTTGTATAGCCATGCAAGGAGAAAGGTGGTGTTGATTGCCTTGAGATGGTTTCAAGGAAACATTGTTTATGGCTCCCTTTATTGGGATGGATTATATCTATGGAGATTTCTTTCTTGGACAAGATTTATATAGATATTGGGCTTCACAAGCAATTTCTATGGACGAATCTGTGCTAGTTTATAGAGAAGAAATCTTTGGATATCTCATGGATATGATGCTTTTATGGATAAAGTCCACCTCTACTCCAAGGTGCGTGGTTAGCACGGAGTATGTGGTAAGAGTTATGGTATACAAGGATTATGGTATACAGGTCTATGGATTCCTGGACTTCTTTTCTAAGGATTTGGATCTATCGCCAGGTTTATGGATTATTCTTTTTGGCTCCCTTTATTTGGGATGCATTGGACTTATGAAACTCATGGTTCACATACCCTGTGTAGTGTTCTCTTGTCCTACATGCTCTCTTGAAGATTGTTTCTTGTGGGTAGAACAATAGAAAGCAGATGGAAGGGAACATGGGCGCTTCAGAGGGTAGTGTCGAGCACAACATACCGTGTGTAGTGTTCTCTTGTCCTACGTGCTCTCTTGAAGATTGTTTCTACCATATCTGGGTGGAACAATAGAGAGCAGACGGAAGGGAACATGGGCGCTTGAGAGGGTAGTGTGAGTTGGTGGCCGAAATGCAACAACCTATTGGTGGCCGAAATGCCTATAAACTATGTGTAGTAGAAATGCTTATGGAGCACTAGGCTATCCATGCCTGCGAGTGATTGTTTTATCTTGTTACTACCCACCTCTCATCCAAGGTGTGTGGTCAGAGTACAAACACGGAGTGCAAGTGGTAAAGTGGACATGACGCATGGTTGGCACAGGACTTATGTCTATGCGAAGGGTCATGTGGACCGATGCCTTGTTGGCAGGACACTTATTTTGTCTCGCCCATTTACTTGGGACATGGATTATGATATCTGGACTTATGGGAGACATGGATTTATTTATTTGTTAAGCCATATTAGAATCACTATCTCCCCATACAGAGGCCAAGAGGTTCATTGTTCATCTTACCATGCATGTGGATTCATGTTGGGATTGTGAGAGGGCAATTCAATGAACACTCCACCATACACGTGGATTCGTGTTTCAATTGTGGAGTGAGTGTTTCATTGTTTCTACACCATGCTTGTTGATCAGAGTTAGGATTGTATGGGAGAACATGGGAACTGTTGGGATTGGGAGAAGGGATTGCCAGAACCATGGAGAACCAGCTTTTTTGTCACCATGGTTTGTGCTCTTGAATGGCACCAATTTGTGTACATAGCACATGTTTCTGTGCGAGGCACTAGTTTGTTGTGCATGGCACTTATTTAAGTGTCTTAGCACCTGTTTGGTGATTTTCATTGGCATATGATTATCTCATTGATATTAGTGATTGAGACACAATTGGCTCTTGTGCCTGTGTCTAGCATATCTTCCATGGAATTCTCGCCCATTTATTTTGGGACATGATTTTGATATTGGTATTATGGAGACTTATTTAGTCTCACCCATTTCTTTGGGACATGGATTCTTCAGTTATATTGGATTTTTGAGACTGTCTTGTCTCGCCCACTTGATGGGACATGATTATATCTTGGATATATGGCTTCAAGCTTAAAGTTGTGGACAACTTTTAAGAAGCTAGGGAGGATGTCACCAGCCTGGACATTTCCTAGTATGAAAGGGGTCTGGTGGAGTTCAGGATGTCTAAATATTTGGAAAGTACAAGCTTTGGGAATGGGGGATTATCCTAGAATACAAAGGACCACACTCCTAAAATTTAGGAGAGTTGCTATTTTTGGCCCAACTCCGATGGAAATTCTGTTCGCGTCATTACATCTGGAATTGAGCAGATACCAAGAGTTGGCAAAGTGCCTATGACAAAATGTCTACTAGTTGGGATATTTTTAGAGGTAAAGATTATGGGAGAACCCATCTCTTAGATTGGGACATGTGGCAAGAAAGTGGATCAAAGTGAGACAAGTGGCCTCACACTTGTCACTCCAGCTATTGTGTGGCTCTCCACTTGTCATCATAGCCTTCTCTTTCCATTTTCACTCATGGGAGTCCCAAATCTATAAATTGGAGCCCTCTCTTCATTAATGGAGGCTCTCTTGCTACACACTAGCCTCTACCACTGTTACAGGCTGCCCTAATGATGGCTACTCTCTTTCTCTCTCTCTTGAAGGCTGCCCATGAAGAATACCGACTGTTGGGGACTGTTTTGGAGGCTTTCATCGTGAAGAAATACTGAAGGCTAGGGTATTTAATCATTTATTATGATTTCTAGCCATTGTACTTGTTGTACCAGCCCTTGTACTTGTTGTACCAGCCACTATATTGGCTGTACCAATCCTTGTACTTGTTGTACCTGTTGTACCAGTCATTGTACCGATTGTACCAGCTTTTGTACTTAGTGTACCAGCCATTGTATCTGCTGTACCAATCATTGTACCTAATGTACCAGCATTTGTACTTGTACCAACCATTGTACCGGTTGTACCAACCACTATACCTGCTGTATGGAGCGTTGTACTTGCTGTACCAGCTCTATTGCATGAAGACCCGTGGTTTTTGGGGAAGAATCAGTACCCACACGGAGGTATATGGATTATATTATTGGCTCGGCATTTCTACAACCTATGTTCCGGCTTGGTTGCCTCGTGTTGGGCTGTGTTATGGCATTTGTATATGGATAATCCAGCATCTCCCGTGGGGAGAGTAAGGCCCTCAAAGCTTGTACATGATATTATTCTCCTTGGGTAATAAAATACTCCAAGGGGGGGGTGGGGTCGGCCCATTCCGGCCTCTATGCGGTGTCACATGTGCAAGCAGGTTACAGGGGGGGGGGGGGGGCACAATGGCACATGGCGAAGGTGGGCGGGAGGGGGGGGGGTCACAGCTTTGGCTTTGATCCTAAATCTTCTTTGCTTACTCATGTGTTTTGCTCCTTGTTGATTAAGGAATGGATGACTCTCAAACACCAACTATTTACACAAGAATCCACCCTATTGGTGGATAGGGATCTGTGGTTTAAAGGTAATTTCTAGCAACATATTTTCAGTAAACTCGACACAAGTTTACAAGTCTATATGAGTAGTGATGCTCATCCAGAGATTGATGGTCAGATTGAGAAAGTTAACTAAGTCTTGGAGGATACGTTGACAGCGAGACGACTGGGAAAAGAATGACAGAGTGATGGAGAAATATATTGGACTTTGCATATAATTTGCACGAGCATTCTCTTCTATGAACTTTTCTGCATTTGAATTGAACTATGAACAAAGATTTTCTTCTATGTCTACTACCACACATGATACAGAGGGCCTTCACGAGAGGCAGGAAAATGCCACCAGCACAAGCTAAAACAGATGGGATGGCAGGGGCAAGAAGGGAATCGCTGAACATGAGACCGTAGCCTAACCCTAGCGATGTTTTGCTGTAGAGCGATACTGTTTCCAAACCGTGTGTTGATGAAAACACGTGCAAAAAAGAAGGCAAGGGCCATGAGCCATGGGATGTCACCGCCGAAGGCAGAAAAAACTGCAGCAAAGTTTAAGGTTTTAGTGAGGACGCAGGTCCTGAGGCCATGAGGGCAACGGCACCCAGGGGCAAGGGGTGGGTGATGATGCCCACAATGACTGCAAGGAAGATGGAGAGGAGCGGCCATATCACCTTTGAAGCCCCCAATGGTGCAGGGATGAACCAGATCGCCACTCCTGGGGCTATGGAGAGCAGCAAAGGCTTGATGGCCTCCTGCCATGGCTCCGGGGGATTTGGAGTAGATGCAGAGCAGTAGGCACAGGCGCTACAGCATTGTCAGAATATGCAGCGGAAATGATAACCAAACTTGGGTAGACAAGAGCAAGTAGACTGCAGAAAATAAACAGCACAAGAAACACAGAGAGATAGGTGTGTAAACTCTTCTCTATACACAAGATCCCGAGAAAATTGAATAAATGAGTGGTGGGGGCAAGGGGCCTATATATATGCCCCTGGGAGAGCAGTCGGCCAGCATAGGTAGTGCCTACGACTGCTGAAAAATGTCCACGACTGCATAAATGCAGTCGGCCAGCAAAGTTCCCACGACTGAGAAACTGCAGTCGGCCAGCAGTCCAGTAGCCCACGACTCATGTGTATGCAGTCGGCCAGCACTGAAGTGCTCCTGGCATCCTCTGGCAACCCTCCCCACCACTGGAAAAAATGGGAAAAAATAGGGAAAAATACGGGGAGTGTGGAAAAATGATAAAACACCTTATACAGGGCGGGCACACCCACAACAGAGGCCCTGGTGTATAAATATAGACAGGAGATGACTTCTAACACCCCCTCTCAGCTCCTGGCTGTGAAACCAACCCAAGGGAGCTGGACTGCCGCTTGAGCGTAGCCTGAGGTAGAGACTTCGTGAAGAGGTCCACCGCATTGTCCTCCGTCGAACAATAAAGTAGCAAGATGTCACCAGCCAAGATCTTCTCACGTACAAAGTGATACTGTATCTCTATATGCTTGGTCCGGGCATGGAAAACCGGGTTCCGAGCAATAGCTATACAACTCTGGTTATCGCACTGGATGACTGTGGGCTCCCTCTGTGGAAACCCAATCTCGCCTAGCATCCTCCGCAGCCATACAACCTCACAAGCAGCACCACAAGCAGCCCGATACTCTGCCTCTGTCGAAGAAAGGGCAATAGTTGGCTGCCTCTTGCTGCTCCAAGAAACTGCTCCTGAGCCGAGGGTAAAACTGTATCCTGAAGTAGATCTCCTCGTGTCTGGATCTCCTCCCCAATCTGAGTCACTCCAACCTCGGAGCTTGACTCCATTCCCTCCTGTGTAAAAGAGTCCTAGATCCTTCGTACTCTGCAGATACCGCAAGATCCGCAATCCTGCGTCCCAATGAGACTTCAATGGCGTCTGCATAAAAGAGCTCAACAGCCCCACAGAGAAGCTCAAGTCCAATCTGGTGTTCAGCAATCAGATCAATGAACCAACCAACTTCCGGTACTGCGAGGCATCAACTGGCTCACAAGGATCTGTAACGGTTAACTTTGTGTTCGGGTCCATCGGCGAAGTAATAGGCTTGCAGTTCTCCATCCCAAAGGCCTCAAGCAACTCATGAACATACCGCTGCTGAGAGACGAAAAACCCCCTCTGGGTCTGCCAGATCTCCAATCCCAAAAAGAAGTGGAGTAAGCCTAAATCGGTCATCTCAAACTCCTTTGACAAGGCAGCCTTTGTCACTCCAATGTGCTCCACATGACTGCCGGTGAGAATGAGATGATCCACATAAAGGATGATAAGTGTGACCATGCCGCGTTCCTGAAAGAGATACAGGTTCGGATCTGCAACCGATCTCTTAAATCCAGTCCGAATAAAGAAGGAATCAATCTTCTGATTCCAAGCCCTGGGAGCCTGCTTAAGACCATACAAGGCCTTACGTAACCTGTAAACCATCCCTTCCGATCCTGGAACAATAAAGCCTGGAGGCTGCTCAACGTACACCTCCTCCTGCAGGTCACCATTAAGGAATGCAGATTTTACATCCATTTGATACACTGGTCACCTCTGAGAAGAAGCAAGGGCAAGAACGGTCCGAATCGTGGACATTTGCGCTGTCGGGTGCAAAGGTATCCTCGTAGTCGATGCTTGGCCGCTGAGCATAACCTTTAGCCACAAGCCTGGCTTTGTGTTTGTCCACCGACCCATCAGACGCGTATTTGGTCTTAAAGACCCATTTGACACCAATGACTGACCGCTTCGACGGCCTCGGTACCAACTCCCTCTTCTCGATGGCATCAAGTTCCACCTGCATGGCTTTCCTCCAAGTATCCTGTGAAAGGGCTTCCTTTACGGAAGTGGGCTCTTTATCCCGCATGATACGAGATATCAAAGCATAGTTCACCTGAAGAAGCTCTGCTGTGTTGCTTTTATCTCGGACTCGATGTGATCTTCGAGGGCCGTCCTCTGTGGTCCACTCGGAGGGTAGCTCCGTGACACCTGACTCCCGAAGGGTGTCTAACAACCACCTAGGTACTCGAACAGATCGTGGAGCCTCCTGTGGTCGCGGGGGCTCTACTCTAGCTGCGGGCTCAACCTCCTGTGATGACTGAGGTGGATCAACTGGAATGATAGACTGGGAATCATCATCAGACTCCTCTGGATCTCCAAGAAGTGGCGGCTCCTCGACAGTGGATGCTGGAACATGCTCGTCAAAGACCACATCCCGGCTGACAACAATCTCATTCCTATCTGGATCATACAACCTGTATCCCTTGGAAAGAGAGTTATACCCCACAAATACCAGCTTGCGGGACTTGGAGTCAAGCTTCCCCCTCTGCTTCTTCGGAATATGTACATACGCATCACTCCCAAAGACACGGAAGTGCGAGACATCGAGTTTCTTGCCAAAGTATGCCTCAAATGGAGTCATATGGGGTATTGAAGTCGTTGGAGAGCGGTTGATGGTATGGACAGCCGTTGCCACAGCCTCACCCCAAAGTGGACGAGGAAGATCACGATGCTCCAGCATGGTCCTCGCCATCTCCACCACAGTCCTGTTCTTGCGTCCATTCTCCGAAGGCGATCCAGTATTGGCCAGTTCCCTTTTGATGCCATAATCTGCACAAAATCTGAAAAATACAGTCGAGGAGAATTCACCTCCTTTATCAGCCCTGAGAGTCTTAACCTGATATCTTGACTCTTTCTCCACCATCACGTGCCAATCCTTGAACCGAGCAAAAGCCTGGTCCTTCTGGGAACGAAAGTAGACCCACGTGAATCTGGTACAATCATCAACAAGCAGCATAAAGTAGAGAGATCCTCCCAAAGATGGTATCTGCTGAGGTCCACACAAGTCAGTGTGAATCAACTCCAATGGTATCGAAGCCCGCTTGGAAGCTTGCTTCGGAAAGGATTCCCTGTGCTGCTTACCACGTATGCAAGAGCTGCAATGCCCTTGCCTACTACCAACATCTGGCAAGCCAACCACCATCTGGTCCCAGAAGGCGCGCCTCAAAGCATCCACATTTAAGTGGCCAAAACGAAAGTGCCACAAATCTCCGACCTGAGAACCTGTCAATGAGGAGAGTGCAGAGAGCTTGTAGATGCCATTCTCCACACCGCCTTCCCAAACAACTTTGCCAGTCTCACGGTCCCTTAGAGCAACTGAATGCTCCTCAAATTCCACCCGAAAGCTAGTCTTGCATACCTCATGCACTGACAGAAGATGAAAACCCAGAGCAGGGACATAACGAACACGGGAAGCATGCTTGCCCCCCTTGCCGTCGGGAATAATCTCCATCCGGCCCTCACTAAGTATCGGAATAGTGGAGTTATCGCCAATAAAGATACGACCTGACTGCCGTTTCAGATCCAGAAAGAAGTCACGGGATGGAGTCATGTGCCTGGAAGCACCACTGTCGAGAATCCATTCTCGGGTATCCTTCGCGGTGAAGCCAACTGCCTCCTCGCTCGAAGATGATGAAGCATCGGAGTCCACCATCTCTAAGTGCACAAATGCCGGAGTCTTTGCAGCTGAGGCTGAGGAATCAGCACTCTTCCTTGTCCACTTAGGGCACTTCCTCAAGTAGTGGCCTTTCTCGCCACAATCATTACAAGATCTTTCGGCCTTCAGCTTCTCTCGTTCTGGATCAGGCTTCTTTTCAGAAGACTTCTTTGGTGAAGCCTTCCCTTCGCCCTTGTTGTTATTCCGGCCTTTTGACCGTTGGCCAGTTAAGGCCTCCGAACCTCCGCCGTGAGGAGGCTTCGTGAAACGTTCCTCCTTGTCCAAGACCATTGGCACAAGCTCCTCCCAAGTAATGGTGCTAAGCCTGCCACTCGTGATCAACGAGGAATAGAAAGCAGAATACTGACCAGGCAAGTGGGAAAGCAAAGTGATGGCCATATCTTCAGATGATATCTCTTTCCCAGCTTGTAGGACTTCCTGCTGAAGGGCCTGCAGCTTGTTGATGTGTTCCCGCATCGTCGAAGACTTTGTAGGGTTCATAACCCGCATCTGCACTTCCAAGGAGATCCGTTTCATGGGGGATACCCTGTTATACAAAGAAGCCAAGTGCTTCCATATGCCTCTCGCCAGCGTCATGTGCTTCACATGATTGATCACTTGTGGTGTGCAATTGAGGAAAATAAACGACCGGACCAGCACCTTAGCCCGCCTTCCTCTTGCACCTTCTCTTCCTGTACAGCCCAAAACAGTCCACCAATCAGTAGCCTAACGCTCCCCCTCTTGCTCAGAAAAACTCCCAAGATCTATCTCGAGCCTAGGGCTCTGATACCATGTCAGAATATGCAGCGGAAATGATAACCAAACTTGGGTAGACAAGAGCAAGTAGACTGCAGAAAATAAACAGCACAAGAAACACAGAGAGATAGGCGTGTAAACTCTTCTCTATACACAAGATCTCGAGAAAACTGAATAAATGAGTGGTGGGGGCAAGGGGCCTATATATATGCCCCTGGGAGAGCAGTCGGCCAGCATAGGAATTGTCCACGACTGCTGAAACATGTCCACGACTGCATAAATGCAGTCGGCCAGTAGAGAAGTGCCCATGACTGAGAAACTGCAGTCGGCCAGCAGTCCAGTAGCCCACGACTCATGTGTATGCAGTCGGTCAGCACTGGAGTGCTCCTGGCATCCTCTGGCAACCCTCCCCACCACTGGAAAAAATGGGAAAAAATAGGGAAAAATACGGGGAGTGTGGAAAAATGATAAAACACCTTATACAGGGCGGGCACACCCACAACAAAGGCCCTGGTGTATAAATATAGACAGGAGATGACTTCTAACACATTTGCCCTCACGTTTAACTTCCTCCTATTGTACCGCTACACAAGCAATGAAAAGTGTAAATTCAGCACGAAGACGTTCCCGTGATGGATTAGCTTTTAAGGGCTTTTGGGAGAACCAGATTATTTTGAGGGTGAGTCAATAGTGGGTAAGTCCATGATTGCATGATCATTTGCATGGGATCCGGAACACCTACACTCTACTCTTTGAATGATCATCGCTAAATTGGAATTGGATAATGCAAATGAGCTGGTGGAGGTAGCTCCCAACCATTCCAAGCTTGTAAGAGAGACTCTTTTGGTCTATAAAATACCAAAAGTGGGGTGGAGGTTGGGGGGGGTTGACCCTATCTTTGGCCCCTAGTGTAGTGTTAATGGTCTTGTGATTGTGTAGTTTATCTTTTATGCTAAGTTTGTTCAATTAATTTAATGGTTAATTGTCCCAAGATACAGGCTTCTTGTTACATTGGTATCAGAGCATAGGCTTCCATTCATTACCCCACTCCCTCCCCCAAAAGAGCGAAGGCAGGCCCCATTTTACTTTTGTTTTGGATGAATTGTGAGCTGTAGGCAAATGGCATTGTGGCCTAGACATTATTGATGCATGGTTTGGAACTTGTGCATGGAAGACTCGGCTGAGTTCACAGTTTTGTGATGTTATGCTTCATGCTTAGATTAGGGTTTTGTGATTAATTAAGTATAGAGGATAAACTTATTAGTGTGATCTTCTTTTGACCAAACATGAGTCTAAATGTTTCTGAGTCTTGTTTTGTAACAGGCTGCAGCCATCTTTTGCTTTTATCTCCCTAGTGAGTCGTGTAAGTCAGGGACTACTCCCCGTCAACATGGATAGAGTAAGAACCATGCTGTCACACAAATACCCCTACCCGCACGAACATTCTCGCCATGCGTTCTTTGCAGTTTTTACCGTGTCTGTCCTCTTTATCTCGATGGACAACATGCATACACTTATCTTTAAGCTCGACAACAATTTAAAATGGTGGTCCATGTATGGATGCCTGCTGGGATTCTTCTATTTCTTCTCATCACCATTTTATGCCAAAACAATTCAGCCTAGCTACTCGAATTTCAGCAGATGGTAATGTTGGTTTGGAGGTTTTGTTTAAAGGCTTTGGGATCATATCTTAAGTGTCCATTGTCTTATTTTTATAACATTTCAAAGGTATTTTGATAAGAGATTTATGGTATTAGTGTCTACATTTCAGGTATGTGGCTTGGCTTTTGATTGCAGCATGCTACCATCTTCCAAGTTTTCAGTCAATGGGGGTCGATATGAGGATGAACTTATCACTCTTTTTGACATTGTTCTTATCCTCGGTTATTGCTTTGGTAGCTTTTCATATAACATTCCTGGGTCTATGGTATTTTGGGCTTGCAGCACGTCTGGCTGGGAAGCGGCCAGAAATTCATATTATTTTGCAAAATAGTGCGGTATGTGTTTCTTTTGATCGAAATGTGGTTTTTGTATTCGCTTGAACTTCATTGTTCTGCATTCAATACCTTAGTGTAGTCACAATTGTGTGCATGTGTTTTTGAATTGTTGGGAAACTATTGTGGCAGGTTTTGAGCATAGCTTGCTGTGTTTTCTATAGCCATTGTGGAAACCGCGCTCCCTCACAGACAAACTCATTTGGAAGACAGAGGTCCAGCCAAATTATTTTTGATTATTTAAAAAGTTCCAATAAAACATGGCTCATGGGATGGCCCACAATTCATGAAGCAAAAGAACAAATATGCTCAACTTGGTTAGGGCCCGTGGGCTCGGCTAGCGACTACCCCGTTTTCTCAAAATGGGTTCTCTATGGAGAAGTAATTGGCACATTTTGTGATATTCTTTCTATTTGTCGCATGTGCAAAAAAGGCTTTGTCAAGGGCAAAATGCTTTTTGGGTAAAAAGCCTGTCTGGAGGTGATCATATACTTGTTAATTTGTCTGCAGCTTGCTTGCAATGAGGGGTGTGTTGGGCTATCTGCTGACAAGATATCACCGGTTTACTCATTGTGGGCAACGTTCATAGGGCTATACATCGCAAATTATGTTGTGGAGCGATCAACTGGGTACATTTCTTTCATGGCCACACCAACATTTTTTCTAGTAATTTAGTGGTTAGTTTTTTATTTTGTGACGTTCATCATATCCGGTAATTTTTCCATATGATCATTAGGTGGGCTTTGACACATTCTCAATCGGTCACAGGCTCCAAGCAGCAGCCAACTGTATCTAAAACTCCAAATTTTCTGGATATGGTTCCTTGGTATTCTGGGTATGTCGGCATCCAACCTGGCACAATCTCTTAAATCTCTGTATTGTTTTCAGGTTGTGACAACAAGTCTTTTTCTGCTAACCAATTGTTTAAGATGGGCGCAGAACATCGGCTGACTTGTTTAAAACAGCTTTTGACCTCTTGGTGTCTGTCACCCTGTTTCTTGGTCGTTTTGACATGAGGACTATGCAGGTATGTTTGAGAAGTAGATGCTTTATCTCAGCCCTTGAGGCCCACTTTTCAAAACTTACCCCCTCTTTTTTTTTTCTTTTTTTCAGAAAGAGACTTGTATTAAGTATGAGAAAAACCTGGGATTCCACTTTTCAAAACTTATCTGTGGGGCCCCATGCTTGAAAACCTACCTTATCAACACGTGCAATCACCTTTTTAAAATCCCGGAGAAAAGGGCATAGCCCCTATATACAACAGAAAAAGAAGGGGTTATACCCCTAGCTACACATTATAAGCACAAATAATCCCCTAATATGAAGGTTGTGGATCCATAAAAAAAAATCCCTGAGCATGAATGCACATGTAGTGTTACAACAACTCAACTGGGGCACCCATTAACACTACACTGTGGGGTGGGGAGGGTGATTTTTGTGACAGCACTACACCATAGTGGGCACCCTGGCATTGAACTATCTAATTTCAGCTTGCTCATCACCACAGAGTTCATGTTTTGGTTTTGTGGTGTCATGGATTGTCTTATTGCATTGGCCTAACTGTGCCTTCTCCATTGACAGGCTGCAATGGCAAAAGCTCAGCCATGTTGTAAAAAGGATGATTTCTTGTATAATCACATGTGTAAGCGGGAGGAGCTGTGGTTTGACTTTATGGCAGACACTGGGGATGGTGGCAATTCCACATATACGGTAGCCCGCCTTCTTGCCCAGCCTCAGTTGAATGTGGATGTAGAGGGACAGCGTACAGCTCTGCCACGCGGACACTTGTTAATGATTGGAGGAGACCTAGCGTAAGTTGGTTTCTACTATTAATTGTTTATGTGTATCAAGTGGTTTGGTTTTAAGGACCACTTGCAGATGTCAAGGTGATCTGGTAACAATTGTGTCTGCTGCTTTATGCCACAGTTATCCCAACCCATCTCCTTATTCATATGAGAATCGGCTTTTCCGTCCCTTTGAGTATGCACTGCAACCCCCCGATTTCTATAAGGCAGCACATATAGCTGTGAAAAAACCTGAGCTTCCAAATGGGGTTCAATCTCTTGGTACTTATGAGGGCCCACAATGCTTTGCCATTCCTGGGAACCATGGTTAGTGATCTCTCTCTCTCTCTCTCTCTAGTGAGTATATATCAGATTATAGGTATTGGGCTCGAACTCACACTCCCTTGTGGGCAGTGTGGTGCACAGTAGCCATTGGGCGACAGCCAACTTGTTTCAAAGGGTTTAACTTAAAAGGAAAAATGATCTGGGTTATCTAAAGTGTGGGTCTCTCTTTGATTGTATTGCAGATTGGCTTGATGGACTTGAAACGTTTGTCCGGTATATTTGCCACAAAAGCTGGCTTGGTGGCTGGCTGCTTCCCCAAAAGAAGAGCTATTTTGCTTTGCAGCTTCCTCAAGGCTGGTGGGTTTTCGGCCTTGATCAAGCCCTATATGGAGATATAGATATTTTGCAGTTCCGATACTTTTCAGAACTGATAAGAAAGCAGGTGTGATCATTACTCAATTGAGAGATCTCTGAAAGGCCTGTCCAAGCAGTCTTTCAATGCATGTGGTTTTTTTTATAGTCCTTTACCAACTGCGGGAATCTCCTGCATAAGGAAGCTTTGCATTAAATCGCTGCTGTTTCAGCTGCTCAGTGAAATAAATTTGCTGCCTTTAAGAATGGATTTGCTGCTCTTTAGGGATGGCTCTGGTACTTTTTGGGGCTGAAACTGTCCGCTGTCAGCTTTCTGCGCAAAAGGATGTGGAAGTGTGTAGAAGAGAAAGATGGTGTTTATTTAGATGCTTTAAAATAATTTGAAAATGCAATGTATAGGAGTTCACCACCTTTATTAGTTCCCATCTGAAACTGTCTGCTGTCAGCTTGCTGCGCACAAGGATGTAGAAGGGTGTAGATGCGAAAGATGGGGTCTATTTATATACTTCAAAATCATTTGAAAATGCAATGTATAGGAGTTCACTTTTATTAGTTCCCATGTGAGTGTGAATCTATGCCCGATCACTCCCATCCCCCAGGTATGAAAGATCATCACCTTTGGTCTTGTTTGCATCCAGATTCTTGTGCTCACAGAAGGTCTCTAGTGCACCAGTAGCTTTTGAAGCCCTTTCAGTGAAGAAGAAATCAACACAAATACATTTTCCATATGTTAGAAAGGCAACAAAAGCCTGTCCCAGAAGAGAACCTACAGAATCAACCACCTGATTATTATAAAGCCAAAAAACAGTTGGAGATAAAGGACAGCTTTACTCCAATGGTGATTTTGATATCAGACCTTCCCTCCAGAGTTATGACAAACTTAGTAACCTACTCATAGAAGGTCATTGCAGCCCCAATTAGCTCATCTGGAAGTCAAGATCTTGAGACGGATCAACCTTTTGAAAATCCACAAAACAGCAAGCAGACCTGGCATGTGCCTCCTCAATAATTGCCTTCCAAATGTGATATAAAGCCGAGTGACTACGTCTGAAATTGACCTGTCCTGTGTAAGTCCAACAGACCGTTAGGTCCTGGAAGCAGCACAAAGTCCTCAAAAAGCTCATTGTCACGAGCAAGCACCATAACCCTGGGGGGGGATTGATTAACCATGATTCTAATCTGAGCGAGAAAGGCAGAATTGAACACAGAAGAACTTTCCAATGCCGAGACTAAATGGGAAAGGGAGGGGGAAGGCCCAATGCCAAGGCCGGGCAGCAGGAATAAAAGGCAGGCAGGGGAAAAAAGGTGCAGCAGAGGGAAACACGAGCAGAAAAAGGAGGGATGCAGGCAGGCAGAAGAGGAGGGGATGCAGATGGGCATCAGAGGAGGGCGAAACAGGGGAGTGCAGGCAGTAGAGGGGAAGGCGTGCAGCAGAGGAGGGGGACGCACGTGAAGGCGGGCAGAGGAGGGCGCACAGAAGAGGGCGAAGGAGACAAGCCTCAACAGTCGAGAGCTCGCTAACCAGTCTCAGCTCAGTATTCTCTTAACTCATGAATTTGAAAAGCCATCTACAAACCATTTTCAAAACAGACATGGCTGAGAAGAAAGGTGCCCCAGCGTATTCTTGGTAGCCTCCAAAACCAGACTTCAGGAATGATATGGCACACAGGGCAGAGAGAATTAAATCCAATATTGGATTCCCATGGAGTTTGCTACAAATTTGATGCCACTTGCACGTCTTGATTGTGTAGTTGCAAACTGAGTGCTTTGCCTTTACACAATGATTTACTTGCTGTCCAACAGTGTGGATTGAGATGGACCTGATTTGGGACTGTTTGGGCCACCGTCTGAAGGTGTGTTTGCTGCCCATACAGCCGCCCTGCTGTCCTGCTGCTGGCTGGCCAGTATGTTGCTTTAATCTTGCACAGGTGCTATCTCACAGCTGCATTTACAAGGCTGCAAACTGCTGCCCTTTTGGCCGCCCCTTGTTTGTGCATTAACACCCCAGATTGTGCCCTGAAGTGGATGACCTGGTCGCCCTCTGCTTGGTGCATTTTTCCCCCTCGATGCCCTTTGGCTGAGATTAGATGCTCCACAAGATGATAACCTCAGCCCCTGAAGCCTCTATAAATAGGACTCCATGGCTGATCTAGGGTTGGCCCAAGCATCCCATGGAAAGGTGTGCCCAGGGCACACTTCAACATAACACTTTATGCCACCCTCAAAGATGGGCACCTACTTTAGGTCCACCCTGTTCTCACATGTCCGGACATTACTCAATGCCCCTCTTAGGTTCTGACATGTGGGTGCCCATGGGATTTCCATAGCCACTATGGCCCCTAATTGACCACAGGACAATGTGGCTTTCATACATGGCATGCCACATTTGCTCAGGACTTGCACAAAGACTTGACCCTAGACTTGGCTATCCCAGACACCTGACCATCGGTCTAATAAGTGTCTAGTAGGCCTGTACAACATGATATCTTGCAAAGAGGATTATAAAAAAGACTTGTGCCACAGGCGACTTGTCCCTTGGACTAGGGCTGGCAACATGCTCTTGGCCCATCAGACAAGGTATCCTCTGTCCTAGATGGAGAATGTTCATGTAGCACCCTAGGGCAGATGGTGCACGTGACATTCCCTCCTGCTTAAGTTGATGGCGTTAGTTGGAGGATACCGGTTGAAGAAGTCCACAACACTGCTGCATGTGTACTACGTTCTTTAAACTTCGCCAGAATTGGCAATTCTTGTGACTGGTACCATGCTTGAAACAGTGCAACATCAATTGCTTGGGTTCCAAAAACCTCCGCTTCGTTGACAATATCTAGTTGATTTTCATTAGGCACCTCTTCAAGAGTCCAACTTCAACCAACTAACACGAAACACATTATGCATAGTCCAACCGGACTAGGCGGACCGAAGTTGCATAGCGACGTTATTAATCTTTTCAATGATAGGAAATGGACCAAAGGAAACTTGGACAACACTTGCCTACTTGCTTAGAGCCTTTGCTTCATGATTTGAAGATATACCCAATCTCCTTCCTTGAATGGCACATCTCATCTAAGCTAGTTTGTGAGGTGTGTGTACGTCTCTTGGGCCTTGGCCAAACGTTGTTTCACAAACTCCAAGATTTCTACATTGGACTCAATCACCTTGTTGGCCTTGGGTACCTTTGACAAAGATCTCATCAAGGGAGGATGAAAAGGCCTCCCAAAAGCGGCAAGGTGTCAAGCCAATGGACCAAGAATATGAGTCGTTAAGAACTGCTTGAACCAATGGCAAAAGATTCCCCCACTTACCTTGTTGATTGTTCATGTAGCGCACCTTCAGGATGTCAAATGCCAATGGAATAGTAAATCTTTGTTTGACCATCCGGTTTCGTCTGGGCCCCATGACTAAAAGGTTCCAACTAGAGAGAAATAACCGTTAGGTCGAGTGGATGTCTGTGGATGGAATGCACTTGAAAAATGGAGCTTAGTACCATAATTGCCAAATCATAGTTGTCATGGTACGAAAATACGATACCGTACGATAAAATACGGTTTAAAAAAAAAACACTTACAAACTATGGAGCTTCAAGCTTGAATGTGAGGGAAGGTTGGGAGGGAGGAGAAGTCCACAATGCTTGAGGAACCAGAACATGGAGATGTGTCTCTCCCAGTTGGATCTCCCAATTGTCTTCAAAAAAGAGCCTGCATGGGTAATGCGATACCAAAGGTCTCCTAGTGTAGTGTTTATGACTAAGGGACCGTCCTTGCATAGATACGGACAGTGCATCTAGGGTGATAGGTTTAGGGACTCCTCTGTAGATCAAAATGGCCATGTCCAAATCTTCTCCCTCGTACATAACTTGAGGATCTGACTGTCTAGCCTACCTATACGAGGGATCTCCAAGTGATGTAGCAAGATTCTTTCCTCATCCTACCAATCAAGTGTACACTACCAGTCTACCTTGCCAGATTTTTTGGGTCTCTCAGCAACCCCATATGGAATGCTGAGTGGACACGAAAGTTGCAAAGTATTGCGGGCATTTGGGATCTTCGTTGAGCAGGATTTCTATTTTTTTTTTAGCATTTGGGATTTTTTTCTCAAGGCGTTTTGGGGGGGGGGGGATCGTATTGTACAAAACCATACGATATCGTACGGAACTGTACCTATGAATAGGTTCGTACCGGTAGGAGAAACAACCATGTGCCAAACAAAGCGCGCCAAAAATGCGGAGTATATTTACCATCTCTATCTGACACAGTGGTCCTAGGAAATCCACAAATTGGATGCCAGTGCCTAACAAACAAACATGCAACATCCTCCATGGTGACATTGGCCTTGTAAGGAATGAACATAACAAACTTGCTAACGCGATCAACTATAGTCAAGCATGTCGTGTTCCTACTGCTTGCACTTCTAGCAAAGTGGACACTGTGCCATATAAGTGAACACATCCCTTCGCATCCTTGGCCATTGGAAATGCTGCTCGAGCTTTCTCTAGTGTGCTAGTCATGCCCCGATAACCATCAATGACGGCGTCTTGCATGTCATGCAAGAGCTTTGTCCTATTTGATTTGAGTACATATAGCTGGTTTCTATACAAAAGCAAGTTGTTGTATATCATGAAGTTGCATAGTGCCGTGGCAGCCCACTTTTCTCCTCTTGCGTTTTTCAGATTTGCAGCCCTCTGGTTGCTGCGTTTTCTGGACAGTTGCTGTTGGTTGCTCTACCTTCACCTGGGCTTCATCGCTTTTAGCTTGAAGGTATCTTCTCTTCAGCGGTTTTCTCATCTGAAGTGTGGAAGCTGGTCGGCCTGTATTTTCAGGTTTGCAGCCCCTTTGTTACATCATGTGTATAAGTGGTGATGTGTGTGTGGGCCAGTGGACACTACCTCTTGTAGAGGGGGTCTTGTTTGGATTCTGGCTTTGGTGGCAGCTTGGTACTTGTGGTGGAAACTTCTTTCTTCTGAGTTGTGCATTTTCTTCTGAGATTGAGCCTGAGTTCAGTGATGGCTGCCTCGACTGTACTTCATATGTTTTTTGAGTTTGCCAAGTTGGATGGCTCCAACTATACATTGTGGAAGGTGAAGGTGAAATCGGCCTTGCGTGGAGTGGATCACTCATGAACCACACAACTCAACGATCAATGAATGAAAAGGAGAGGCCAGCCCACCTATTTATAGGTAAAAAGGGGCTAGCCGACTCGAGTATAAGAAGCTGGCCGACTGGGACATGCTCACCCAACTTCGGAAAAATACTAGGAAAAAGGGGAAAAATATGGGTGGCCAGCCCACAACCAAGGGCCATAAAAGGGAACAAATATGGGCAAATATATGGGCAGCATATGGGGATGAATATGCTAACAGGGAGTGGATGTGGAGTGAGAAGCTAAAACAGATGGGAATGAAGGAGAAGCAGTAAGTGGTGAAAAATGATGATTAAAAACAATGGGCTGATGAGGGAAGCACTGGGAAAGGAAATGTACATTGGGAGGACTAGATGTGAGGCTCGAGAACAAAGGGTTGGAGGGTTGGAGAGGATGTTTGCACAGAAACATGACATGGGTCATCATCACTAGTAGTTCCCACCTTGGTCCTTAATTTAATGTGGGCCTTGAGAGTTTTTAATCCTTCAAATCTACAAATCTACAAATCACAACATCTTTTTCTTTTTCTGCACAAATTTGCTTTTGAAACCTTTCGTACATTGCTTGCGCACTTGTGGATATCCTTATTATGCTTATTAGCAAGTGACAACTTTTCTTGTGTGTGGCACAGGTGAAAAAAAAGGATTCTGTTATAATCATGACACATGAGCCTTGTTGGTTGTTGGATTGGTACTGGAGCAACTCTACGGGGGCAAATGTATCGATATTAATACAGGATCTTTTGAAAGGTCGTTGCAGGCTCAGAATTGCAGGTGATTTGCATCACTATTTCCGCCATTCGGCCATCAAATCATCCAAGGCTGCCAGTGTAGAGCACCTCCTTGTCAATGGATGTGGTGGGGCTTTCCTGCACCCCACACACGTCTTTGCAAAGTTCAACTACTTTTTGGGATCTTCATATGAGAAGAAGGTCGCATATCCATCATTCAAAGAGTCCAAGAGCGTAAGTGTGCCGCTGAATTGATGCTTGCTCTTGATCCTTGATCCTTGAGAGCCATTCTCAAGGGAAATTTTGTTACTTGCTCTACATGCTCTATTTATTACCTTGCGAAAAACCTTGTGTTATTCAGATGGCTCTGGCGAATATTTTGAAGTTTCGAAAAAAAAATTGGCGCTTTGATGTGATTGGTGGCATTGTTTATTTTGTTTTGGTGTTCTCAACATTCCCACAGGTAAAGCTCCTCTCATTACACAATTGAAGTATTAATCTTAAATAAATAAATGAATGAATAAATCAACATTCAATTGTAAGTACTAAAAATATAAACACAAATAAACGAATGAGTAAATTAATAGTAAATAATTAAATAGATATATATAAAATTGATACAGAAATAGATACATAAATAAGTTAATGGATACAAAGTAATAGTCAAAAAATAAAAAAATATCTATTATTTTCTTTTGATGTTCTCAATATTTCATTGGTAAAACTTCACTGCACTCATGACCATGCAAATGCATCGCACCCGCACACCTACCCACATGCAAACGTGGGTGCATCATCAAGGATGATTTTTGATGGGCTGGTTCAGCCTTCAAAATGACTGGTTTAGTAGAAATAATGCCTGTTTTTTCACGGTCACTCACAATAAGTGGCTGTATTTTACGGCGAAAATGCCCAAAAACAGCCGTGACACCGGTCACTCACAATAAGTGGCTGTATTTTACGGCAAAAATGCCCAAAAATAACCGTGACACCCGTCAAAAAGCAACCTTGCATGCATGCACAAGAGTGCAAGCGAAAGAGCACACAGAACAAAAACACATGTGCTACATAAATGTGTATAAATATATAATGACATTAATAAATAAGCAACAATAAATGAATGTAAATACAAAAAAAAGTATGAGTACAAGTAGAAGTACGAATATGGATAAATGCACAGTTGCTCACTAGCATGTTTTTGACTGAATAATTATTTGTTTTAGAACACTCTTGATAAATGCACGGTTGCTTGATTTTTGTGGAATGTTTTCAACTATTGAAGTGTGGGCTTCATATGTGTAGTGTGATCTGGATAACATCCTACGAGACAATTCAGTGGTTGGACACATCCAACAATTTTTGTGGACACTCTGGACAGCGTTTGTGAACATGCTAGAGTATTCATATGTGTCCTTTGGTGGAACCTTGGTGTTCTTGATCGTATTATATTTATTTGTTCCTGTGAAAATATCAAAAAAGCGTCGTGCATTTCTGGCGTTCATCCATGTGAGTGCCCATCTGACAGCAGCCATGATTCTCATGCTGCTACTGGAGATAGGAATTGAGGTCTGCATTCGCCATGGCCTCTTAGGCACAGCAGGTATCTTTCTCATATGGTGTTATTTTTTCTGAATTTTTAAACAGAGATGCCAATCGCTAAGAATGAGATAGATTAGAGGGTATGTTTGGGGCCTGAAGGCTGTGAGATTATCCTTCTTGTTGCATTCAACGCCATCTCTGTTGTTGCATTTGAAAGGGATCTCCTTTTTGTGCTAGTGTATAAACATACGTATGTGCGAGCATGCATGCATACATACATACGTATGCACATACATACATGCATGCATGATACTCATGCACATGTTCGTACATGCATATATAAACCGCACATACATGCATACACACATACCTACATATCACATATACATACACACGTACACATACCTACATATCTACATAGATGCATACACACATACTTACATATCTACATACACATAAACACGTATACGTACATACACACATGTATAGTTACAATGATATAGTATGTGCACACACAAACACAAACCGATGCGCGTGCGCGCGCGCACACACACAGGCACATGCATACATGCACATTGTAAGTGACCTTTTTGGAGCTCACATGGTCCACTCTTTTCTTTACTTAATTTAAAGAGATCTTGGAATCGTGCAGGTTACCACACTTTATATGAATGGTATCGATCTGTGGAAAATGAGCATTTCCCTGACCCCACTGGGTTGAAAGCCAGAATGGAGTTTTGGACTCTTGGGCTATACCCTGCGTGCATCAAATATCTAATGTCAGCTTTCGATGTGCCAGAGGTACTGTTTCTTTTTAGTTCTCCAAAAATCAAATTGTAAAAGAAGGGCCTGCCTTTGAGGTTGAAAGATGTCACTTTAGATCAATAATAAGAATTATTATACTTTTAATTATTTTTTATTAATAAAAATTATGGCGATACGAAAGAATAATAAAAATAATGGTGATTAAAAAATAATATAACAATATGAATTAATGGGGTAATCCAGTGATACCCCATTAATTCATATCCAGGTAGGTGGACATCGCAGGCGTAGGATGCTGGCCGGTGGCAACAAGTGATGGCCCCGCAGACGCCACCGCCACCCTCCGTAGCTAGGGGTGCTGCCAGCCTCTCTAGGGGTGCCGCCAGCCAGAGCATCAGGCAGGTGGGTCGCCCAAGATAACGGTGCCTACTGGTAGCCATTATGAACATTTATCTCTGGATCAGGAGGTGGGTGGCACCCAGGAGGTGCGAGTCTCCGGTGCAGGTGGTCCCGCCTCCCCCTCCTCTTTTGGTTCCCCTGGTTTCCCCCATTCCTTCTGTTGTGATCCCTCCCCCCTCGTCTTCTGCACCCCCCCACCCCAATCATGGGGGTCCCAGTGGATGCCTTCCAGTGGAGGCAATTGAATTCTTAGAGATGGTGGCTCCCCTCTGAGTTTGCGTGATTTTCCATCACTCCGGAGTGGCCACCCCGGACAGTGGCATGGTGATCCATTTGTTCTCGCTCACAGCATTGCCTTGGGCAATGAGTGGAACTATGCGATGGCATCCTCCAGGATCCACACTCAGGCAGTCGCTCTATCTCCACATTTGAGAGATGGGGATGGCACCATGGTTCAGGGGAGAGCTCAGGAGCTCCCCCAGACAGATTTTTGGTGCATGGGAGGAGACTTCAACATACTAGAGGACCCTCCGGGCTGCTAGGGAGGAGGATTGGACACTATCTCGGGGGACTGAGTACTCTGCCTGGGAGGAGTTGATTCTCACCGTGAGAGGACAGGATCCCTGGCACCTACCAGAGTTTGGATGCCCTCATGGGAGCGTCTGTTTTTCTAGGTAAGGCAGGAGAATGCACGGACATACGAACCTCCCCTGCATTGACAGATGATGTCATGGCCCTGTGAAAATGGAGCAGGACAAGTGTGGGCATGGTGGTTGCAGAGTCAGAATATTTTATGATTCACATGGGGGGTGCCCGGACAGTGTTTAAGATGTGTGGACATCCCTAGGTGTGAAGGGGGGAACTAAAAACATTAAGTTTTAATGTTTATTGGAGTTTGCCCCTAGGCCTTAGTGGCCCTAGGAACTTATTAAAGTTGGGGCCCTAGGGATTAAATTGGGGAGGAGTTTTCTCTCTCTTCTCTCTCTCTCTTCCCTTTTTGGGGAATCGTGTAGCAAAAGGGGAGTTCCTTCATGGGCTTGAATCCTAGCGTGGAAAAGCATAGGAAGAAGGAGGCGGCTGCTGAAGACCAGTCTGGTTGCTGTTTTTCTGAGTGGAACCAGCCGTACAGCACTGTACGGCCAGAACTGGGCAAACACTCTCTCTCTCTTTCTTCTCTGTGGCTGGCTGCGCACAGACTGCTGCTGGAAACTCTGCGCACAGGCCAGTACAGGCTGTACCAGCAAGTACACAGGCCGTACAGCCCTGTACGACAGCCGTACAGTGTACGGACAGGGCTGACGCATGCTTTTCTGAATTCTGTAGCTGCAGGCGGCGCTTTTCAGGGTGCTGGACAGAACTGTGTATGCTGATTCAGGCAGGTACAGAAGTGGACAGCAGGCTGTTTATGCAAGTACAACGCCTGGCACGTATCCCGAGGCGGTACAGACGGGTACTGTGCTGATTTTCAGATCTGTACTTTTCAAGGACAGCATAAGAGTGAGCATCAGGAGGAGGATACAGGCAAGTGCAAGCACACGTGTGAAGCAGGGTTGTGGATTCAAGTGCCTGCAAGCACAGATTAGTGCTGTTGCTTCCTCCAGTGTTGTTTCACGAGCTGAACTTGGTAAGCTCTGTTTCTGTTCATCCATCTCTCTTTCGATTGCTTGATGTCTGCTGCAGGTATGTGTTATCTGGCTCCTTGTGAGAGGAGGGGTTTGGCAGATTGACAAGGGATTAAGACAGAGATTGGACAGCACATGTATGTTTGAGCTGAGAAGATGTATCATGCTCTTGAGTTATGCCAGATGTATGCCCATGGCTGGCCTGCTTTGTGATCTTGGCTGATCAGAGGGAGGCACAGTGTGTTGCTTGAGGACACAGATCTGTGTGCATAGATCCTCTGTGCTGAGAAGGATTTGTGGGCCGTCAGATTGGACTTACAGGTGTAAACTCTTGGCTGGTCTTTGTGTTGTACTCAGCCATACATATTATTTTAATTGAATAAAGAAATACCGCAAGGGGCGCCAAGCTTTGGGGCCAACAGGTGTCGCTGTGTTTTCAGATTTGGGCACTCTAGCCCCAATCTGTGTTTTGTTTCTCTTTTAGACTACAAGTGGACGGGTGGTTGCTCCTACCGCACTCTGGTTTTCTATCAGAGGCCGGTTTCAGATGATATGTGGATGAGTGGGCTTGCAGCAGGAGGGCATGATAGGCATCATTGCAGGTACCGCATTATGTGACCATGCCCCTGTTGTCTTCACCTAGAGGACCCCTGACAACAGAATGTCCGCATCCCCGAGAGTTTTGTCCAGGACACCAGGATTGGCACGCAGATAGAGGAGATATGGGGCACCCTTACCTTCAGCTGCGGTGGACCTAGATGTGGGGGTAGGGAGTTTGGATTGCTCTTGCAGCGAGCAGCCCAAGACAGACTCATTACGTTTTGAGAGCAAGAGAAGAGCCTTCGCAGGAGCCTCGCCTTCCTCTAGAGGCTGCAGGACTGCAGGAGCAGACCCTAGATCATAGTCACAAGAAACGTCTGTTTTTGTCCCTAGAAACGCGTTTCTCCATTTCAGGACCCCGTCCGTTTCCATGGCCGTTTCTCGTTTCCCAAGTGATATTGTCACAGGAAACGGCCGTTTCCGCCCCTAAAAACTCGTTTCCCCATTTCCATTCCTTGAACGTTTCTGTTCCCCGTTTCTCGTTTTTGGTGACTATGCCCTAGATAGCCTGTGGCTGGAGTCATAGGTGGAGACAGCCCTGCAAGGGGATACACTCGATAGAGGAGAGGAGGGTGGAGTTCAGGTACCACATTCGTGCATCCTTTTGGACCCAGGCAGGCGACATGGTCATGTGGGATTTCTTTTAGATTGCAGGCCATCACCACTGCCGAGAGGGGTTTGGCAGGTTGAGGAGTCCAGATGCACCATTGAGTCTGATCCTCCTCAGGTGCGGGCCGTTGCCATAGATTTTTGCAGAGCACTCCTCTCGGCAGCCAGTACCCTCCC
This sequence comes from Cibotium barometz, assembly GCF_041138505.1. Lineage (NCBI taxonomy): Eukaryota > Viridiplantae > Streptophyta > Polypodiopsida > Cyatheales > Cibotiaceae > Cibotium > Cibotium barometz. The sequence continues at coordinate 21,211,713 of NC_141088.1, read as the reverse complement.
CCCCCAGATTGAGGCAGCGAGTGAGATAGAGTGTGGCAACACACATGAGAGGTGGTCTCCCCTGTCTGCCTCTTCCTTTGCCAGTGGGACCTCATGGAGGACGGCTTTCAGGCTACCTTGAGATCACGATCATTGGCCTCACGGAGGGGATCATTCACTTGATTCCCAAGGAGGGTGGTGACCTATCATGTACACCACCATATTGCTATCGTAGCTGATGTAGCTATTTTCTTCCCACAGTTTTTCCTTGCCCATCGTTCATTATTCATCATGGATACCTTGTACTGCCTTTGGTCTCATAGACCCTTGAGATCTTTTGTAGACGTTAATATAACTTTCTTTCTTTCTCGCTCTCATCACTGCCTTTATTTTTTCCCCGGGAAAGATATCCTTCCATTAGTTAGAAATCAGCAGCCCAAGGGCTAAATGTATATGCTCATAACCCTCATAAGAGGCAAAATACAAACTGGGGAGGGGTGACTCCCTTCATGGCTGGCCGTTCTCGGAGGGAAACTACCTCATACAGTCTCGCCGTCTACACATGCAATCCCACCCGCCTTGACGCTTCTCCCATTGATCTAGGAGGGTTTGAAGGCGGAGATGAGACCATGGGCTCGGGCATCCATGAAAATCCACCGCACACTAGTCCCCCTCCTCCACCTTGGCCTGCGCTATTCTTGCCCAAAGAAAGTTCCACCTTGGCCTGCGCTATCCTTGCCTAAAGAAAGTTCTGGATCAGCCTCTGCACCTGTGTGAGGCACAGGGATAACGCTCACCAGCAAGCGGTAATGTGTGGCTAAGAGCACCTGGTTGGCCACCACCATGTGACTAGCAAGGAAGAGCCAGGCAGTGCTCGAATAAAGGAGCATTCTTCCGAATGGTTAGAAGAAGAGGGGCAAGCTGCTGCTCTGGTGAGGTATCAATCCCCACTTGACATCCCAAATATTTGACCGGGGTGCCACAGGGAATCCACTGAAAAGACTCAACCCAAAACCACATGACTTGTGCTAGTTGATCTGAGCTCCTGAAGCCAAACAAAAGACCTTGATGGCCTTCACAAATCTCTGAAGATTCCTATCCTCTCCAGAGAGGTAGGCAGCGATATCATCTGCAAACTCGGAGTCTAGAAGTTCTTTTTGTGAGCAGATGGAGAGAAGTCCCCTCGGCGAACCAAGAAACTGCTCATCGCCTCACCAACAAAGAGGAAGAGGAAGGGGACTAGAGGGCACCCCTAATGGACTCATCTGGTAATCGGGAGAACCTGTCCCCTTTGGCTCCCTGAATGAGGACCTGATTGTGGGCGGCGGAATAAAGCGCAGAGACTCCCCGGATCCATCTGGCCAGGAATCCCATCTGAAGCATGGTGCCCTCGAGGCTATTTTTGTGTTTGGATGTTGAATATAGTCATCACTGTCTCAAAAGATGGGAGAAGAAGTCAGTGATGGAGGCTTGGGAGGTGTCCCTGTATGATAGCCCTATGGGTAAATATATGGTGCAGTGTTGACGAATAGTCCCTTTTGAAGTGTGCCTAGCCAGTAGTGGTTGCAGATCGGTCTCAAGTCCTTGTCTAGTGATGGGTGAGCGCGTGCGCGCGCGCCTGTGTGTGTGTGTGTGTGAGAGAGAGAGAGAGAGAGAGAGAGAGAGAGTGCGAGTACATCACATGGCGGCCATGTGTGTGTGTGTGTGTGTGAGAGAGAGAGAGAGAGAGAGAGAGAGAGAGAGAGAGAACAACAAAAGCTACTTCTGTGACTGCTCTTTAAGAAGTTTGCCTCTTTTCTGAGGATGACTTTTTTGTACAGTGAAGCAATAGAACATAGCTTTTTACATAGAGAAAATGAAATGAAATGATATATTAACGTCTCTAAGAGGCCATGATGGCCTATGAGACCAAAACTGAGAGTACATCTGAAATTGGTGTCTCATCAAAGAGAACAACCAAATGAAACTGAAAAGTACAATAAACTGACTATCTTACAGTTAGAAGAACTGTAAATAAGACTCCTAGATGATAAGTAGTAGAAAATACTGGAAAATGTATATCTAGTAGATCAATGTATGCTGATCAGTTGAAGTGCTACCCTCTCTTTAGATCAAATATCTCTGCCATGGGGGTCATAGAAGCGAGGTAGGCGCCTCCGATGTTGAGCAATAATGGCTCTGATCTGACGATGGTGAGGATGCCGTGGTCGGGATCCTGGTGGGCGTGGCCGACGAGCACGACATAAGACGACTGCTTTATCAATGGTGACTCCCTGGGGGTGTGGCTGGTGTCCTACCTTTTACTAGAGAGAGAGAGAGAGAGAGAGAGAGAGAGAGAGAGAGGAGAAAATAAAAAATATATTTTTGAGGTATTGTTCAAGAGTGGTCTCTAGCATTTAAAAAATATATTTGTTAGACCTACCTTTTACTAGGAAGGTCAGAAATTGGTACCTGTTTCTTACAGGTCAACTTACACAAAAATATATACAGGTAATGGCAGTGACTCGCATGAATATATGCAAAGTTGGGATGGCGGCTCTACCTCGGGGATATGCTCTTGTGTATTTTATAAGTATTTTTCTTTACTATTGGGTTCTTTCGACCCCTGTTGTCTCTCTTGTCTTTGGCTGCTACCTATACATCTGCATCAATTGGTTCCATCTCCATTTCGATGAAGCATTCTCCTCCTTGCGGATCGCCAACCACAAGTCTTTCACTCGTTTTCACATCACGATGGCCGGGAACCTCGAGGTGTATACTGTTGCTGTTGACAAGGTTCGTTGGTGCTCTGCCTTTGAGCCATGTATTTTAATTCTAATAGCCTATTTTGTTATTACTAGCTGATCTTGGAGGGAGGCTGCATGATTGGGAGAGGGCTAAGAGCCCCCCTTGGCCAAGCAATCCCATCCCTGCCTCTAAACAAGAAAGGTCGAGAACCCCATATGCGTAGAAAAGCTCTCTGCTGGGGTGGAGTCACTCCCAGCGATCCAGAAGGTATGGATGGGGTCCACCTAGGTGGAACAGACAACGGGATCCCCTCAATAGACACCTAGGAGCAGGCCTGCAAAGGTCAGGAGACAGTTGTACCTCCCATTGAGTCACAGGCACCTGACTGGTCCCCCTGTGACAATTGTCTGTTTGTAGGATAAATGTAGTGCCCGCATAGGTAGGGGCAGGGTCAGTCTGCATCACCCACACAACTGCATGTCTTTGTTTTTCAAAGGGTTAAGACTTGCATTCTTGTATTGCCACAGATTCCTAAAGAATGGGCTCTGGATCCGGAGTGGGAAGAAGAGGAGATATTTATGAAGTCTGGCTCTCTATCATACACAAGGAAGCATCCGAGTTCTTGGATTCCAAAATGGCCTTCTCCAGACCCAAATTGCAATGCACGTGTTATCGATCACTTCATCATTGAAAGGATGCAATAGTACAAGACATGGGACTGAAGCTTCTCACTATTGGTGCTTCCCATTTATGGAGATAGTACATGGACATGCGTGCTTGTGGACATGTCTGCATCTATGGAAGGTTAATTTTATAAACCTTTAAAGGTCTCGATGTGGAGAGTTATGGATCATGATACGGTAAACAAAAGCGTGTATTTGTCTCAATGATTGAAGACAATTTCTCAATTAAAATGATCAGAACTTTTTTGAAAATTAAGGTTTTTTGAGTCATTGTTGCTGATATCCTTTTTGTTTGCAAAGGCAGGGCAAAGCCTTGGTGTCAAGACGATCGTATCCCGTAGGTAATTTGAATGGCTCCAAGTTAAAGAGAAACATTGTGCTAAGTTATGGAGCTGCAATATTTATTGTAGGATTACCTTGTGAGGCAGTTTGTGGTGTCCACGGAATTCATCAGTGGCATTTTATCATTGCACCCTTGATGTCTCCAACATCTCAAAGATCAACATCAGAGTCCAACATCTCAAAGATCAACATCAGACTCCATCCAATTGGTCTTTTCACCATTCATGCTGGGCTCGGCAGTATCTGATGCATTCTTCGCATTCGGTCTCTTATGAATTTTATTTTATTAAGGTGCTTACATTAATTAATAGCACCTCATGCAGGAAAGTTGATGCCCTTGTGGTCTAGTAGTAGTAGGGGCTTTATTTTGATCTGTTTGTGTCATTTTCTTTATGTTCTCTGTATGGCTTCATGTTCAATTCACGAAGTTCATTTTCAGCTACACGTTGACAGTATTCAAGCCATACCGTTACACACTTGATGGATCTACAATACGCACTGGGACTCATTTGTGTAGGCAAGCAGGCAGTCTGGCATGCACCTCCACGTGTATGGACAATGTGCCCATTTTAACCTCTGCTCCTGTAATCTGTCCAAAAGGTTTTGCTCCACTCTAGTGCCCCTTTCCCTTTGCCCTGTTGATCTAAACACTCATCTCACAACCTCAGGTCTCATGTGGTGTTGATGTGATTAAAACAAGTGTTTAAAGACATGGTCCTTAGCAAAGTTTAAAGTGAATACCAAAAGAACATGACAAGTGAAAGAGTGTGCACAAGCGGAAGCAAATAAACATGAGAGAGAAAGATTGCAAGCAAGAACAAGAGCTCTATTAGCTTGAGGTTACAGAGTACAAGAGCCAGCAAATAGGGCACTGTTGGATGATTGAATGAATAAAAGAGAGCAACTCTTATATACTTGTGCATGAACCAGGTCGGGTGTAGAAACAGGCCGACAAGACCTCCACAGCAGCATATGAAGATGCATTATTTTAACACCCCCTCTGCATCTTGAAGTGTACAAAAAAGTCAGAAGAAAACTGATGACGAAGGTGCGACCATGGACACCTCAGCATGGCCAATACTGAGTACACCTCGGAAAATGCACATGTCAGCTTGTTGTCTTCAGAAAACATAATGCCACTGTAAAGAGCAAAAGAAAATCTGCTTGGCTCCAAACTCAAAGTAGAACTGTGAATACATCACATCTAATAACCTCGAACAAATGAACATGGAACACATCTTGTCTATAGTCTCTGCTGACCAATGGTTCTGGAACTCATCTGAACCATGAAGGAAACTTGGTTGATCCTGGAACTCATCCGGACCATCAAGTGAACTTGCCTGTCTTTATACTTGGAACTCCGACACACGGGTCCCATGCTCTAGATTTAATATAAGAGAGCTTTTGAAAGCCCCCTCTCCCGCCCACAAGCTGTTTCTGGAAGACATGCGGGGGGATGCCCTTAGGATCATAGCAAGACACCAGTCATGTTCTCTCCAGTTTGTAAGGCCTTGGGAGAGCTGGGGTTATCACTAGACGAGCCTTTCGAGTCTGTGTCAGTGTCCCGTGACTTGTCTTTGCCCTTCTTTGAAGACTTGCCCTTGTGCTTGGCTTTGCCTTTGTCCTATGATTGACAATCCTTTGACAGGTGGCCTTTCTTACCACACTTGTAACGACTCTGAACTTTCTTTTGCACCGTCGCGAGTGCCTGTTCAGGTCCAATAGACGATGAAACTTTCAACTTCCCCTGTGAAACTAGGATGGATTCCTCTTCCAAGAGGAGAGTACATAGATCATCAAACTCGAGGGAACGTGTTGTGATCTGAACCCGCAAAGCTTGGGAAACCATGTCATAATCTGTAGGAAGCTTGATGAGGAGGAGAGCAACTAATTGAGAAGAGGTCAGGGCAGTACCCATTGCCAATAATCGGTCATGGATTACCTTAACCTTCATCACAAATGATTGCATGGAAGTCCCTGCTTTAAACTCTAGAAAAAAGAGTTGACCTAATAGGTTGACAGACCGCATTGTAGAGTCCCGTGCATATAGATCTGTCAGCTTTCTCTAAATAGAAGTAGCACAATCCAATGTTTGCATGGTGGGGGAGACCTCTGGTGAGATGGCTCGTACAAGTGCAAAGTGAGCTTTTGAGTCTCGATTCTCCCAAGCTGAAAGTTCTGCAAGAAAGTCATCCTCTTGGTCCTGAGTCCACGGCTGACATGACCTCCACGATAGCATATGAAGATGCATTATTTTAACAACAAGATGGTTTCCTTGGTGTTGATATCTCATGGTGGCCTTGGAGTGGGTATGCAGTGGCCTTTGAGACCTCAACACTGAGATCTGATGTCCACAAGCTGAGGGCATTACCACTTGAGCTAGAGCTCATTGGTTATAAATTTATTTTTTTAGTAGTGCTTGGCATGATGGTTTTATATTGCATGGTTTTTAGTGATTATCTTACGCCTTATGGACAAAAAATAAGGCATGATAAACTATTTTTATGATTGCCATGATTTGAAATGGTGACTAAGGCTTCATCATGGCTTTTAGGTGAACAACTAGTAGAAAGTGCTCCCTTATCCCCTCCCTCCAAAGAACGCAAACATATACTGACATTGCAAGAAAGGGATTGCACTCAATTAGGACATCCTAGCATTCATTACATGAAATGCACACAAGGGTGGATTACCACCATTGATACTTGAGCCATAACCTTTAGTGAAGGTTCTTTATCAAAAGATGTCAAAAGGGTATTAAAAAGATACAAAAATTGTTCCATAAGTGACCTAGTTAGTCACTTACTCGTAGGACTATTCACACATGGGCTATCCATAAACTTGAAGTCCTATGTCCCAAATTATGTGCCTAGGTCCTTATCCCACATATACATGTGCCATTATAAAAAATGTAGCCGCCAGGATCAAATGGAAATTGGGCATCATCATCATAAACAAATGTAGCTATCCATGTATCAAATGGAAATTGGGCATCACCATCATAAAAAAATGTAGCTATCCATGTATCCTCGCGGTTCAAATGGATACCCTCTATGTGCAAAATACTCCCATAAACTAAATGTGAAACCACTTGGATCAATTACATATCCAAGTAGATCGATGCTTACTTCCTCTTATCACAATGCTGTCCGAGTCGAAGGGAAAACTCAAAAGCCCATCTTTGTGACCATAGTAATGATTCTCGTCAACATCCACAATGTCATGAGCATCCATATTAACCACATCAATGACATGATCCACGTAATGCTCAACACAAGACCACCATCATGATGATCTACATCTACATAAGCATCATCCAATGCTTCATGATCATGTATATAAGCATCATCCATTGCTTCATGATTATCATGTGAATGTCGTCTCAATCCATGAAATGTCTCCATATCACCAAAAGTAACATCTCCAAAGAGTGTAAATAGATGAAGAAGATAAACTCCTCCATTCGGCAATCCATAAGATGAGTCCATGGATGTAGGCATTATCATAGATATTTCACAAGATCCATGTAACAATCTAATAAGGATCACATCAAGGTAAGTAACTCCATATCATGCAAAGATGAGAGCTTCTTAAACTATCAAACTCATCATCACTCATATTCTTGTCTTGTATGTCATCACCACAAAAGTCATGATTGTCAGCATCCATCTCAACAACCCCATGAGTTGCACTATCATTTGGCACCAAGTTATGAGTTGGGCATGCATCAACAATGGTTTGATCAACCAATGCACTATGATCTTGAGATTTTTCTCCGTAATAAATCATGGGAATAGTGTTTGTGAGTGATGCTAAAGGGTTTGCTAAATTTTTAACACATGCATCACTTTTGCAATAATAGTCACTTCTCATAGAAGTCTTGTACTGAAGTAAGCTCCCATTTTTAAGATCATCACATTCATGTGCATTCTCCACAAGTGATACCTCACTGTCTTGAGCATGGCTATCCACACTTTCACCATTCTCATGCATCCACTTGTCATCCATTATCTCCATATCCTCATGGAAGATATACCCATCACATGACTTAATGGTTCTAGCTTGATCTTCACTTGCATAATCTTTACATGATGTAGACATAAGGCATTCTATCCCATCCTCAAGATTTTGAAATTTGTGCAACGGAAAATCCCTCTCCTTTGGCTCTTTTGCATCAACACTACAATCAATGTTGTCATATTCATTCTCTCAATAGTCATAAGCAAATAGGTTATCCACATTTAGTGAGCAATGACGATGTGAAATCTATGGCGTTTAGACTTGATGTAGTGGTGGGAAAAGAATGTGAAGTATATGCATCAAGATTAATATCATCTTCCTCTTGGATGTCACTACCATATGAATGAGTCTTCATCTCAATCATGGGTGCATGAAATTTAGTCACCTTTACTTCTTTCTTGGCATCCAAAATATTCACATGGTTATGAGTGGACCACCCATGTATGCTCTTATTCCTTTTGGCACTTTTGTAAGTAACCGGCATGAAACCCAATTCTTTTGCCAAAACATGGTTATTAGTGGACCATGCATGTATGCTATTCTCCCTTTTGGTTCTCTTATAAGTGACCGGCATGAAACCCAATTCTTTTTCCAAAACATGTACACCGGGTTACTCAAAGAACAAAAGTAGATTAGACTTCACACCATTTGCATCACCTTCATCATCACACAAGTACCCTTGAGTACTCAAATACATCAAACCTTTTGCTTTCTTGAGTTTTATGTGACTGTCTACTATTCCAAAAAATAGCATGGCTTCTCTAAGCATATAGTTGTTGAGATCATTAATCATACTTTGCACTACATGATGGAGATCATCACACAATCCATTCACAAACTTCTTTGTTATCCACTTTCTTATTATAGCCCCACCAATAAAGAAAGAAAGATACCAAAACTTTTTGACGTAGTCTGCACTTTACACAAAGCTTCATACATTGATCCTCCAAAACTTTTTGTTCATGCAATTGAACAAAATGTTACACTATGTAGTAGGACAAATTCTTCCAATCCTCTATCTCTTTCACATCAACAAACTCTTTGTGGCACAATGCTTTATCCCACCATATCTTTGCATAACCATGAAGATGAGAAGTCACCCAATTGGCCCTTTTGGATTCTTCATTTCATTGCAAATGATTAAGGAAGAAAATCTTATCCCACTTCATTATCAATATTCAACAACCTTGGATGAGACTCCTTCACCATCAAACCACATTTGTTCCTTTGCAATTACTAAATGGCATGGTACCTTCTTTTGCATCCACATTGAGCATACATTTTCATGTTTCAAAATGTCTATGAAATATTGAAATTTCATTGGTCTTGCATCCACAAAAGCATGTGTTTATACGTCCTCTCATACTCATGAAAGATGTCATCGTCATCCAAACCATAAACATTGGGATAATTTGAACCCTCATCAACACCTTGCATGCTTGTAGAAACATAAGATGGACACATAGATTAGTTTTCTTTATTCGCATCCACTCTAGGCATAGAGGTATCCGCATCCTTATCCACCTTGATGAGAACCTTATGCATCCAAGAGGGAGCAAGGTTTCCATCATTGGAAGATAGGAATTGCTTTCCTTCATACCCACTTTATGAAGAAGAAAGTTTTTGACCATTTAAACCATGGACATAGTGGATTCTCCTTAGCTGCATGGTTATTTGCCAAAGAAATGTCTTCATGCAATTTTGCTTGATCATCCACATCCCTATGATCACATGTAGGCTTCTCTTGGAAGTTGAATGCCGATTGTGTGTTCAGTTGATGTGCTCGGTATGCCATAATTTAGTACTTTTGCACTTTGAAGATGGTCCTGAACTCCAATTCAATTGTTCTATGTCTCTTTGGAATGGTATTGGAGTGTATCCACATGTGTAATCACTTTTGACTGGGTCAAAGTGGAAGTATGCTCTATTTTGACTTTTTTAGAAAGTCAAAGGACAGTGGTTGACCTAGTTCGGGTTGTCAGAGTCAGGTGTTCTAGGACTTGTTTAGGACACTCTTTCCCAGTGCAAATCAACTATCTAAACCATTTAAATTGAGTCCAAATAGTTTTAGACTAAATCGGGGTTCCATGTGCGATCAAACTATGTTGGTTTTACTTCCGAAATGGAAATCGATCTGAGTGTGCTCTATAGCTTGTTAGAAAGCCCTTGTAAGAGGCTATTTGAAGATATACACCACTTTAATTAAATCCAAATAGTTTGAATGAATCACACTTTACTTTTTTTTTTGGTAAATTTTCCTTTAGACACCCAAACGACATCCAATGCAATCATAGTCCATATATGAAATAGTTGGCAACCATAAGTGCTTCCATTGTGGCTCATTAATACACCCAAGACATCACATGCATCGAAATCCTCATGTGTTTGTAAAAATTTTGCCATAGACTCCTTTGTTTTTGCAACAAAATCTCAAATCGAGATGCATGTAATACCATGTGAAAATGCCAAATTGCAATGGCCAAATGTCAACATTTTGCTTTGTACATCATTTGTATACATCGTGTGTCAATACATCGCTCAAGTATCATGTTGATGAAGCCAAAAAGTGTAAGTTGAAGAAGAACGTATGTCGGTGTGAAGAGCTTTGTGCTTGCCAATCTTCCGGCCAAGCCTTCTCACCGTCTTACCGAGTTTGTATAAGGCAAGAGTTGGGGCCAATTCTTCACTCCAATGTACCTAATCCATCTTTGTACCACTTTCCCAAAGCAATCACGGCAAGAAAAGTTCAAGTCATTGTCCCCCTTGGCCTCTCTATCAACATGAAGTGTACCATCACACACATTCTAAATTCAATGAATGAAGTGTGAGTACAATGTGTATGGTAAGTGCAAAGCTTCAAATAGATGTAGTGAAGACATTTACAGAAAGACAATTATAATTGCATGCCAACCATTCCCAAATCCACTACAAGAGTTTAATGTTGTTGAAGAGGTAAATGGTGAAAAACTTTATGGGATTCCATGGTTCTTCCACATCCACATAGAGTCTCCCATCCACAAGCAAATCAAAACCAACATATATATATATATATGCCCTCACCATAGCATTTTCATAAGTAATTGCATTCAAGTGAGTGAGTTCATGTCATAGTAGCATCCATGGCTCAATGACATATTCAATAGCATTCAATATCCATCATCATCGATATGGATGGCAAGAATACACATGAAATGTCTCACATGTTGCTAAAGCTCACCAATAGCCACCTATGATGCATTAAAGTGATCTAATCAATCATCAATGTCACTATTGACATGATTATAGCATCATTTATTCATGGAAGTAGGGTTTTAGCCCCTAATTATTAAGTGTTCAAGTTCATGGCCACCAAGAAATGGAACAAACTTATAAAAATTTGAAACATCCACTCACCAACGTCAATGTGGGAACACCAATGCTTGTTGTTTATGAAGATTCATCCTCATATGATGAAAAACATGGAGAACAGTTTTCAGCTTCATCCTTGCTCCATTGATTCATCAAATCCCTTCATCCAAGCTTCCAAATAACAAGAAATGATTACATTGATCATTGCTAAGCTTTCTCAAGACCTAAGCCCTTGCATTAACCACCATAGCCATGAAATCATGTAGAAAACGGTGTACCTTTAAGAACCAAGCAAATGCTGTAGCTTGCTTCAAGCTTGAGGGGTCTCCATGACGGATGATGTAGACAAAAAGTACATTGCAAGTAGGAGAACTTTAATCTTCAAGCTAGAGAACATCGATCTCCTTCACCCCTGTAGATAGTAGGGTTTCGTCTTTGAGGAGCACCCAGTTATGCACCATTTGCACCATTTGTTGCCAAAACCCTAATGAATGCTTCCAGTGCCTAGGGTTTCCACTACTCAACCCTTCAATGAAGCTACTTTCGTTGCTTCTTGTTGTCATTTTTGTTGGGATCGGTGTACAATGCCATGTGATTGTTGTTTGTTGTCTAAAATGGCCATTATGTTTGCTTTGAATCTTGCCTCTTGCTTCAAATCTACTATTTCCCTTGTGTAGCATTATATTGTAGTGATGTGTGTGAACACACTTAGGACCGTCGGGGCACTTTTTCCCTCACTAGGAGGTTTTTTCCCCTGTGCGTATGTACACCCTGTTATCTACTCATTTTGGGGTGTGTACTTATCTTTTGTATCTGGCACACATTTGTTCATTCTAATCTAGTGAGTTTATGTGCTCTCAAGATTCTTTATTTTGTGTGTGTGCATTGTTGTAACCCTAACCCTAATTCCAACAATTGGTATCAGAGCTAGCTTCCTTGACTCTTGATCTAGTAGTTTGCCTCCCTCCTCACTCACGACCCTATTTTTCTATCTCTGATTGAGATACCCTCTTAGGAGAACAAGGTATACACAGTAGTGTGCTGTATACAAAGTATACAACATTTATGGGGTCCGCAGCATGATTCAGGCATGTTTTGGGCACCGTAAGGTTTCTGCAAACGTTCTGGAGAGGCGTCATTTTGGATTGGTTCTGCTCGATTTTGGGTATTTGGGCCGTATAGTGGCAAAGATTTGGTGTGCAGTAGCATCTACAGTGTCTTCAACAACAGTGACCATCATACTTTTGCCAGTTACACTCTATTCTCTACTCTGGGTTATTTTTCATACACTTTGCAGGTGATTCAATAAGTTTGGCACACATCCACGGTTGAATTCAGTGATGAATACTGAGTACTTGCAATGTGTTGAAAGATTTTGGATGATTTGGTAGAAAGTCATGGCTGGAAGTAGTGATGTATTCAACATGTTGTCTCTGTTGAGAACAAAATTGATGGGACTAGCTACCCATCAGCTACCCATTGTGGTCCTATATGATGAGGCATGTACTTGTTTTACTAAAGGCCTTTGGAATGTGGTTAGTGGTAGTGACACTCGTTCTGTTTCACAACTACTAGTGCAACCAAGTGCTGCAAGTACATATGAAGTAGAATCTGATACAAATGTGTACCACTAGTACCTCCCACTGCTACTCAAACGAGACGGGATGGAAGAGATGCACAGGCGCATGCATTGCTTGCACTTTCTGTGAAGCGAAGCATTATTCCTCATATTCGATCATGTAAGACTTCAAAATAGGCATGGGATGCACTTGCTGCATTATACCAAGTGCGCAATGAAGCACGTGTTGCATATCTACGCAAACAGTTGGAGTCTGAGCACATGAATGAGGGAGACTCAATAGACAACTTCTTGACCAAGATCAAAGATTTTAAGGAGCAGCTTGCTAGTGTGGATGAGATATATCTTGATAGTACATTGGTGCCCACAGTTCTCAATGCATTGCCAGATTCTTATTAGGTCTTGCCTCTATCCTTAGACTCATGATGAAGGGAAATCCAAATGCCCTTACATTTGATGAGATGGTTTCAGTACTCTTGCAACAAGAAGAGCAGTCTAGGCAAAATAGATTTGTTATGTGAGGGTGACCAAGCTTTTGTTGCCAATCAAAAAGGCAAAGGTAAAGCTTCTTTGCATGGTGGCTATAAGCCAAAATCAGAATCCTCAGGTAAGGATGCAGAGAAAGAAGGTGATAAGCCTAAAAAAAAGAAAGGTAAGTGTCCTATTGTAGGAAACCAGGGCACTACATACATGAGTGCAAGAAAAAGCTAGAGAAGGAGAAAAAGAAAGAATCGGGCATGGCTGTTTGGCTGATGCATTTGCACCAAGTATAGAGAGAAGAAGGAATCTGTAAATTTTGCATAAGATGAATGGCATGGACTGTACATTGCAGTTATGACCCTTCTGTTTAAATGATGTATGCATGTCAGTGGTTTTATATGTGCCAGGCATTAAGAAGAACTTGCTGTTGTTTCAGCCTTAGCCTTGTCAGGCTTAATGGTGAAATTTGTGGATGACAGATGTATAGTTCAAGATAGAAATGATGGTTATTCTATCATTGCCTTAGGTACCTTGTTTCATGGCCTATACAAGATGGATGTATTTGAGAAGTTGCAGCATGATGCTTGCTCAGTCTATGACTCGTGCTATGAGTGATGCAATTATGGCAAGCATGATTTGGCCATCTGAATTATGGCAGTTTGTTACGCCTTCAAAGGCATGATATGGTATCTAAGTTGCCAACTATTGAGACCTCTACTAGACATGTATGTGAGGGGTGTATTCTTAGTAAAATGTATCGGGCATCATTTCCAAAGGATGGATCTGTGAGAGATGTTAAGAAATTATAGCTTGTACATATAGCGATGTATGTGGTCCTATGAGGACACCATTTATTGGGAGATATCTGTACTTCGTCACTTTTATTGATGATTAATCCATATATAGCTGGGTGTATCCATTAAAGCGGAAGTCAGAGGTTTTCATGTTTTGTATCCATGGCTGAAAATGCATGTGAATGTAAATTTGGCACCCTTCATTCAGATCGAGGGGGGGAGTATATGTCCAAGGAATTTCATGCATATATGGTTGGAAAAGGCATAAGGCATCAATGTACAGTGCCATACACACCTCAGCAAAATGGTGTGGCTGAGAGGAAGAATAGGTCTCTCATGGAGATGGCACGATGTATGGTGAAAGCCCAAAATTTACCTCATGGTTTTTGGTTAGAGGCAACTATGTGCGTAAACTATGTGGGTCTTGTAGTCTAAAACTCCTTATGAACCTTGGCATGGTAGGAAGCCTTCTGTGGCTCATTTGCATGTTTTTGGTTGTCTTGCTTATGCTCTTGTGCCTGATCAACAATGTAGTAAGCTTGATGATAAGACAATTAAATGCATATTTGTGGGATACAGTTTAGAAAGCAAGGGATATAGACTCTACCATTCGGCCTCAAAGTGGATTTTGGTAAAGTAGAGATGTTGTTTTTATCAAAAACTCAGTTCAACCCATGATTTCATGCAAAAAACAGCAAAATGTATGCTCACAGGGCATGTTTGATTTTCTCCTACCTTTGTTTAATGGAGGGTAGCCATATGTAGAGAAATTGAATGCTCAATTGATTGGTCATTTACATGAGGAGGTGCATGTATTGCAGTCTCATGGTTTTGTTGTGAAAGGAGAAGAGTCTAAAGTATGCAAGTTGAAAAAGGCTCTTTATGGCCTTAAGCAAGCTCCTAGAGCATGGTATGAGAAGATTTATGCATACTTGGTTGTAAATGAATTTAACAACAGTCCAACAGAGAGTACCCTCTATGTCAAGAGGAGTACGAACACATTTTTTGTCATCGTTCTATACGTTGATGACATGTTGCTCACGGGACTCGATATAGATCAGATTTTAGCCTTTAAGGTTGATTTGCAATCATCATTTGAGATGTCAGATTTGGGGCCCTTGCATTACTATTTGGGGATTCAGTTTATGTAGTGTAATGATGACATTGTTATGCTGTAGTCTAAATACATACATAAGCTATTGAAGAGGTTTAATCTTGAAGACTGTAAACCTATGGAGATAGGTAGTTGACATAGTCTTCAAGATGCAAGAGACTCTTTTGATGCTAGTTTGTATATTAGCAGGCTGTTGGATCCCTTCTTTATTTTATGCAACACGAGGCCAAATATACTGTATGATGCGGCCTCACAGTTGAGCAGATTTATGCATAGCCCAGGTATGAAGCATTGGCAGGTTGTTAAACGGGTTTTTCGCTATTTACAGGGCACTCAATATTTTGGATTGTTTTATCCAAAGGGGGGTGAGTCATAGCTGCATGCTTTTAGTGATTTAGATTAGGTTGGATGTTATGACACACGAGTGTCCACTAGTGGGTTTTGCTTTCGTCTTGGTGATTAATGTATACCATGGTAGCTCAGCAAAAGAAGCAGCCTACAGTACTAGTCACTTCTAGTTGTGAAGCTGAGTACAAGGCAGCTTTTATAGCTCAGTTGAGTGTGTGTGGCTCAGATGTCTTATGGTTGATTTGGGTGTTGGATAGTCGTCTAGCACTACGATTTTCACTGATAAGCCAGAGTGCATTAGCATGCGAGGAACCCAATGTTTCATGCTCGCACTAAGCACATTGAGGTGCATTACTACTTTGTTAGGGAAAGACTCTTTGTAGCAGAGATCACCTTGGTCTATGTGCCTACACATGACAACATGGCAGGTTTATTCACGAAGGCTCTTCCTCGTGAAAAGTTCAAAGCTTTTCGTAAAGCTTTGGGCTTATTGCCTTTTCAGGATTGATCGAAAATACCTTGTACATGTTCACATCATCACTCCTCCAGGGGAGATTTGTAGCATTATATGGTAGTGATGTGTGTGAACACACTTAGGACCTCCGGGGCACTTTTTCCCTCACTAGGAGATTTTTTTCCCTGTGCGTATGTACACCCTCGTATCTACTCATTTTGGGGTGTGTACTTATCTTTTGTATCTGGCACACATTTGTTCATTCTAACTAGTGAGTTTGTGTGCTCTCGAGCTTCTCTATCTTGTCTGTGTGCATTGTTGCAACCCTAACCTTAATTCCAACACCTTGCTGCTATGCAAAAGCATAGCTATGAGACTGGCACAATAGATAGTGTATAGTTGTGATTGGTAGTAGACAACGTCTTGGTGGTGCTCACACGACAAAGTAGCACACCTTCAAGCTACACTGCTTTGACTATAGCTTAGAACTTCTTCATGCAAAGCCTTAAATCTATGCAAATCCACTTGTTGCTATGTGTTGCTAAGCTCAGTTGGCCAAAAAGAAGACGAGTCCATACCATTTCACCATGTCCAGGATATGCCCATGCTCAAATCTTGCTTCAAAACCTTAAGAACTTGATGAAATGAAGAAAATTTTTACAATCCTACCATCTCTCCCATCAATCCAAGAAAATGCAAGAAAGAAAGTATGTAAGAAATTTAAAAAAACCAAAATCACATGTAAATGTCCATTTTCTTGTAAATTTCTTACCATATTGGAAATCCAAAATTCCCACGAGCAAAATCAAAATCAAAATCAAGGTTGATTACCATGATCTTCATATCCACTAATCTAAGTATGATTAGCTTGTGATATTTCATGCATGTATTAAGAAAATTAATAACCTTTGCATTTCATAGAAATGTTGCTCAAATTTGCAAGGATCAAAGCCAAGAGCTCTAATATTGATACATGAAAGGGATTGCACTCAATTGGGATGGAGTACACACATCCTAGCATTCATTACATGGAATGCACACAAGGGTGGATTCGCACCATGGATCCTTGAGCCATAACCTTCAAGTGAAGGTTCTATATCAAAAGATGTCAAAAAGGTACAAAAGTTATCCCATAAGTGAGTTATATCGTCACTTATTCTAGGGCTATTCACACATGAGCTGCGCATAAACCCAACTCCTATAATGTCCCAAATTATGTGCCTAGGCCCTCATCCCACTATAAATGTGCACAATGATTAGGTATAGTATAGAGGAAGTTTATTAAAGTGTCAATGCTAAGAATTTGAGAGAGAGAGAGAGAGAGAGAGAGAGAGAGAGAGAGAGAGAGAGAGAGAGAGAGAGAGAGAGATTTACCTATGAGACCAAGTACAAGAATAAACACCATAAGCATCTTGATTAATATAATCAATAGTGCCAATAAAGTAAAAAGAAATAGGTGTCCATAGTTTTACTTGTTGGATTTGTTGTAATGAAATGTGCTAAGAGGCAGATAGTTGTTGGATTTGTTGTAATGAAATGTGCTAAGAGGTAGATAGTTGTTAGGAAGTGGTGTGTCATTACAAGGACTTCTTGAGCTGGAAGTCTCTTGGGAGGGATGTCTCTGCCTCCACAACACATGCATCTCTAGCTTAATGCTAGCCAACTTTACTATCTAAATATTGTTTTCTTATGTTCTCTAGCCTCTCGTGCATGTATCTTTTATGCATTTATATTTTGTGTAGGAATATATATATATATATATATATATATATATATATATATATATATATATATATATATAGAGAGAGAGAGAGAGAGAGAGAGAGAGAGAGAGAGAGAGAGAGAGAGAGAGAGAGAGAGAGAGTTATGGGCTACCACACCTCCCAAGAAGGAACTCCACACAACCGTAAATGGGAGAAGCAATAGACACAACAATCGTTTGGGTACTTACCAATGCTTTAACCTTGCATCCCTTGAGGCTCCCCAAGCTCACTTTGGAAGCTCCACTCCTCCAAACACCACCTCCATGTCGTCACCGCGAAGTCACTCACACCACGAATGCAAGGCAATCAACCTCTCACTCTCTTACACACATGCATGCATGGAAGAGACACATGTACTAGAACACACTCTCACTAACTCACACACACACACACACACACTCTCTCTCTCTCTCTCTCTCTCGACAAAGCACAAGATTTCTCATAGCACAAAGGGGCATTGTGTCATTTCATTATGAGAATTGCCTTTTATATAACTGGCCCTTATTCAAACTTGGGTGCCCAAAACTTACTAACTAAGGCCTTGGGTGGCCACAATCTCAATACAACTTTTATAGTACCTTTTTATGACACTTATTAATGTCCTTAATTGGAGGAGCATCTTCGTTAATCTAAAATGGGATTAACATCCCCCCTACGCGATGAGGTTCTGTCCCCTCTCAGAACCTTTACTAAGGTTGAAAGACTTGGTCGCCAAACTCATGTCTATAGAAGTTCCATCGTGATTGAAGTTTTTTTAGGGTTCTTTTGAATGCTGAGTGGGATTTCCAAAACCCGATGTCCACCATGTATTCAAATGTGATATGCATGTAGTCAGGAAGACACCATAGGCGATGATAACACATCATCATGCCTCTTTCATTTGGCCCTGTGTTAATGTCAAAGTGGAGTTATTCTGATCTAAATCCATCATACCTTTCCCTTGGTTGATCGATAAGGACTACGATCAACTTTAGGAATTTGAAAGCAGCCACGATGTCTGGGTCAAGAATGTGGTGCCAAGCTCTGATCCATGTGAGCATTTGTTGTCTTTGGCTTGTAATATCTAGGAAGGTAGATGGCGATAAATATGGAAAATTGTATTAGACATGAGAATCTCTTCTCTTTGCATCATGAAATTGTAGTGGTGTGAGCCTCCACTTGATAGGCATGTAGAGTGGATCCACCCTGTGAGTTGGCAGAGAATATTGAAATTGATGACTATATTCTGGAATCATCAGGTGTTCTTTTTGCCAATCCGGTTGTAGACCAAAATCCTCGATGTGGGGATGGGTATCATTTGTTGTGATGGTTGTGTAGCCTCCCCTTGTATGAACTAGATGTGCCTTGCGCTACCTGTGGAAACAGTAGCTAATCATGATGGTAACAATCCGGATTTCTAGTAGTTCGGCTAGGTGGGGGTTTGCCAGCTTGGTGTGCTTTGGCCTGTCCTCCCATAATGTACCTTCTCCTGTGGTTGGTAATAGCTCCTCTAGATCTGGCAATGGTGCACAGAGAGGATAAGACACATAAGGTTGCCTGTTTGGTTCCACTGCAGAGTAAGCATCGGGCATGATCCGTCGGGTAGGTTCAAATGGTGTGATTTGCATCAACACCTTGAATATGAGCTTTGGCTTTAAGAGTGGGTTTCCTACTTTGATGAACCCCTCATACTCTACAGCTGTTAAAGACTCAAGAATAGCCATGTCAGTAAAAGCTTCAATATTATCTTGAGGTTGGATATTACGTACCTCATCACACGGCCTTGTTGGTGGAGACAGGTTGGGTGCTAGCATCTCCTCGGGTGCTAGAGGGTTAGTGGGAATATTGATAGGGATAGAAGGTACACAAGAGAAAGTGCATTCTGCCTCAGATTGGTTAGTAGGAGCTACACTTGGAAAGGGGTTTAATAATTTACTTGCTATTGAAGAGAACACAGGATAAGCAGCTAAGATAGAGGAGTTTTGTGTCTCTTCTTGACCCTCGCCTAAACTAGGGGATGGGGGAGTTCGCTTGTTAGGGTTCATAAATTCTTGGATTTTAGTTATATCTTTTGGGGTTATATTAGGATACTTGATATGTTGTTTATCAAAATTATAAACCACAGTTTTGAGCATAGGCTCTAAATGTTTATGGATATTTTGATAAAGCTTTTTAATACCAAAAGAATGATATAAAGAAGATTTTTAAAGATTAAGATGCTGATGGGTATTATATACTTCTATCCAACCATGGCTTATGACCCATTGATAACTCCTTGTAAACAACCTCGTAGTTGGCCGATGTTGTTGGGATATCATCTGGCATGAACAGGTCAAGTTTATCGACATTGTTATATCCAAGATGTCTGATTGTTGTAGCACACGACACCAACTACGAAGGTTGAGCACTATGGGATGTAAGGGATAGAAAAAGATATTAGCTGGGTCGGTTAGTACTATATCCCCCTGAAGAATTCCCATGATGATAGTGGTGCTTTTCGTATTTTGATGGATGAGTGTAAGGTCTGTTAGGCTGAGGTCTTCTGTGAGGTTAATCTCATATTGAAGGAGATAGAGTGTTAGTGTGGATAAGAACAATGTTAGTGTTTGAGGAGGGGCCCGAGGAGTTACCATCAACAAACCTATCTCCGAGGCTCGTTTGATGAAGAGTCGTAATTCATAGGTTGTTTTCACCCTCCGAGTCCTTTGTTGCATGGTGAGTTGGCATTCCAGCTCTTGTATCCTGGAGTTGTTTGTGGAACGTAGGCTGGAAATGGCGTCCAACTCATTGTATCTTCTTGTGGCTTCTTCTTGTTCCCTTCTTGCAGCTATGGCTTGTACATGAGCATCTTCAATCTACTGTAGCCTTTCTGCTACTAAACTTTGATTGTTGCTTAGTTGTTGATTTACGTGTTTCAGCACTTATTGGTGGCTAGCCAAAATATGACCCATTTCCACATTCTTTGCTTGGATTACCTCATTTAAAGCTTTTAGTTTTTTAGCCTGTGCTTTGTTTAGCTGCTCCCTTTTAGTTTGAAGGTTGGCCACTCTTTGTTTGGCTATAGCAATGGCTTCATTAATGTAGTGATTTTCCCCTTAAGCCCTTCGTCCTTGGCTATGAATGTGGCATGAGCATCCTTTAAGTTGGTCTTCTTTTTCTCTTTCCTGTGCCACTTCATTTTGAAGTTGGTCCTTGGCTTGGTCGACTTGTGATTTGAGCTCCATGTTTTCTTTTATTTTCTAAATCACTGTCTTGCTAAGAACTTTGTTGTGCTCTTCTAATGTTGGGAACCTGTTTTCTTGCTCTTGTGCCGCTTTTAAGTATTACCTCCCTACTATGCGTTGCATCTGTTGTAGCCATTTTCCCTTTAAGTGCTTGCAGTTGACCATTCACTTCCTTCAATTGCCTCCATAGGGTGGGATTTTTGTCATGGAGTATGTGAGTGGTGAGTAGGTGGCATTGCCATACCTTTTGTTCTTGTTCCCACACATAGAGGCACTTGTGGATGCCGAGTTCTCTATTTCATGAAATTGTGGAAACATGCCGTTGTTGAGGCCTTCCATGGTTTCCTGTAGAAATGTATTAGCCTCCAAGTTGTGCATGAACAAACCTTCTCTAATTGTGCTTGTATCTTTGATTCTCCTCTTTTACTGGGGCTTCTAGGTTCTTCTGCTCTCTTTCGCTTTTCAGTATCATGGCCTTCCCCTCTAGTATTTGGTTTTGTTGATGTAGCTTCTTCATATCTTGTATCCACATCTGTTTGGGACACTTGTTGCTCTCGGGCCTATTTTGCACCTCTCCCCATCGAAGATGGCTGATCAGAAATGACAGGATTGTGGAGTGGTGAGAGGTTCAGGAATACCATTTGAGCAGGGCTTGAGGAGGGTGGTGTGTGAAGGGGCATCTTAGGAATTGCGCTTGCGGGTATCTCTTCACTCACTTCCCTCTGCTTCTGTTTGCTCCAGCGCCTACTTCAATGATGTGATCTCTTGTGACACTTCTGCGTCCAAGTTCTAGGATTCAACTTCAACTTGCTAGAGGATCCCCCTCATCTTCTTGTCTTTCTTGGTCCTCTTACCCTTCTGTAATAGCTCTTTCATTTCTTTTAAGACTGCTTGTCCTTGTTGCAGTTTTACGTGAATGCTAATAGATGGTTAAGGGTGATGCAGCTTGGTGGGGTACCTGTACTCCTTGTGTAACTTCTAGAATTGGAAGGTTAGCTGCATGGCTGAGCACTCTCGTAAGGAGATAGGGATTACACACCTTGGATTGGTGTGACTTTCGATAATTCTCCATTTCACGATGAATGTACCTTGCCCAGTCTTCTTCTTTTTCTTTATGAACCTTGGTAAGGCGGTTTAAGGGGACCCTGTTATATCTATCCATGGGTGTAAACATGGCTCTGCAAGCCTTTTTATCAACTTCATTCCTTATGTTATCATATTCTATCCCATTGGAGTTATAAGAACTCCTCTTCAACATGTCTTTCATGGGTATTTGATATCAAAACTATGTGATATTTTCTATTATCCTCTAAAAACCTCTACAAAATTGAAGAGATTGGAGCTTCTCTCTCTCTTCAATCTTCCTTGGTGACTCCTACAACATACCAAACCAATTGATTGGTTGGGGACCTCTACTGTGATCAAAGAATCAAGTAAATTAGAAGGTAAAGTGTGGATTATTGTCTTTTTCTTATTAAAACTCCAAATGCTTCTCTTCTCAACCCCTCTCAAGCTTGAGAATCTTTAATTTGAATGGCTTTTGATTACTATTGAAGTTCTTTTATGAATTGTAATAAAGAAACACATAAATTTCTATTTATGCTTAATTTTAATGGTTTTTAAGCATTTCTCTCTCTCCCCCCAAAGAAAGGTCCTATGACCTATTCTCAATCCAAATGAAGCTTCTCATGAAGCATTTCTCTAATCCAAAAGTAATTTCTATGCTTGTCTAATTGAAGGCCCAAATAATGGCTTTTTAATGCTTTTATGATATTTATTTCATAGAGAAATTATGAATCAATCCATAATTGGACAATGATCCAATTAGTGGTCATTCTAATCATATCAATAATATTAAACTTCATTCTTTCAATTAAATTGAGAATTATCAGTAATAGTAGCAGAGCTATGGTAAAATTTGTGTAAAATAAACACATAAAACATTTTCATTCATAATATGAAAAGAGGACTTCCTACCATATTCTAGGAATTATCATCCTAGATTAATTGAATGATTCTCATTGAAATCATGGAGAAATTGATTTTTATGTTTATGCTTAATTAATAAATTAGGAAAAAGAGAAATTCTAGTAATTTATTTTTATGTTAAAAGAGTAATCTCCATGATAATGAAAATCCATGTATTCCAAAGAATTAAAAGAAAATATTAGAATACTAATATCATGTATATTTTATGTAAAAATTAAAGAAAGATTTTAGTTAAATTTATCTTTTTGTATAGATAAATTTTTATGATGAAAGAGGAATTTCCACCATATTGAAATTCAAACATTTAAATAAGGAAAGTATAATTCCTAGTGCAAAGGAATTAATGAAGATTTTTATTTAATTTTCAAGAGAAAATTTAGTTAAATTTATCTTTTTGCATAGATAAGTTTAAATGTTAAAAGAGGAATTCCTATTACATTTGGAATTCCATCAATTGGATGGGAAAAGAGAAATTCCTATCACATTGGAATTATTGGATAATTCATTTAAATTTAAAGATGAGTTTTTAGATAAATTTATTTATCTATGAGAAATAATTAAATGTTAAAAGAGGAATTCCTATTACATTTGGAATTCCATCATTTGGATGGGAAAAGAGAAATTCCTAGTAAATTGAAATTATTGGATAACTCATTTAAATTTAAAGATGAATTTTTAGATAAATTTATTTGTCTATGAGAAATAATTAAATGTTAAAAGAGGAATTCCTATTACATTTGGATGGGAAAAGAGAACTTCCTAGTATATTGGAATTATGGGATAATTTATTTAAATTCAAAGATGAATTTTTAAATAGATTTATTTATCTATGAGAAATATTTAAATGTCAAAAGAGGAATTCTTATGACATTTGAAAATCCATCATTTAGACGGGCAAAGAGAAATTTCTAGCATATCGAAATAATGGATATTTTAATCCACATAAATTTATTTTATGAGAAATAATTGATGGAAAAAGAGGAATTCCCATGACATTGGAATGTAAATAATTAAATGCAAAAAGATGAATTCCAATGGTAATTTGGATCCAAGAAATTAAATGGAAAGAAGAGGAACTTTTAGTATAATTTGATTTATGATTATTTACCAAAAGTGAAAATATGGGTAGAATTGATTTTTACAAATCCCATGAATTCTTTTATTCAAAAGAAGAATATTGAATATAATTCAATTGAGGAATTGAAAAGGAATATGAAAATAGTTGTCAGAAAAAGAATCTTTAAATAGGCCAAGCAATTGACAAAAATTTAGAAAAAGTCCTATTATCGGTATCAATCTAGAAAAAGCTATTAAATGAAAATAGCATGTGAATGAATGTGATAAGATGTGTATGGGATGTGATAATATGTAAATGGGATGCGAGAAGATGTGTATGTACGAATGTGGATGTGTATGTGGAAAAAGGATATGATGTCGATGTGAGTGAATGGATGAGATGTAATGTGATGTGAATCGGAATGAGAATGAATGAGATGTGATATCATGTGAATCAAAATGTGAATGAATGATATGGGATGTGAATGGATGATATGTGATGTGAATGAATCTGATGTGCTGAGATGGAAAATGATGTGATTGGATGAGAATGGGTACACATATGAATTGGATGTGGATTAAGTAATATGGATTGATGTGGAACAATGTGGAAAGACGAGAGTTCATTATAGAAACTGTAATTGTGACCTGTTTGTAAATGACTGTTTTATGTCATGAATGCTAGGGAAGCATTTTGACTATCTTGTGAATAAGGTCGTGGAGGCCTAACTGACAAAGTTGCAACAACTGACCGCGGAGAGTCAAGAGAGGACGTCTCGCGTAGCAAGGTCGGTTGACCAGCCTCGGTTCGATTTAAATGGTGAGCTTCCGATACGGTGGATGAGGGACCAAGGAAGCGGCCTATGAGTGAAGCGCTAGGTGACCTGCGAAGGATCCTAGAGGGTGATGACCATATGGTGCTCGGGCTCTGGGTCATCGAAGATATCCACACGTGCGTCGTGAAAGATATTGGAACAAGGAGTAAGAGTTGTTTTCTGAAACTGGGCATGGATCTGATTGATTGACCTTGCTGGTCCTTAACTGATGAGTCCATGGCTCTTTTATATGATATGGTTGGTTGATCTTGCTGATCTTCAACGGAGATTCCATCTTGATTTTTATAAGTGAATATATTGGCGGGTACTATGAGCTAGGAACTAGCGAAAAGGCCCCTGAGTGGACAGGTGGTGAGCGTTCTGGTTGCCAATGATGCCATAGATACTCCGATGAAGATTAAGATTCAACCAAATATTTTGGAGGATTGTGATCAGTGACACTATGGCTTCATTAAATGATTGTTTTAAAGATAGTTGAATCTGTGAAGAAGGCAATTTCATATTGGATGTGTAAGTGGTGTGATTGGTGTTAAATTTGCATGAATATCCGGCTAGGGGGCCTGGGAACTCTTTTCCCTCCCTGGTACCCGGGACAAAACCTAACCAAATTCTTAATTGGATCCCATCACTACAGTGGTTGGGCGGTTGGCTAACCCATGGGTCTGGATGGGGTTGGGCTGGACTGATGGATCCGTAAAATGAGACTCAATTCTGTTGTAGTACGTTAGATGAAGTAAATCCCGGATAGTAGTTGTTCTATGGAAAAAGGAATCAACGGCTGTGTCTCTCGATGGGGAAAAAAGCGTTGGTCTCTATGATCCAAGTGCAAGTTTCTTCCTTGATCTGACCAAGTGACTTTAGGTTCGGTTGGATTAGTTTGGTCATCAGTGATGTCCTTGACTATGTTAGAGTAAAAATATCTTGAAGGAATCGCCCGTTTGCTTTCCAAGCAAGGGAAGTTTTTCCGGGTTTGGTTTTGGAAGAACCGAGGGATTAGTCTCCTATCTGGATATTCGTGGGCGAGGCCCCGAGTGAGAGGACCCTGCACCGTGCAAGGAGTGCTACTTCCGCTGCTAGTACCCCTGAATCCGTTGCGCGAAGGGGGCAGGGATCTTTCAGAAAGGAGGTCATGAATACGCCACTAAATATCCCCAAATTGTTTATGGCCTCACAAACAAGTACAACAATAACCTCTTGATTGAGTGGAGATCTTGAATTGTTTGAAACGATGATAGATCTTCTTAATGGAGAACTTAATGTAGGATTACCACCATTTGCTGACATGCATAAGGCACATCCCAACTCTACAATGGAGACGTCTCAAGCTGTACCCGGAAAATACCAAATCTATGGTTAAAATTCCACTTAGTAAACTGGGACAATACTTTGAAGTTGACGAGTCTACTAATGCATTACTACCAATCACCACCAAGGGCATCACAATAATGGGAGTCCTAGATAGTGGTGCAAGACCGAGTATAATCACTAAGAAATGCTGGGAGGAGAAGATGGCCAAGACACATCTAGAAGCCTCACATATCATTGTTAAGATGGCTCTAATGGAATTGTCACCAAACCTATCGGAATGTTATGAGATCTAAAGATCAAAGTTCTTAAACATCGGGTTAAACATACCTTCATTATTATGGAATTTTCCAAACAACCTGAATCATATGAAATGATCTTAGGATGCCAGGCCCTGAGAGAGGCTAAGATGCTACATGACTGGTTTAAGAACCATGTCTACCTCTAATTCGATGGTACAATCATCAGGGTTGATCTTGTGAACACTCTATGGGTATCGGCGGAAGACTTTTTGAAAATCATTCAGACACCACCACTTATTCAGTCCCATTACAATACTGTTATAGTTATAGAGAAGAGACTAATATAGGGAAGGACCCAGCATGCAAGGATGCTACACACAAACACATGAATAGAAACATGTTCTTTCCTTTAATTAATTTTCCATAGTGGCACGACTACTATATAGCTAGAAACTCGTGCTGACATATACTGCTCAGTGCTTATGTGGTCCTAAAAAATACAATTTAGTTGCACTCCTAGCTCTCTCTTTCTACTATTTATCAATATTGCTATGTTCCCATGTGTATAAGGGTGGGCGTCTATGTAAGTGCGCTCTCCACGTGAAATTCTCCCTCAGAAATGGATATTGTATTGGTTGTCTATTCTATCTCAGAAATGGATGATGTATTGGAGAACATCCCGTATGTGGCCGTGCTGATCATGTAATGAGTAAGCTGCCACCATACTCCCCAAGAATTTGAAGGACCACAAAAGCTCATTAATGTGAGTACACATCCTGTGTGGGTACATGTACGTCTTGAGCAATGTTTAGACCACGACCATGGATGGCGCTATAATAAAACGATATCACCAACAATGACTGAACTCCTCCCAATCTGATGGAAGATCATGTGTTATCAAGCCATATGTTGCTCTATGGTCATAAGAATCCTAAAACAATTAGTGTGGTAGCCGAAAATTGCTAGCAGTCTCTGCACAAAAAGACACAATTGCAAATCCATGTCCCCCCTCAATCATCATAGACGATCTCATATAGCATGGATCACACTCAAGTGATGTGTAACATCATGCCCTATGGTAGGATGACTCGATACCACATTATTTAAAGTTTGTTTGAATTGCATTACTTACTTCGATTTAAAGTTTGTTTAATTCTCACACCTTAAATTTAACATTGTTGAAAAATGAGGGAGGGAGGCTCGAAAAAGAAGAAGAGTACACGTCCTGACGTCAGTGGTGATACATGGACAGATGTGAGAGTTGAGGTCAAGAGTAAGAAGAGATAGACACATTAGCAAACAACGAGCAATAGATGAGATGATTAGGAGAGGAGTTATCACCCGCTTTGGCAAGGGTGGCAAAAACGTGGCTTTATTACTCACTTTGTAAGTACAATGGTCATCCCTAGTATGTAAATATACTTAGTACAACGGTCATCCCTAGTATGTAAATATACTTAGTACTAAAATAAAGTCATATTTATAAAATTTATAACTGTTGTTTGAAACAATGTACACTTCGACCCATGATGAGATTCAAGATGCAACTTAGCATGGATACACGTGGCTATGTACAGAGCTTGCACAGTGTGGAAAGGTACTATACCAGAGGTATGTGGTTAAATATTACAAAATTATTTATATTCACTAATCTTAGTCATGTGGTATTTAATTAAATAGTAACAAGTGTTTGATTTGTATATGACTCATTGCTTGTGTCAAAATTCTAAGACCCAAGTGTAATTCCAAAATCCCATTCTCACGGGTCCACATAAAAGCAAAAAGACCCTTATCACTTGAAAATTATTCTTTAAGGCCTGAAATAAATGTTCTTTAAATAATTGTTGCTTGATTTTTGATATTGAAATCTAGTTAAGATTCTAGAATCTGGTCCACACCTCCAAAAGAGAACAAAAAATCATTTATTTTAAAATAATAAGTAAAATAATTTTCTTGACATCATGACATGCACTTGGACTCTAGAATCCAAATAGGCCATCATGTTCCTACATGTAAATTCAAAAGCGGGAAAAACACACACTTCAAATTTTTTTAAGACGACTTTTTTCCAAGGGAACATTTAAACTCACTTGGATTCCAAATATCTAATAAAGCTCAAAATTTCACTTCACACCTTAAAATCAAATAAAAAAACTCTCCTTATTTTAAAATAATATGTATTATAACTTGTTCATTTTCTTTTTTGGCTATACTTCACAATTGAAAGTTCTAAATGTAAACTTTTGAACCTATTTAATCCATGCTACTATGACTTAGGTAAAACATAAGAATTTAGGAACCCATGTAAGGACAACTTGTGTAGGAAAAAATAACTCTTTAATGAATCAGAATTTTTCAACTTTTCTTTTCAAGGTTTAGGATTGAAAAAGTGCATGTTATGAATCAAGACTAAGTTAATAGATTTTTTGAGCTTTTCTCAAATTTTCAAGGTTTAGGATTGAAAAAGTGCATGTTATGAATCAAGACTAAGTCAATGGAATGAAGATTTTCAACTTTTCAAGGTTTAGGATTGAAAAAGTGCATGTTATGAATCAGACTAAGTTAATGGAATGGAATTTTTTAACTTTTCAAGGTTTAGGATTCAAAAAGTGCATGTTATGAATCAAGACTAAGTTTATAGAATTTTTGAGCTTTTCTCAAATTTTCAAGGTTTGGGATAGAAAAAGTGCATGTTATAAACCAAAGCTAAGTCAATGGAATGGAAATTTTCAACTTTTCTTAACTTTTCAAGGTTTAGGATTGAAAAAGTGCATGTTATGAGTAAGACTGAGTCAGTGGAATGGAATTTTTTAACTTTTCTCAACTTTTCAAGGTTTAGGATTAAAAAAGTGCATGTTATGATTCTAGACTAAGTAATAGAATTTTTGAGCTGTTCTCAAATTTTCAAGGTTTAGGATTGAAAAAGTGCATGTTACATAGATCAAGACTAAGTCAATGGAATGGATTTTTTCAACTTTTCAAGGCTTAGGATTGAAAAAGTGCATGTTATGAATCATGACTAAGTCAATGCAATGGAATTTTTCAACTTTTCAAGGTTTAGGATTGAAAAAGTGCATGTTATGAATCAAGAACAAAATAATAGAATTTTTGAGCTTTTCTCAAATTTTCAAGGTTTAGGATTGAAAAAAGCCATGTTATGAACCAGGTTTAAGTCAATGGAATTGAAATTGAAATTTTTAACTTTTCTCAACTTTTCAAGGTTTAGGATTGAAAAAGTGCATGTTATGAATCAGACTAAGTTAATGGAATGGAATTTTTCAACTTCTCAAGGTGTAGGATTGAAAAAGTGCATGTTATGAATCAAGACTAAGTTAATAGAATTTTTGAGCTTTTCCCAAATTTTCAAGGTTTGGGATTGAAAAAGTGCATGTTATAAATCAAGATTAAGTCAATGGAATGGAATTTTTCAACTTTTCTCAACTTTCCAAGATTTAGGATTGAAAAAGTGCATGTTATGAATCAAGACTAAGTCATTGGAATGGAATTTTTCAACTTTTCTCATTTTTCTCATTTTTTCAAGGCTTAAGATTGAAAAAGTGCATGTTATGAATCAAGACTAAGTTAATAGAATTTTTGAGCTTTTCTCAAATTTTCAAGGTTTGGGATAGAAAAAGTGTATGTTATGAACCAAGACTAAGTCAATGGAATGGAAATTTTCAATTTTTCTCAACTTTTCAAGGTTTAGGATTGAAAAAGTGCATGTTATGAATCATAATTTTTCAACTTTTCAAGGTTTAGGATTGAAAAAGTGCATGTTATGAATAAAGACTAAGTTAATAGAATTTTTGAGCTTTTCTCAAATTTTGAAGGTTTGGGATTGAAAAAGTGCATGCTATAAACCAAATGGAAGTTTTCATTTTTTCTTAACTTTTCAAGGTTTTTAGATTCAAAAAGTGCATGTTATGAATCAAGACTAAGTTAATAGAATTTTTGAGCTTTTCTCAAATTTTCAAGGTTTAGGATTGAAAAAGTGCATGTTGTTATAAATCAAGACTAAGTCAATGGAATGGAATTTTTCAACTTTTCAGGGTTTAGGATTGAAAAAGTGCATGTTCTGAATCCAGACTAAGTCAATGGAATGGAAATTTTTAACTTTTCTCAACTTTTTAAGGTTTAGGATTGAAAAAGTGCATGTTTTGAATCAAGACTAAGTTAATAGATTTTTAAAGCTTTTTTGAGCGTTTGGGATTAAAAAAGTGCATGTTATGAACCAAGACTAAGCCAATGGAATGGAATTTTTCAACTTTTCAAGGTTTAGGATTGACAAAGTGCATGTTATGAATCAAAATTTTTTAACTTTTCTAAACTTTTCAAGGTTTAGTATTGAAAAAGTGCATGTTATGAATCAAGACTAAGTTAATAGAATTTTTGAGCTTTTCGTAAATTTTCAAGGTTTACGATTGAAAAAGTGCATGTTATGAATCAAGACTAAGTTAACGGAATGGAATTTTCAAACTTTTCTCAACTTTTCAAGGTTTAGGATTGAAAAAGTGCATGTTATGAATCAAGACTAAGTCAATGGAATGAAATTTTTCAACTTTTCTCAACTTTTCAAGGTTTAGGATTGAAAAAGTGCATGTTATTAATCAAGACTAAGTTAATAGAATTTTTTAACTTTTCTCAAATTTTTTAAGGTTTAGGATTGAAAAAGTGCATGTTATGAACCAAGACTAAGTCAATGGAATGGAAATTTTCAACTTTTCAAGGTTTAGGATGAAAAAGTGCATGTTATGAATCAGACTAAGTCAATGGAATGGAATTTTTCAACTTTTCTCAACTTTTCAAGGTTTAGTATTGAAAAAGTGCATGTTATGATTCAAGACTAAGTCAATAGAATTTTTGAGCTTTTCTCGGATTTTCATGGTTTGGGATTGAAAAAGTGCATGTTATGATTCAAGACTAAGTCAATGGAATGGAATTTTCTAACTTTTCTCAACTTTTCTAGGTTTAGGATTGAAATAGTGCATGTTATGGATCAAGACTAAGTCAATGGAATGGAATTTTTAAGCTTTTCTCAAATTTTCAAGGTTTAGGATTGAAAAAGTGCATGTTATGAATCAAGACTAAGTCAATGGAATGAAATTTTTTATTTTTTCTCAACTTTTCAAGGTTTAGGATTGAAAAAGTGCATGTTATGAATAAAGCCTAAGTTAATAGAATTTTTGAGCTTTTCTCAAATTTTCAAGGTTTGGGATTGAAAAAGTGCATGTTATGAACCAAGAATAAGTCAATGGAATGGAAGTTTTCAACTTTTGAAGGTTTAGGATTGAAAAAGTGTTATGAACCAAGAATAAGTCAATGAAATGAAATTTTTTAACTTTTGTCAACTTTTCAAGGTTTAGGATTGAAAAAGTGCATGTTATGAATCAAGACTAAGTTAGTAGTTTTTTTGAGCTTTTCTCAAATTTTCAAGGTTTAGGATTGAAAAAGTGCATGTTATGAATCAAGACTAAGTCAATGAAATGGAATTTTTTAACTTTTTTCAACTTTTCAAGGTTTAGGATTGAAAAAGTGCATGTTATGAATTAGACAGTCAATGGAATGGAAGTTTTCAACTTTTCTCAACTTTTCAAGATTTAGGATTGAAAAAGTGCATGTTATGAATCAAGAGTAAGTTAATAGAATTTTTGAGCTTTTCTCAAATTTTCAAGGTTTAGGATTGAAAAAGTGCGTGTTATAAATCAAGACTAAGTCAATGAAATGGAAATTTTTAACTTTTCTCAACTTTTCAAGGTTTAGGATTGAAAAAGTGCATGTTATGAATCAAGACTAAGTCAATGGAATGGAATTTTTCAAATTTTCTCAACTTTTCAAGGTTTAGGATTGAAAAACTTCATGTTATGAATCAAGACTAAGTTAATAGAATTTTTGAGCTTTTCTCAAATTTTCAAGGTTTAGGATTGAAAAAGTGCATGTTATGAACCAAGATTACGTCAATGGAATGGATATTTTCAACTTTTCAAGGTTTAGGATTGAAAAAGTTCATGTTATGAATCAGAATTTTTCAACTTTTCTCAACTTTTCAAGGTTTAGGATTAAAAAAGTGCATGTTATGAATCAAGACTAAGTTAATAGAATTTTTGAGCTTTTCTCAAATTTTCAAGGTTTAGGATTGAAAAAGTGCATGTTATGAACTAAGACTAAGTCAATGGAATGGAATTTTAAAAATTCATGGTAGGTAAGGGGTTTTTTTAATACCCCTTGAATGCATGTGATACATAGGGTTGCTTAGTAGTGCACCTCCTTAGGTCTTGGCCATGACTTGCTAGCAAGATAGTGAGAGACAACTATTGTTTTTGCGCATTAGAGAACAATCTTGCAACAACGGGGAGTGCCAAGCTCTACATAGACAACTTTAGTAGTGTGATAGCAAGAGGTGGGTCTTCTTAAGTGCTAGCTTGCATTTGTGCGGTTGCCTCTTCCATGAGATGGTGGGTAAGTAACTAAGTTTCCACACAAAAGTGAGTACTATCCACTTGGTTAGCTTTCTTGTTATTGAGTGTTGTGTATTTGGGCTTTCCACTACGTCATCCTAGGTGTCATCAAATTTTGAGTTATCATTACATGATCTCTATGATTTTAGTTTTTGATATTGGAGATTGGCATATTCTTGTGTGTGGAAATTTCAAAATATGTGGTCTATGATGAGGGCCAAGATCTGTGCACACTACTTCATCAATATCATTTATTTCTTAAACCAATAAAATATGGCTAAAATTTAACACACTCTCTTCCTCCCCTCCCCCCCTCTCTCTCTCTCTCTCTCTCTCTCTCTCTCTCTCACACACACACACACACACACACACACACACACACGAATAGAAACATGCTCTTTCCTTTAACTTATTTCCCACACAAAAATATTCGAGAACAATCATCTGAGTACAAAAATACCTAAGTGAAATAGTATCTGAGTACAATCATCCGAGTATAAAAATATCTAAGTAAAATCATTGTGCTCTCTTGTGACGTCCCAATGGAACACCTAATGGCAATTTGGCATGCTCACATATACGACAAGTAGGAGTGGGTTTGTGAAATGTGTAATCCATCAACAATAACTTCCCAGCTCATAAAATCCTAACGACTACTATATAGTGCCAACATATATTACTCAGTGCCAATGCACTCCTCCAAAACACATTTTGGTTGTACTCCTAGCTCTCTCTTGCTATTATTTATCAATCTTACTATGTTTCCATGTGTATAAGGGTGACCATCTATATAAGTGCACTCTCCACATGAAACCCTAATATCACCTGTCTACTCTCTCTCAAAAATGGATAATGTATTGGAGCATGCCCCATACGTGGCCATGTTGATCATGTAATGAGTTAGTTGATGCCATACTCCCTAAGAATATGAAGGGCCACAAAATCTCATTAGTGTGAGTACACCTTCTATACAGATACATGTAAGTCATGAGAGCAATGTATAGACCTTGACTTGTACCTCGAATCATGGATGGCGCTATATTAAAGAAAAATCCCCAATGACTAAACTCCTCAAATCTGACGGAAGATCCAGCCATCTATTGGTCTATGGTCACAAGAAGCCTGAACCAAATGGTATGGTAGCAAGAAATCATCGGTAGTTGTCTCTATAAACAAGACCCAGCTACAAATCCATGTCTCTCGTCTAATCGTCCCGTAGATAATCTTGTATAGCCCGGATCACAGTCGAGGAACATGTAACATGCCCCGTGCTAGGATGATTTGATACCTCATCATCATGAGAGGAGTTTGAGCTATGACTAGGGCCCACTACTGCTTGACTATGTGATGTAACCTATATATGCATATTAAACCATGATGAGTAAAATAAAACCTTTACTATTTTATCAACATGAAATGAGGAGTTAAGTAAGTACACAAAGTTATCCCATCAAGATCGAAGAATTTATTTATATACATCTCTCTCACACATAAACACAAAATACAAAGTCTAGAGGCTTTGGATTGGAATACAAAGTTTTTCATTTTAAAAAGAATCTAGAGTGTGTTTTTTTAAGTTGCATTATTTAAATTTTATTTATTGAATCGCATTATTTGTTTAACTCTCAAAGCTTAAATTTATCATTATTAAAAAATGTATGAAGGAGGATGGATAGAAGAATACACATCCTCTTGACCTCAAACAAAGGTGATATATGGACACATGTGAGAGATGAGGTCAAAATCTAGAAGAGATGGATGCATCAGCACAGTAGTAAGAAATGAGAGGATAAGGAGAGAAAAAGTTGCTTTATTACTCGCTTTGTAAGTACAATAGTCGCCCTAGTATGTATATATACTTAGTACTAAAATAAAGTCATATTTATAAAATTAAGAAGTGTTGTTTAAAACAATGCAGACCCCAATCCATGATGAGATTCAAGATGCAATTCAACATAA
This sequence comes from Cibotium barometz, assembly GCF_041138505.1. NCBI lineage: Eukaryota > Viridiplantae > Streptophyta > Polypodiopsida > Cyatheales > Cibotiaceae > Cibotium > Cibotium barometz. The sequence goes on along the minus strand of NC_141088.1, from coordinate 21,177,037 downwards.
ATACAGATGGCTATGTATATAGAGCTCACACAGCATGGAGATGTGCGAGTACCAAAGGTATGTGGTCAAATAGCGCAAAATTATTCATATTAGCATAAAATTATTCATATTCTTTGATCTTAGTAATGTATTATTTAATTAAAGAGTAACAAGTATTTGATTTGTATATGAATCATTGCAAGAGCCATCCCCCGAGAATCCTGGACAGTAGGGAATCAGAGGTGGTGATGATAGGGAGGATCACAGGCATAAATGTAGCTCGAACGAGGAGGACCAACAGATGATTTTATTGCTAGCTTATTTTTTGTTGTACTCCTCCATCCAGAAATTTTTATATGTAGTTAGATCTATACTTTCTCATGATAATGTATCCATCATTTATACATGGATCAATGTAGTTACAGGACTTGTATATACACATTTTTTTTATTTTTGTCACTCAGCGAGATTGATGAATATCAATATTGTATACTTTAGGTCATCACTTTTATAAACACACAATTAGTGTTATCTTTGTTTTATATGTTTTTGTTAATTCCTTTATTAAAGTTGCATATTCTATTATCTATATTAACATACTCTTAATAAAGGAACAAGTATATTCACATGTGAATATTGATCTTATACCAAGTAATTAAATTCATGGCAATATTATTGAGAAAAATAAGCTAACCTCCATGGAGAAGAATAATTGATTAGGGCCGAGTGTACTAGATGTCTATTGTATTGTAAACAATGAGAGTCGAGTATCAGGATAGTAAACGTTCATGAGAGAGTAGTGTGAGAAAGGTAGAGAGAGAGAGAGAGAGAGAGAGAGAGAGAGAGAGAGAGAGAGAGAGAGAGAGAGAGAGAGAGAGAGAGAGAGAGAGAGAGAGAGAGGTGCTTAAGAATCAACGTGGTTCATTAAAAAAAACCAAATCTAGTGTGTCACTTAGCGACACAATTTGTGTCACTTAACAACACAATATATGCATATGTGTGTGTGTGAGAGAGAGAGGCGCTTAAGAATCAACGTGGTTCATTAAAAAAAAACCAAATCTAGTGTCACTTAGCGACACAATTTGTGTCACTTAACAACACAATAAATGACATTATTTTAAAACAGTTTCACCTTTTACACGTCATGTTTTAGTAGCATAATATGTCATTAAAATTGTCATTATGCAATAAGTTAGATACACACTTTTATTGACACTAGTCGGGGGCCCATAGTGTTGGTAAAAATGTTGCATATATGGTCCCCTATACCTTGTAGTGATATGAAATAAACAGATCAGAGGATCAAAAAGGAAAAGTAGGAAGAATTGTTTTTAAAAGCACTTTCTTCTGGGATTTCGGAAGCCCAGTTGGATTCTAGAATCCAAATCCTACATATTGTGTTAGATTCTATGACCCAAGTGGGATTCTAGAATCCCATTTGGGGGATCCCATTCTGGGAGGACCACATAAAAGCAAATGATCCTTTTGGGGACCTCTAGTTGAGATTGTAGAATCTGGCCACACATTCAAAAGAGAATAAAATATTCATTTCTTTTAAAATAATAAGTAAATTATTTTTCTTAGCATCATGACATGCACTTAAACTCTATAATCCAAATAGGATTCTTGATTCTGCATCATGTTCTTACATGTAAATTCAAAAGTGGAAAAAACACAAACTTCTTTAAAATTTTTGTAAGATATATTTTTTCAAAGGGTACATTAAAATGCACTTGGATTCCAAAAATCTAAAAAAAAACTCAAATTTTCACCTTAAAAACTATCCTCATTTTAAAACAATATGTATTGTTACTTGTCCCTTTTCTTTTTTTGGCTATAAACTTTTAAGGCCGCCCGTGTAATCCATGCAACTCCTCATTTTAAATAATATGTACTGTAACTTGTCCTTTTTCTTTTTTTCGCTATAACTCAATTTGAAATTTTAAATTTAAACTTTTAAACCCATTTTTAAAAACTATCCTCATTTAAAAATAATATGTACTGTAACTTGTCCCTTTTCTTTTTTGGCTATAACTCAATTCAAAATTTTAAATTTAGACTTTTAAAACTGTTTAATCCATGCTGCTACTACTCAAGTAAAACATAAGAATTTAGGAACCCATATAAAAGTTATAACCCATGTAATTACAACCTATGTAGGAAAAAATAGCTATTTAATGGATGATCTCTAAGTGCTTTCTTGTTATTTTAAAAGTGATTTGACTTTAATGGCTTGTAGCATCCTCTTCGACAAGAACCAAAGACTTTGTTGGATTGCTTTAGGATTAAAAAAAGTGCATGCTATTAATGAATGAATTTTTTAACTTTTCTTAAATTATCAAGTTTTAAAATTGAAAAAGTGCATCTTATGAATTAGGAGACTTATAAGTCAATGGATTTTTTAAAATTTTCTCAAATTTTCAAGTTTCTTGGAGTTTCTTTGTGTGTTCTGACCCACTGAAATAAGGAGTTCATAGTACATGCTCTTGGAGTCTTCAAAGGAGATTCACAAATCTTTAAAAAAAAAAGGAATATGATAAGGCTTGCCAAAAAATCTTAGCCGTTGGATTAAGAAAGGATGTTGACCAAAGGAAGTTTCATCCTCTACTTTAAGGTTAAGGGTTGGGCCACCCTTCAAAATAACGAGTTCAATCGAAATAATTCTCATTTTTTTAAATAATTTACCTTATTTTTTGATAGTCACTCAAAATAAGTGGCTATATTTTATGTTCAAAATGCCCAAAAATGAGCATGATTGTGTTGACAAAAAGCAACCTTGATACCCTTTAGAATGTCTTGCAAATGGAAGGACCAAAAAAGTTGATTGGGGGAGAAAACATACCTCCTCCAAATTTGTTGTATTGGGAAAAAAATTCCTCCTCCAAATTTTCAAGATTTAGTTTTTTTTCAAAAGCAAACATGCATGGAGCCCCATCACATACATAAACAATGAGCATCTTGTTGATGTATATGTTTGTTTGTCTTTAGGAGGATTATTTAGTGATAATGGAAACTTGGGAATAAATAATGCTAGTGAGACATATTAAAGAAACTTTTATCTTTCCTTAGTGAAGGTGTAAGGTGTTGTAGGCATATTGGGGAAAAAAATACAGGCTCCAATTCTATATTCTACAAAAATTGTAAATAACGGAGTTGTCAATTTTAAGAAATTAAGTGCTAATCTATATCTATACAAAAGTTTGCAACGGGAAGGACCATTGACAACACCATTATGGTCGCATTTACATTTACCAAATTGACACAACCATTATGGTCACATAGTGAAATTATACATTTTTTGAAAATGAACATGAAAGGCTTGCCAAAAAATCTTAGCTATTGGATTAAGGAAGGATGTTGACCAAAGGAAATTTCATCCTACCCTTCAAGGGCGATTTTTGATGAGTTGGGCCACCCTTCAAAATGACAAGTTTAATAGAAATAATTCTCATTTTCTTTTATAATTTACCTTATTTTTTGATAGTCACTCAATATATTTTACGTTCAAAATAACCAAAAATGAGCATGATTGTGCCGACAAAAAGCAACCTTGATACCCTTCAAAATGTCTTGCAAATGGAAGGACCAAAAAAGTTGATTGGGGGAGAAAACATACCTCCTCCAAATTTGTTGGATTGGGGAAAATTATTTTTCTCCAAATTTTCAAGATTAAGCGGATTAAAATTTAAGTGGTGAAGAAGATGCTTGGTGGATTGCAATACTTTCTTGACCGCTGTAGATCAGTGCTTGAGAAAAAAATTTTCTCAACCAATGAGAAAAAAGACAAGTTAGAGTACAATGAATGTCCCCTATTCAAAATCAACCCTAGTGAAAAAAAAGACAAGTTGCAATGTCCCCTATTCAAAATCTCATTATTCACTGGGTTTTATAACTAAAAGCTTATAAATTTTATCGGTTTTTGTAAAGATAAAGAGTAAATTCTATCAGTTTTTTTTAACTTTTAACTGATGCAAAATACAGTAAAAGGATAATTTTTTTCTAGCACTGCTATATACTTGAGGTTCTGGAAGCATGACTTGTTGACTCCTTGGGTTATCAATTGGCGTAAGGAACCAGGTAGTAGGAAGCTCTCACGTGCTAAGTAGTAATTGCCACAGCTTGTCATCATCAGTTAGGATGGGCAGTGTACTAGTAGGCAATCGGCTTGCCCTCGTCTCACTTGTTGCGGTGCTTGATGAGCACACTACATGTAGAAGATGATGATATTGAATGTCTGAAGGCATTCAGGAACTCTGTGGTGGCTGATCCTAACAACTACTTGTCTAATATCGAGTGTGTTTTTTAGTTGCATTATTTGAAGTTTGTTTATTAAATCGCATTACTTATTTTGATTTAAAGTTTGTTTAACTCTCACACCTTAAATTTATCATTGTTGAAAAATGTAGGAGGGAGGCTCAAAAGAAGAAGACTACGTGTCCTCTTGACCTCAGTGGTGATACATGGACACATGTGAGAGACAAGGTCAAGTGCAAGAAGAGATAGACGCATCAGCACGAGCAATGGATGAGAGGATTAGGAGAGGAGTTATCACCCGCCTTGGGCACAAGGTTGGAAAAAACGTGGCTTTGTTACTCACTTTGTAAGAACAACAGTCATCCCTAGTATATGTAAATATACTTAACTAGTACTAAAATAAAGTCCTATTTATAAAATTAATAAGTGTTGTTTGAAACAATGTACACTTCGACCCATGATGAGATTCAAGATGCAACTCAACATGGATACATGTACAGAGCTTGCACAACGTGGAGAGGTACCTGTACCAGAGGTATGTTGTTAAATAGCGCAAAATTATTTATATTCTTTGATCTTAGTAATGTGGTATTTAATTAAATAGTACAAGTGTTTGATTTGTATATGACTCATTTCTTGTGTCAGAATTCTAAGACCCAAGTGGGATTCCAAAATCCCATTCTCAAGGGTCCACATAAAAGCAAATGACCCTTATCACTTGAAAATTATTCTTTAAGGCCCAAAATAAAGTTGCTTGATTTTTGATATTGAAATCTAGTTAAGATTCTAGAATCTGGTTCACACCTCCAAAAGAGAACAAAAAATCATTTCTTTTAAAATAGTAAGTAAATTAATTTTCTTAACATCATGACATGCACTTGGACTCTAGAATCCAAATGGGATTCTTGATCCATCATGTTCCTACATGTAAATTCAAAGGTGGAAAAAACACACAGTTCCTTCAATTTTTTGTTGTAAGATGACTTTTTTCCAAGGGTACATTAAAATTTGCTTGGATTCCAAAAATCTAATAAAGCTCAGAATTTCACTTGACACCTTAAAATCAAATAAAAAAACTATCCTCATTTTAAAATAATATGTATTATGACTTGTTTATTTTCCTTTTTAGCTATAATTCAATTCAAAGTTTTAAATTCAAACTTTTGAACCTATTTAATCCATGCTATTATGACTTAGGTAAAACATAAGAATTTAGGAACCCGTATAAGTTATAACCCATGCAAGTACAACTTGTGTAGGAAAAAATAACTATTTAATGAATGATCTCTGAGTACTTTCTTGTTCTTAAAAGTGATTTGACTGAGTACTTTCTTGTTCTTAAAAGTGATTTGACTTTAATTGCTTGTAGCATCCTCTACGACAAGAACCAAAGTCCTTGTTGGATTGCTTTAGGATTGAAAAAGTGCATGTTAAGAACCAAGAATAAGTCAATGGAATTTTTCAACTTTTCTCAACTTCAAGGTTTAGGATTGAAAAAGTGCATCTTATGAATCAAATGGAAATTTTTAACTTTACTCAAATTTTCAAATTACTTGGAGTTTCTTTGTGTGTTCTCACCCATTGCAATAAAGAGTTGATAGTACATGCTCTTGGAGTCTTCAAAAGAGATTCACAAATCTACTGCTAGAAATGCTTGAAAGCAATGAAGAAAATAGCTCATAGTGGTTTTTTTTCAAAAGCAAACATGCATGGAACCTCATCACATACATAAACAATGAGTATCTTGTTGACGTATATGTTTGTTTGGTCTTTGGTAGGATTATAGTGACAACGGAAACTTTGTAATAAATAATGCTAGTGAGACATATTAAAGAAAATTTGATCTTTCCTTTAGGAAAGGTGTGTTGTAGGCCTAGGGGAAAAAAAATCTAGGCTCCAATTCTATCTTGTACAAAATTTGCAAATAATGGAGCTACGAATTTAAGAAATTAAGTGCTCTGTATCTATACAAAAGTTTGGAACGACAGGACCAATGACAAGACCATTATGATCGCATTTACATTTACAAGTGACACAACCATTATGGTCACATAGTGACACAACCATTATGGTCACATAGTGAAATTATATATATATTTTTAAAATCAAAATAAAAAGCTTGCCAAAAAATCTTAGCAAAGATTTTGAAAGAGAGCTTCATCTTACCCTTCAAGGATGATTTTTGCCGGGCTGGGCCGCCCTTCAAAATAATAGGTTCAGTAAAAATAATTCTCGTTGTTTTTTTAGGATCTACCTTATTTTTTGATGGTCACTCAAAATAAGTAGCTGTATTTTATGGCCAAAATGCCAAAAAAGAGCAAGTCAAGCAACCTTAATGCCCCGCACAATGTCTTTGCAAATGGAGGACCAAAAAGTTGATTGGGAGAGAAAAATACCTCCACGCCTCCAATTTTTCAAGATTTAAACCGTTTCAGGGGCGAAGAAGATGCTCGGTGGATCGCTAAACAATACTCTTGACCGCTGTAGACTTGAGGTCCTGGAAGCGCATGACTTGTTGGCTCCTCGACTGCGTAAGGAACTAGGTAGGTAGGTAGTAGCAAGCTCTCCTTCAGTCATCATCAATTGCCGCGATCATCAAGCTCTTAATTATATGCCAAGTGAATATTGCCCACCATCAGTAGCTAGGATGGCCTGCAGCGTACTCGGCTGCAATCGGCGGCTTGCCCTCGTCTCACTAGCAGCTGCGCAGCTGTGCTGGATATTGAGCACACTAGTACGTGCACAAGAGGATGACACTGAATGCCTGAAGGCGTTCAAGAACTCTGTGGCGGATCCTAACAACTACTTGTCTGGTTGGAACTTTCAGAATACCACACTAGGCAGCATCTGTAGCTTCGCTGGTGTTCAGTGTTGGAACGATGAGGAGAACAAAGTCCTCTCTCTGATACTGGAGGGAGCGGGTCTCTCAGGGGGGTTTCCAAAAGGTGTATACAGCTGCAAGAGTTTACAACGTTTAGATTTGTCACAGAATGACTTCGGCGGGCCGCTTCCAGCAGATTTGTGGAAGCAGATGCCGTATCTCACTAGTTTGGACTTGTCACAGAATGAGTTCAGTGGAATGATACCAGATCAGAATTTAGAAGATTGCCAGTACCTGAATGTGCTCCATCTGCAGAACAACCGTTTGATCGGTCAGATTCCTTGGGGGATTGGGAACCTGCCACGCTTGAGTGACCTGGATCTTTCATTTAATTCGTTGTCAGGACAAATTCCATCCTCTTTCATCAACAGATCAGCGTTAGATCAGGCAGCTTTCCCCGCTGCCGCTTTTGAGAACAACTCAGGTCTCTGCGGGCAGCCACTGATAAACGCGTGCGGGCGTAATGGGTCATCGTTTCTCAACAACGTCAAGCTGCAAATTTCGGCAGCGATTGTTGGCGTGCTACTTCTGGCCGCGGCGGCGCTTTCCGTTTGTTGGTGTTGTTGGTGGAGGAGCAGGAAAGGGGAAAGTGATGCGGCCGGCGTGGAGATGTTCGAGAAACACTTGAAAGTGACCGGTGAAGAGCTGCACCGGGCCACGTCCAGCTTCAGCCGAGCCAACGTCATCGGAGCGGGCGGGTCAAGCACGGTGTACAAGGGCAGGCTTGGCGACGGGCGGATGATCGCCGTGAAGTTGCTGGAATGCATGGGTCTGGACGAGGAGCTAGGCTTGTCGGACGCCCGAAAGCAGTTCTTGACGGAGCTGCAGGTATTGGGGAAGCTCCGCCACCGGAACCTGGTGAGGATTCTAGGCTACTGCTACAACCTGGACACCATGGCCATCATCCTCGACTACATGTCCATGGGCAGCTTGGACACCCTTCTCCACGGCGTTTCCTCTGACGCCAGCAGTAGAAGCAACGAACGGCCGCAACTGGGGTGGAATGCGCGCTTGCGCATCCTGGTGGGCATCGCAGAAGGGCTGGCGTACCTCCACCACGAGTATGATGGCAAGAGCTGTGTCGTCCATGGAGACCTGAAACCCGGCAATGTACTGCTCGATGAGCACATGGAAGCACACATTGCCGACTTCGGGCTTGCTAGGATGGTGGGCGCCATCAACACGGCCACGCTAGCCATGAGTAGCGCATCTCCAGCTTGGTGGTCCTTCGGCTACACAGCTCTGGGTAAGTGCTGCTACCCATTTTGAAGCATACTAGGGATAATACATAGCAGATGACGTTTATGTGTTTAATTTGATTCTAATTGTGCCAACAAAACTAGAGTGCGCGCAGCAAGGAGTGGTGTCTCGCAAGGCGGACGTGTTCAGCTTCGGAGTGATAGTGCTGGAGGTGATGACCGGGGAGCGTCCGAGCAGCTCCAGGCTGAAGGAGGGCGAGACCTTGGCCGATTGGGTGCGACAGGCCGTAGTCGAAGGGGCAACGAGGCGGGTGATTGCGGCACCGCTAGAGACAGATTTTGAGGAATGGGGGGACGAGATCACAGCCACGTTGAGGCTCGGCTGCAGCTGCTGCGTGCAGGCGGCCATTTGTAGGCCAGACATGCAATTTGTAGCAGCATTCCTTCGCGAGCTTTCCAACAAGGTCAGGGGTTGTCCGCCATCATGGGTGCAGCTCGTGAATGAACCGAAGAGGGAGGCCGAAATATGGATCTTGTCTTAATTAGTCACTTCGTAAGTACGACAACAGTGGTAATTACTTTGCATCACTTGTAACTAAACTACTCGCGTGATAGCTTCTCCGTACCATGAGTCATGACTCGACATATCTTCTTGGTTTCAAGAGCCTGGGCTGAAATTTGAAGGCCTAGGCAACCTCCTCCATTTATGTACGACAACAGTGGTTGCAGCACTTGTAACTAAACTACTCCCGTACCATGAGTCATGACTCATGACTCGACATATCTTCTTGGTTTCAAGAGCCTCAGATTCTCAGCCCTTGTTCCAAAGTGAGCTGGGCTGAAATTTGAAGGCCTAGGCCCTACCCTAACCTTAAAGCCATAAACTAGCTTGACCTCCATTTATGTATGAAAATAAACTGTTTATGTCTAAAAGTTGATAAATTTTCAAAACAGTGGCTTCTTTTCCAACCCTATTTACCACTTCTCTAGAAGGGGCTTTGGTGCCCTCCGAACGCTTCAAATTTCAGCACTAGCATCACACGTGCAGAAGTAGCAACATTGGCAACTATTCTCGAACTCCCTTTGCGGGTTTGAATCTTGCATGTGCGAGCGATGGCACTTGGGACTTTTTCTACTTTCAAGGGAAGATTTTTTTATTTAAAAAAAATTGGCAATTGACAAATAAGCATTCTCCCTTTGTTGACATTTTCTAGTTTGTCCCTTCGTAGAGTATAAAAGCCTAGTATAGTGCTCGAAAAAAGACATATTGTTCAACCTTTCAAGATAAGGACAACTCTTAAATCTATTGGGTTTTTGTTTTTGAAATCTCTACTATATGTAACTAAAATATATGAAAAACACTTAATTAACACTAGTTTGGTACCAAAAAAGGACACTTAAGTGTCTTTTTTCGGACAATGCAAATAAAATGCTACTTGCAAGCGCTAGGAAAGACATATTCAAAATCCCTCTTGAGGAGTTTGAATATGTGACCTAGTGTGTCTTTAAAAAATGTAACCTTGCAATTTGGATGCTGGCACGATAAGGAATTACACCCATAAATAGGACTTGCATGAGACTGCAACTTAGGTTTGAGAAAACCGCCTTATAAGCTTAGAGAAAACCGCCTTATAAGCTTAGAGAAAAAAATCACTAAGTCCCGTGAAAAATTCCAAGTAATTATTTCATATTTGTGTCAAAGATTTTACCAAGTTTCACATGAAATAAAATTCAATTGAGAGTGTCTAAAATAGTAGGAAGTTGTGTGTGTTTGATACACCACTTTTTAGCATCCATTTGTATCCAAACTAGTACATGGTTTTAATGTGTTTGCAAGTTTTTTAAGGTGATACAATGCTTACTCTATCCATTGAAATCTTAAAGTTATATGTAAAAGCCCCTTAGTAAGCTACAAATATTAATTGTTTCAAAATATCAAAACTGCATACAACAAAAATTCTGGATTTAGATTCTTGAGTCATACGCATTACATTCCTGAGTAAACTTGCAACATTTTATCTGTATAGAATAATTCCGCTAAGGTACATTGTACAAACATAATTTGGGCACCTAAAACCTTTGTTTCATGGTTGTTGAGAGAGAATTTAGAAATTTTGAAAAATATAGCACGATTGAAAAACTAAGATAGCGCTCAAGTAGTAAGATTTACTTGAGCTTGGGACCCCAAAAAATATGTATTAACTTGGTTTTAAACTATATAATCATTTTCGATTGCCAATTTGCACTAACATAACCCTAGTCTTATGGAAGTACCTTTGGAAGGCCAAAATTTTTCTCTTTTTCAGCATCTTGGTAATTATGAGATTTTTGTTATAGTTCACAAGTAGCTTAGGAACTAGGACCTAAAGGAGATTGTGTTGTTTTGAAACTCCAAGTTCTACTAATTGACTTTTACAAACATGAAAAACATGATTTATTCAAGAAGTTATAGGCATTTTATGGGATTTTTGACAAAACAGCTTCAAATTTCAATGAGAATTTCAAGTTAGAGTTTTTTGTCAAATTTCTAATATAGCTTGTGTTTTGACATCATGAAAAATTCTCTTTTTTTTAAACTTTTAATCGACCTATGGTTGAAACAAGGTGTAGAAATGTTGTTTCTAGGTTCCCCAAAAAATTCCAAAGTTTTGGTGAGAAACAGGACACTAAAGTGTCCTCAAGACACTTTAGTGTCCAATTACAGAACTAGTGTTAAATCTAGTGGGTTTTTGTTAACTAAAATATATGTAACTAAAGCATTCCTTAAGATAAGGATCACTTCAAATCTCAACCAGTTTTTCTTAATCATGGCCTACACTAGAATGCCATTTGTACAACCTACTGTCTTTGTGTTGCTGAGCTGTTGAACAGCATTAAATGCTCCTTCTTTTTTGTTTATCGTCTCGCAAACGGATGTTTACAAAACATGTTACTACTCAAAGGTCATCATCAAGCTACATCATTGCTCATTGCTGCTCTCATAGGTCATTCATCTACCTCGAGCGGCTCGGGGTTGTTGGAGCATCTGTATATGTGTTCTTCGCTATGAGCATCACATCCACACAGCAATACTCAATTTAACATTGACACCTTTAATATTTCCTAAGGCCAAAAGGGTCTTACAAGTGCGTGTTTTTATGTAAGGGAAACTCTTTATACACAAGCAAGAACTCAAACAAAGTGTCTATACACAAATGAGTCATGCCTTAACCATGTGTTTTCCACTTTAAAAAAAACCACTCATCTATTCAAGGATGTTTACCATTTATGTGTGGGTTGAACCTTGTGTCTCTATGTTTGTATTTTGAATATCGGCACTGTTAAAACCCTAAGATCTCTCTAGATAATTGTTATGCATAAACATGCATAAATCAGGCATAAACTCATCCACCACCCCCGAGCCCAAGGGATGCACACATGAATTATAAATGAAATACATCATACCTCTACCTTGATGTCCCATACCATCAAGAGGTATAACTCCAATCCAATAGCATGTAGCTATAGTGTAAAATGGTAGGTGAGTAGATATGGACCTCTACACAAGAGACCATAGCCTAAGCCTCCAAGCCCCCAAGCCTTCCTTGAGTGTGCCCCCCATGCCCCTATTATATAGGAGGGTCCTCAAGTGACTCTTGACTTTCCATTTCCCATGTGTGACCCTTGGATGCCTGACCCTAACCTTAACCCTTAAGCAATGATTTTATATTCACGTGATTGTAAATTTTTTTTTGTTAATAACATGTTCCCAAAAAAGCCGGTGGGAAGCTCCCTGATAACCGGATAAAATCCCGCCGGGGTTTTGCTATACCCGGCGGTCTCCCCGCCGGGGAAAATAAAAGCCCGGCGGGTCCCGGCGGGGTCGTCATCCAACCCAGCGGGGTACAATTTTCTATATATATGGGCCCAGGGGGCCCTTTGGGAGTTCATTGCTGACAGCATACATAGGTAATGAAACTTGTGTTTGTGTGTGTGTGTGTGTGTGTATGTGGGTGTATGTTCGTGCGGGCAGCCGCCCACTGTCGCAATGCACGGCAGGATGTGGGTGGTCCGCCACACGAGGGATGTGTGTGTGGGTGTGTGTTCGTGCGGGCAACCGTCCATTGTCGCAATGCGTGGCAGGATGTGGGTGGTCTGCCACACGAGGGGTGTGTATGTAAGGCCATTCTTCGGAATGGTGCTTACCCTGGGGCACTTAGTCGGTAACGCGGCTAGTCTGTGTCCTATGGTAAGTATGGCACGCCGTAGCGGTACTAGTCGGTAACGCGGCAAGCATAGTATCGTTATGGCGATGTCACCTTCCCTTCCCTTCCCTTTGTCAAATGCAGGCATATGGTCGGTAACGCGGCCAGTGTATGTTCGTATCCTATTCGTATTCCCGTAGAATCGGGCGGCATTTTATTGTTAACGCGGCAAGTTGGTGTCGTCCGCTAGTGCATATATTGTTTTTTGCATATTGTGGCATTTGATCGTTAACGAGGTCGAAAAAATGTCATAAATTTGCTTGCATATTACGGCATATGATCGTTAACGCGGTCGAAAAAATGTCGTAAATTTGTTTGATTTGACTTGTATTGTTTTTATTGTGTTTGATCCATGCGATACTTGGTTGCTAATGCGGCATGAGTATTTCATGGATCAAAGTTTACATCATATTGTCTAAACGTTTTATTTTATAATATCGTGATTCGTAACTCGAAAAAATGAATATCTCTCTCTCTTCCTGCCCCCCTCTCTCTCTCTCTCATGATACACTTCACAACTCTTTCTCTCTCTCTCTCTCTCATGATACACTTCACAACACGATAGATGTGTAGATAAGGATTTCTTTTTTTTTCTCTTAAAATATACATAATTCTTAATAATTTCTTTTTTCTCTCTCTATTTACTTAAAAATTAAAACAGTACATTATTTTCCTCTTTAGGAACTCACAAAAATATTAAAAATGTCATCTAATGTTTCTTCTCTCTATCTGTCACAACTCTCTCTCTTCCTCTCCTCTCTCTCTCTCTCTCTCTCTCTCTCTCATGATACACTTCACAATTCTCTCTCTCTCTCTCTCTCTCTCTCTCTCTCTCTCTCTCTCTCTCTCATGATACACTTCACAACTCTCTCTCTCTCTCTCATGATACACTTCACAACTCTCTCTCTATCACGATAGGTGTGTAGATGAGGAGTGCTTTAGGAATACAAAACATTATTTTCCTCTCTTTAGGAACTCACAAAACTATTAAAAATGTCATCTAATGTTCCCTCTCTCTCTATCTGTCACACCTCTCTCTCTTCCTCCCCCCCCCTCTCTCTCTCTCTCTCATAATACCCTTCATAACTCTCTCTTTCTCTCTCTGTCACGATAGGTGTGTAGATGAGGAGTGCAACATGTATACACTTGATAAGTAATAATGCACTTGTTACGGTTGTCTCACGTTCGATAATGTATTGCATGATGTTGAGTTCAGTAATATTGTTTGATATTCCGTTTTTGTTTGGTCATTGATAAGTAATGATACACTTGTTGCTATTCTCTCACGTTTGATGATGTATTGGATGATGTTGAGTTCATTAAAATTATTTGATATTCCGTTTTTGTTTGAACATTGATAAGTAATGATACACTTGTTGCTGTTCTCTCACGTTTGCTTGATGCTGATTTCAGTAATGTTTAATATTCTGTTTTTTTGTGTTTAGTGATATTTGCTAGATTTACGAAGACGACCAACATGCTTTCCCCTGAAGAGCGTAAAATTGTTCTACGAGCAATTCGCATTGAAGCAGTCATCACAATGTCACAATGTGCTGATGATGTCGTCAAAAAGATCAATGAGTCTGAGATACTCATGCGAGATCTAATAGACCAGATATGGGAAAATGCACAGCGTCGGCTTCGAAGCGGAGGCAACGCTGAGTTGCTTGATAGACAGAAGATAGCAGATTTCAACCATCAACATATAACACGAACCATTTTGGGGAGCATGCGTGTAGCATGCAATGATCTTAGAGATGCTGCCCTGCCTGAAGCTAATATGCAACATCTACAGTTATGGGACGTTGTATGGAGCGAGCAAAGAGCCAAGAGCAAGCGCATGAAGGTGCTGGATGCAGAGTCCCTCCCCAAAAGAGTGCGCATTGCCCAGGACGTCGCTGGCTGCAACGTCCAGCCAGGCAGATGCAAGTGGGACAGGTGTCATTAATCGTACCATCTACAATTCTATGTGCACACACCTCATTGGCATCTCGCACGAGGCTCTGTTCGAAGGGCGAACAATAGGCTCTGGTGTTTTTGGCACAGTAAAAGAGTATACAGATAAAGGTATATCATTTTTGCTGGAGCACATTACTTTTTGCGGAAAGCACTACAAAGGAGAAGGCAGCGCCAAGTTCGAGAGCTTCCAGGCAGAGCAGGGCATGCAAGTTCTACACCCATCAATTGTCAGGTGTATTGCCTTCACAAAAGAATCTCCTTGGATCACTATTTTTCCATACTATAATGGCGGCTCGCTTGGTGATACTCTTCTGAAGGTCCCCTTCAGATTCAGTGAGTTCACCAGAGCAATTTTTCGTTTGGATCGAGGATGGAGACAACCCCTGCCCGATAATATTCCTTTAAGTCATCTAGAACTTTCTAAAATAAAACAAATAGTAATAACCATGCCACATATTATGCATGCCCTGGTGGAAGGCCTAGCGGCAGCACATCTGGCAGGAATTGTATATACTAACCTACATCCATTCAATGTAGTGTTGGATTTTACAAAAGAGTTGAAGCCACGCGTAGCTATCATCGATTGGGGGTTACTGCTGAGAGCGCCCAAAAAAACGGGTGTCTCTCAATTTTGTATTTGAAGCAGACAAGAACCCTGAGAAGGTGGCACAGGCGGTCTCCTACGCAGACAGAGAGCGAAATAAACGGCCGTGGATAGCCCCGGAGCTTTATGATCCGTTTTTGGCAGATGCATACACTCCTGCATCTGATGTTTTTGCCTTGGGATATTTATTACAAACTTTATATGACTTTTGGTAGAAAGTACAAGAGTTGTGGATGGATAATAGTTCCTATGACAAAGTTACCATGGATACTATTATTTATAGAGTAAAAAATTGGATGTGCCTGCCTAATCGCGATGAGCGAAAATCAATTTTGCAAGTAGTGGAATTTTTCAGATCACTAAATACTGACCCAACGAGGGCACAACGTCCTCTTGTAGAGCTATCGGTGTCATTCACCCCAATTTTGTAATGATACAGTATCAGGAGATTAAGTTTCAGGAATGGCACTTTGTTTCTCTCTTCAAAATTTGATGTGTCCATTGTTTGAAATATTATCTCATTGAGTCTTTGTAATATCTCTCTCCTCTTGTGGTGTTTAAGTTTATGTTTTCTCTTCAAAATTTGATGTGCGTGCATTGTTTGAAGTATTTTTGGAGTCAAGTGGATATTTCTCATTGAGTCTTTGCAATACATATCTCCTCTCGTAGTGTTAAACTTTAAATTTTTGAGGGTAATGGTCAATTTATCTTACGTTGATCTTTACAGTTCATTAAAATCCTAAAGTCATTTATGTTCATGCAGATATGGTAGAGACGCAAGAAAACGAGCATCAAGAGTTAGCCAAGAAGGCATATGAGCGAATGAAGGCCCTTGCACATGGCCTGACAGCCCGCGAAGCTACAAGAACAGCATGCAGGTTGTCGAAATGGACAAATCCTACTTATGCCCAATGGAAAGACATAAACAAACGTGTAACCATAGAGATGATAAAGGAAATATGGCCATGTCCAGATGGCGAGATTAAGAAGAGAAGATGGAAGATTTCACGTTGCACTCACAATGATATCAAAACTAATGCCGAGCGCATTTTCTTGGAGGTGTACGGTCGTCCTCTCCATAACGCCGACGCTCCACTCTATTTTGCTAAGATGCTATATGCACAATTTATCCTAGAAACTCTAGTGGACTTCGCCTCCAGAGAGGCCACTGTCAACACCCACACGACATACGTGAAGAGACAGTGACATTCACAAGGGAGGAACTTGCTCTCATGGTGGAGGGCGCTAGATTGGAGTTAAACAAGGTCAAAGAAAGCTTAGGGGCACAGCTAGCAGAGAAGGAGAAAGAAGTTGAGCGATTATCTCAAGCGTCAACTCCTCCCCCGGCCAATAGAGGGATTCAAGAGCAGCTCACAAAGATCAGCCAAGATGTACAGAGCATCTCTTCACGTATTGCTCCTGTGCGCCAAGGAAACCACATCTCTCATTTTTTGATACATCCTGATCTTGTGGGAGTTTCTGCTGAGGCTACTAGTTCCTCCACCCCCCAATGTCCTGTATGTTACAAAGTATTCGATGGGTGGAGCGGCCAGTATATACTACCCTGTGGACACTACTACCACTTAATATGTTTAGTGAGGCAAATGCAAAATACTTCCACATGTGCATTGTGCAGTGTCCCAATAAATCAAGGTATTTATACAGTATTCGGCATGGCTAGCGAATATAAACCACCAGGACCTTTAGATGCAACTCCTAGTGCAATTCGTAATTTATTTCAAGATGAAAGCTAAGAAAGACATAAATCCTACTTTTGTATTGATAATTTCTCCAAATACGATCATTTGTACAAGTACTTTTTATGAAATTAATGAAATGACTTCTTCCTCTATGTCAATATCTTGCTCCAAAATTCTTTCACCGTTTACTCTCTCGTCTGCTAAATTAAGCTCATCTAAGTCAATGTCTAAATTGTCTTCTATCTCAAGGGTGGTGCACAACGTGCGTCCAACATCAAAGTTCTCGTCTACTACATCATCACAATTGTACATCCATCTGGGCATATCTTCTTCATACTCTTCGCTTTCAATGTCTCGCAAGATCTTTTCATTGCAATACATGTAAACAAGTTTATCTGCTCGATCTGCAAGAAGTCGATTGCGAATAGTACTGTGAATATATTTGTACATGCTCCAGTTTCTTTCTGAGCCTGAGTTTGAAGAGCACTGACTTAGAACCTTCATCGCAAGGTTGCGCAATAAAGCATAATGCTCACCACCATTCATCATCCACCACTTCCATGCAGGTTGCTCTTTAGCCATTTGTTGAACAAGGGAGTTGGAAAATAAACCCTCTTTCAATCGAAATGAGGTCATCTCCTTTATGCACTTTACACGATCATCAACATTATTATAGAAAGTGTTTACCACTTTATAAAAATCTTGCACCACCTCAACGTTGGACATCAAATCCATATTCCAATATTCAGGATCTAACATGTAAGCAGCACTTTGTAGTGGTGAATGCGCTCCAATCCATCTAGCATGAAAGTACTTCAATAGGACTTTTCTTTGTCTACTGGAGAATGGTACACGCCATTGCTTTTCCACCACTGAATGCTCTAATTTCTCAGGACACTCCCAACTCTGCTGGACGGTCCACCATTGCATCATCCATGCTTTTCCGAGATTAGGCGCTCTTTGATCAAGACTTCGTACGGCATACATTACATGGTATGCATCCATCACACTGTTCCACCAACTTCTTCTCGTAAGCGCTGCCTTCAAGACTTTGATTTTCTCTTTCACTTTTTCAAGTTGAGTGCTCTCCTAGTCATGAAATGCCATGCATGTAAATGTTTCGCAAACTGCATCTTTATTTCTAAGAAGAGACTCAAAAGTGTAAAAGTGAGTGCAAAACCTAGTCTCCGCTGGAAGCTTTAACATAACTGACATGCGAGGTCGAAAAATATCTAACACTCTCTGTCTCTTGAGCATGAATCTCACAAGTTGGCGAGCAGTGTCGACGATTGAGGCAAACCATTTGGTATCATCACTTTTATACCAATCTTTTAATACAAGATTCAAACTATGAGTATTACAGCCTACCGAAAAAACGTGGATATTGTCGCTGTAGGATTTTGGATGCATTTTTGCAATTCTTTGCATTGTCCATGACGACTTGGACTACATTTTTGGCACCCACTTCCTCTATCACAGAGCCAACGACTTGAGCAATGTAAGCCCCAGTTTTGATTGAACCAGCTGAATCCACGGCACGGATGAAAGTCTCACCTCTAGGTGAAATAACCATTATATTAATTAATGGTTTTCTTTGTACATTAGACCATCCATCACTTACTATACTACATCCAGAAAGCTCTATATTGCTAAGAATTATTCTTTGTACACGTTCTTTTACTTGCGCATAACATTTCTCTAATAGATCATTTCGCATAGCATGGTACGTAGGTGGTGAAAACCCTGGTCCAAACTCACCAATTTTCTTCCATGCTCTCTTCCAATGCTCACTGTCCACCATCATCATAGCACTCCCAGAAAAGTAAATCGCTTTAGCAAGGGCGAGTTGTGCATCATCGAGTCGACCTTGACGTAGGCTTTCTTGCAATGAAGTTTGACGCATGGGTATATTTCCTACGTCAAAGTTTCGCTTGCAGGAAGATGCACTGGGTAGATTGCTTTCTGGTTGCACATTGCCGTTCGGGGTACAAGTAGGCGATGTAGCGGGTGTTTGATGATTAGAACAACAGTGTTCTTGCTGCCTTGATACATTAACGGTAGGAGTGTCATGTTTTCTTGAATCTTTCTTTTGAATTTCTTCTCTTATGCGTTTGGCCACTATAGGTGCAGAGGGGTGGGTACATGACTTTTTCTTCGGTCCGCCTAAAAAGTGTTCTCTTAGTCGAGGTGCCCCACTTGATTTTACTGCATGGCATAGCTTACACTCCCAATCTATGAATCGATCACCAACGTTAATTGCATATTGCCACTCTATCCCAGGTGCCTTTTTTTTCCTGCTATTTGAAATTTGGACTCTATTGGAGGTATCACTGGATCCAACATTGTCCTCCATCTCAACAAATAACCTATTCAACCAAGCATATAACAATGAATACACAAATGAAAAAACAACAAAGTCACTCACGTATTACAAAACATACATTAGCAGACAAAGTACTTCGAAACTATCTTGACAAATACAAAAGATCATCACATAACACAAAACTACTTCGAAACTATCTTGCAAGGTCTTACTACAAAACTACTTCGAAACTATCATGTACATTGCACCCCCAATGAAGGATGCCTTTTGTACCCAATTAAGGATACTTTACACAATCAAAGATCTATGCTTGCCCAATACTCTAGTATAGGACAATAGACCTTCTCTAACATTCACAAAGAAAATCAAAGATCTATGCTTGCCCAATACTCTAGTATAGGACAATAGACCCTTGTCTACTCTAAACTATATCAAGTATCAAGAACCAATACAAGCCCCTAAAGCAGGACTCTTGGCTCCATCCAACCATTCATAAAGCAGAATGAGGTAGATTACCTACGTAGCTCAAATGCAAAGCTGAATGACTCCAAATTTGTCCCTAAATCTCCGCAAGTATTAGCTACGAACCACACCCTGCCCCCAATTCAAAGAACTAAGGACAAGTGGCTCAATAGCCTTAGGAGTGCCTACAAGGAAAGACGACAGTCCCTAAGATAAGGACGTTCTTCCCAAGAGGACACTTCTAGCAACTCGAGAGCTCTACAAGTACTTTGAGGAGAGATATCACGCCCCCAAAACAAGGACTATCTCCCCAAAAGTTCCACGATGGGTGTCGGGCAGTGTTTATAAACAGAATAGAACCCCGTCGATGTTCTTTGCTTTTTTTGGCGGGCCCGTCGGGAAAACCAAAAGCCCGGAGGTGTTACGGGACTAGTGGGTTTTGGCAGGTCATTGGTCAGGTCATGTGAATATACAATGTGATTACAAGTTTTAATATGTTAACAATAGGTTTTGTTAACGTGATCACGAAATTGTGAAGACGTTAATGAAATCCCTGTCCTTAAGGTTAGTCCTAATCCATGCTCCCATGCTCACAAGCCTAATGTGGGTTAGCCTCCTAGTATATGCACACATAATGTGCATATAACATACTTCCCCTCTCTCAAAACATTTTACTCTTGTAATGAAAAGAAGAAGAACTGCACTGAACAATATCAACCGACTCCCAAGTCGAATCCTCTATTTCCCTATCTTTCCACCTAATTTTAACCTCAGGGATTTAGTCTACTAGAAATTTTCCTTTCCCTAAATTTAAGTACCTTATCAGGTTCATGTGGAATATAGGATAAATCTTCAACTTCAACGAGTTCTTGAGGAGTAACTGTGTTATCCTCACCTCTCAGTTTTCCTTTCAATCTATTGATATGAAAGATTGGATGAACTCTAACATGTGGAGGTAATTTGAAGTTCAAATGCAATCGTGCCAATCCGATGTATAAATCGAAATGGACCACAATATCTAGGAGATAAATTCGAGCATTTTCCTTTTTTGACAAAGTCTGAAAATCTTTAGGAACTTTTAAATAAACCAACGCTCCTGGTTCAAAAGACCAAATTGAGTATCCTCTATTAGCATAGAACCGTGCCATATCTTGAGCACTCCTGATAGAATCCCGAGCTTCGGTCAGCATTTCCTGCATATCACGCAAGAAATCCCTCGATCCATCAAGCTCGATGTCCTTAAGACCCACATCAATAGGTGCCCTGGGTTGATACGGGTGGTTGCAAGATGAGGTTATCTAGTTTCATGTCGTGGGCGCCCTTGGCTTTAGCTGAAAAACAGGCATTTTTTCAAGAAGAATAGCCAATCTCTCATAGTTAGCCAAGGAGTTTCACTTCAAGGTCTTCTAATGAAACATCATATGCAAAGTTGGGCACCTAAAACTATAATCTGATCGAATATCCAATAATTGCAAATCCCCTTTTCTTTGGGAACCAAGTTTGTATACAGGCCTTGTCCTAGGTTTAGACAGGTATAGTGAATGTGAGTAAATTGCCTATAACTTTTACATTATTACTCATACGATGTTCCCACTTTGCATATCACAAATACATATAACATAGAGCTTAACTTGATTTATCGAGTAATTTTTGATGTGTTCTACTATTTTTTATATTATTTAAAAGATATTAGAATTGTTAAAAAACATACTATTTTATCCTCCCACCACATCTACCATTTAAAATGCTCAAATTGTATGGATCTAGTGATGATTAGATTGGGAAAGATTAGTATAATGTGGGTATAAGATAAAATTACGAATCTAACGGTTTGATTTTTGGAGATTTACTTTGGAAAATTTATTATGACTGTCAGAGGCCCATTAAATCAATAGTAATTTAATTCTAGAAAATTAAATATTGAATCTTTCAATCTAAAAACTCAAGGGATCAATACTCTTGTTGCCATGAATTTATTAAAAAAAAATTGGCTTGATTTGAGTATGGGAAGGTCCATTTTCAATCCTCCCAAGTGAAAATTCCCATATTGTGTCCACTCTCCCCTTTTCAAGTCTAAAACCAATCCTAGTTAGGTTTGGAAATCTAGGCTTGGTAAACTTCACAGCTTAGGTTTCATTCCATGTGTGAGGCTTGGGTAGGCCCAAACCTTATATATGCATGCCACTTTATGTCCACGTGAGCATCGAGAGGATCCACATAAGCAGCTTGCCACCTCAGCTTGCCACCTCCACCCTCCATGTCAACATGGTCAACCTAGTTGACTCCCCACCTCATCATCCTAGTCATCATTAATGCCACATCATCTTGCCACCTTTGCATGCCACCTCGCACATGGTGACATGGCATGCCACATCATGGAATTGCCACATCAACCATAATAGTGCCACATGTCAAGAGAATGCCACGTGTCATGCACGCTTGTGACACGTGGCATCTCCTTCCCACCTCCCCTCTTTTTTTTAAAAACATATTTTTGGAAAAGTTAATTTACTAATTTAGAGAAATAGAATATAGAAATTTAAATAATAAAATATATGTAACTTATTAAATAAAAGAATTTAAAATCACTAATTTTAAAGGATTATATTTTGGGATTAGATCAATAAAAATATTATTAAAGATCATATTATTAATTTTAAAAAAAATAAATTTTTTATTTTTATATTTCTTGAAAATTTTTTATGTAGAATAAACCTTTGAATAAAATTTGAAAAAAATACTTTATTAAAAAAAAAACAGTTATATAATTATAAAATAAAAGATTTCTTTAAAGATATATTTATATATCTAGTAATGATAAATATTTAGACTTGTTAATAAATATTATAAATAATATTAATTTTTAAGTGGATAATAGTTTATCTTTAATTATCTTTATGTTTATCTTAGTTATCCAATCAATCTTAGATAGGAAATCCAGTGAGATTTGAAGTGGATAACCTATTTTTCCTATATAATCACACATCTCTAGTACTATCCCACACTTATCTGTAGTACTATCCCATCATTGAGCCTTTATAATATTTTCTCTCTTAGCTTCCTTGAAAATGGGTTCTCAAAGTCGTAGGAGTCGGAAACGTGATAGGACTAGACTCCCCCCCATCCACCAAGTTCAAGAGGAGGAGAGGAGAAGGGTAGCTCGTGAGAGAAAGAGAGAGTGGAGAGCACGTCAACGAGCAACACCTTCCGTTGGCGATGATCCAAGCCTTGCTCCTCCTCTTCCACTTCCTCTCCCTTCGCCCTCTTCCCCCCACTACCCCTTAGTTTAGATAATCCACATGAACCCGCCCTTCTTGAGCCCTCTCTTCTACAAGAACCCACCCCCCCTCCTTTGGGCGCCCTTTGTGTGGATAGGAAAGAACTATCAAAGTCAGGGGCACATCGTCGTGCCCATGCAATCTTTCAATCCTATTTCAAAGACCTCACGTCTTCATCACAGGCATGTGTGCTTGATGCTTTGATTGATCTGCCCAACATGGCCAACTGCAGGGCGCTTTCCAACATTGGAGGTCGAAGAGAGAGGAGAGCTGGCATGGCGGTGCTACAAAGTGTTCGTCATTCCTATATAGTTAACAAGAAGAGGAACTCTGCGGACGCTTTGGCTGCTCGACGGGCTATTGTGGCAGCCATAAGTAGCTCCCAAATGAAGGGTAAGGTTAGTGCCACATCTCGCATCCTTTCCATAGCACCACACGCACTTAGAGTTGGGTCTATTAGGCGACAAAGTTTAGATGCCAATGAGGTTGGTGCTATGTGGGCGAGTAGTGGTCGTGTAGCTAGGCATGATCGCCTACTAGATGAAACCACTAGAACCTTGATAGAAAGTTTTTGGGAGGAGAATTGTCGTGCATCGCCAGTTTTCAAGAAAGCTTTGCGTAAGAGAGTGACAAGAGGAGTGTTCATTGAGCACGGTGCTTGCTTTCTTGAAATGTCCCAAACTGAGTTGTATTCTCAGTTTGTGGCTTCGTATCCAGAGCTTAAAATTGGGCAAAGATCATTTGAGGGGTGTAAGCCTTGGTTTGTGAGGTACTCACGTCAGCGTGACACATGTTGTTGTCGCTACCATGTTGAGTTCAAAATTTTTTATGATGTGTTCCGTTCTCTTAGTGGGCATAGAGAGTTGCCTCATAGTCCACGTGATTTCATCCACTCTCTTTTGTGTGCACGCACGGAGGATGCCCAGTTCCATAGGATGCCTTGTGTGGAGAGCAATTGCACATCATGTGGTTCATTTGCACATCTACAGATGGTAGATCTTGATGCAAGTGACCAAGAGATAGTGGCATGGCAACGTTATGAGTATGTGACACACCAGCTCCAGAGTGGTGGACAGTCCAGGAAGTTGCAGCTCGTGGACAAACATACACCACGTTGTCACTTCACAGCCACATTTAGGGAGCAGATCTACCCCTACATACGGCACAGTCATTGTGCCAAGTGGCAGGATCGTCAGTTCCGAGCATGCCTAGCAGAGTTTCCTATTGGTGTGGTCGTCTCTGTGATTGATTTTGCAGAGAACTACACTTTCACACCTTTTCAGGAGATACAATCTGAGTATTACTTCTCAGAGCAGGTAATGGTTATATTTTGTAATATTTGTTTTATGTTTGAGCTACATTACTTAATTGATTTTTTGTGTCCTAAACGTATGTATTGCTTACCTCACCAGGTTGCTATTTTGGTCCACATTAGCTATCGACATGCAGAGGCTCATGTAGATGGGATAGCGAGTACCCCCGAGACCCGTGTCATTATTCGAGAGTATCATTTCTATATCAGTGATGATCGTTCACATGATGCACATTTTGTGCAACACTGTTTTCGTCTCCATGACGATTTTTTAGGAGATTGTGGGATCAGACATGTCCAGCGATGGGTTTGGTCGGATGGTTGTGGCGCACAGTTCAAGTCATCACGTCAATTCTATTGGCTCTACAGGTTGTACTTATGGCTTTCTTACATTTACAATTAAACTAAATTCACTAGAACATCTTAAAGAAAACAATAACTAAGACTATCTTTTATGGATTTATAGGTGGCATGTGCAGTCTAGTATCCCAGTGATTTGGTCATTCTTTGAGACTGGTCACGGGAAGGGTGAGCATGATGGTGCAGGCGCGTGTGTGAAACGTGCCTTGAGGCGTCATCAGCTGCGACAGGATGCTCAGCGGTTCAGAGATGCGGGCCACGTAGTCGAGTGGTGCTCCCAACATTTGTGTGGGAGTGCAGCATCATCGTACCCCAGACGTGATGCTCGGATTGTCAGGAGATTTTTTTGGCATGTGGATGGTGGCACGATTGACCGTAGAGCCTCCCATGATTGTGACACAGTACCTGGCACCTTGGGCTTACATTCCATCAGGAGCACGTGCATGGCGGCCCCCACGATTTACACACGACGGTTTGCATGCTTCTGTGGAGCATGTATGGATGGCGATTGGTCACATTGTGCCTCGAGAGGATGGGCAGATGCATGGATACAGACATTCCTCTCCCCCGAGCATCCTTCACATCCAGTGGTGTCTGATGAGCACACAGGTCCTGCGTTCATGGTCAGTTATGATGACCTGACAGATTTGCTACAGGAGGGTGATGTATTTGCTGTTATTGCCAGTGAGGGAAATAGTGAGGGAGTAGACTACTATCTGATGAGTTGCACTAGGCCAAAGTGCATGCTTGACCAGGATACAGTGGATGATCATGGGTTTTCTTATGACGCCCATAGCATGATTGTGGCAGGCCGGTTCTACCAGCAGATTCGACTTCATCGGGGGAGTCTTGAGTTCCAGCAATGGAAGTGGGAGTTAGAGGCATTTCAGTTCTCTCATCTAGTGGTTGCTACCAGGCTCACTCTTGTTCGAGTACAGAGCCGAAAACACAGTTCTCACCCTCGTTTTCGGCTTCGAGTGGATGACCATGAGAGCATTCTAGAGCAGTTGAGAGCTAGAGAGGGTGCTGCTGACTAGATCTCTATCTTGATAAGGACTAAACTCAGACTAGCTGGGTTAGCTCACTTACATTGTACTTAGATTTTTGGGCACTGACTAACCTCAGACTAGCTGGGGTAGCTCATTTTCATTCTGATGTACTTATTTGATGTTTATATCATTATGAGTTTTCTCATTATTGAGTATCATTACATTTTAGTTCATGTTCTTGATTTTATTATATTTTTTCACACTTTGGCTATCATATTGTTTGTTGAAAATCTCCATGCCATCGTACCCAAACATGTTCTGATGGGGACCCACCCCCACATGCTTGCAAAGTTTGGTCCCCATCGGAGCATGTTTGGGTACGATGGTATGGGGAAGGCCCGGATTTTCCATGGCCTCTTAAGCACCAAGAGACTTGAAAAACCCGCACTGGGCGCTAATTGCCAATCCAAACATGCTCCGATGGGTACCAAACTTTGCAAGCATGTGGGGGGGACCCACCCCCACATGCTTGCAGAGTTTGGTCCCCATCGGAGCATGTTTGGGTACGATGGTATGGGGAAGGCCCGGATTTTCCATGGCCTCTTAAGCACCGAGACTTGAAAAACCCGCACTGGGCGCCAATTACCAATCCAAACATGCTCTGATTGTGACCAAACTTTGCAAGCACGTGGGGGGGACCCACCCCCACATGCTTGCAAAGTTTGGTCCCCATTGGAGCATGTTTGGGTACGATGGTATGGGGAAGGCCCGGATTTTCCATGGCCTCTTAAGCACCAAGAGACTTGAAAAACCCGCACTGGGCGCTAATTGCCAATCCAAACATGCTCTGATTGTGACCAAACTTTGCAAGCATGTGGGGGGGGACCCACCCCCACATGCTTGCAAAGTTTGGTCCCCATCGGAGCATGTTTGGGTACGATGGTATGGGGAAGGCCCGGATTTTCCATGGCCTCTTAAGCACCAAGAGACTTGAAAAACCCGCACTGGGCGCCAATTACCAATCCAAACATGCTCTGATTGTGACCAAACTTTGCAAGCATGTGGGGGGGACCCACCCCCACATGCTTGCAAAGTTTGGTCCCCATCGGAGCATGTTTGGGTACGATGGTATGGGGAAGGCCCGGATTTTCCATGGCCTCTTAAGCACCAAGAGACTTGAAAAACCCGCACTGGGTGCTAATTGCCAATCCAAACATGCTCCGATGGGGACCAAACTTTGCAAGCATGTGGGGGGGACCCACCCCCACATGCTTGCAAAGTTTGGTCCTCATCGGAGCATGTTTGGGTACGATGGTATGGGGAAGGTCCGGATTTTCCATGGCCTCTTAAGCACCAAGAGACTTGAAAAACCCGCACTGGGCGCTAATTGCCAATCCAAACATGCTCCGATGGGGACCAAACTTTGCAAGCATGTGGGGGGGACCCACCCCCACATGCTTGCAAAGTTTGGTCCCCATCGGAGCATGTTTGGGTACGTTGGTATGGGGAAGGCCCGGATTTTCCATGGCCTCTTAAGCACCAAGAGACTTGAAAAACCCGCACTGGGCGCCAATTACCAATCCAAACATGCTCTGATTGTGACCAAACTTTGCAAGCATGTGGGGGGGACCCACCCCCACATGCTTGCAAAGTTTGGTCCCCATCGGAGCATGTTTGGGTACGATGGTATGGGGAAGGCCCGGATTTTCCATGGCCTCTTAAGCACCAAGAGACTTGAAAAACCCGCACTGGGCGCTAATTGCCAATCCAAACATGCTCCGATGGGGACCAAACTTTGCAAGCATGTGGGGGGGACCCACCCCCACATGCTTGCAAAGTTTGGTCCCCATCGGAGCATGTTTGGGTACGATGGTATGGGGAAGGCCCGGATTTTCCATGGCCTCTTAAGCACCAAGAGACTTGAAAAACCCGCACTGGGCGCTAATTGCCAATCCAAACATGCTCCGATGGGGACCAAACTTTGCAAGCATGTGGGGGGGACCCACCCCCACATGCTTGCAAAGTTTGGTCCCCATCGGAGCATGTTTGGGTACGATGGTATGGGGAAGGCCCGGATTTTCCATGGCCTCTTAAGCACCAAGAGACTTGAAAAACCCGCACTGGGCGCCAATTACCAATCCAAACATGCTCTGATTGTGACCAAACTTTGCAAGCATGTGGGGGGGACCCACCCCCACATGCTTGCAAAGTTTGGTCCCCATTGGAGCATGTTTGGGTACGATGGTATGGGGAAGGCCCGGATTTTCCATGGCCTCTTAAGCACCAAGAGACTTTAAAAACCTGCACTGGGTGCCAATTACCAATCCAAACATGCTCTGATTGTGACCAAACTTTGCAAGCACGTGGGGGTGGGTCCCCTCCCCATGCTTGCAAAGTTTGGTCCCCATCAGAGCATGTTTGGGTACGATGGCATGGAGATTTTCAACAAACAATATGATAGCCAAAGTGTTAAAAAATATAATAAAATCAAGAACATCAACTAAAATGTAATGATACTCAATAATGAGAAAACTCATAATGATATAAACATCAAATAAGTACATCAGAATGAAAATGAGCTACCCCAGCTAGTCTGAGGTTAGTCACTGCCCAAAAATCTAAGTACAATGTAAGTGAGCTAACCCAGCTAGTCTGAGTTTAGTCACTATCAACAGCAACCCAATCAAAATCGTCATCTCTAACTGCCGGTCGACGTGCGCGTCGAGGCTGCTGTGCACGTCGAGGAGGCTGTGCCGGCTGCGGGGGTCGTCGAATGTCTGCGGGGAGGTCTGCCTCAAAGGCAGGATCGTGAGCTGGTGCCGGTGTACTCAGGAGCTCACGAGTCCCAAAAGCTGCTATGGCCCTCTCTCTCTCTCTACGTCGTGCTAATGCAAGACGCCTCTGTCTGTAAACCCAAAATCTATAATCTGCAATGGTGCGTGTCTGCCACTCTGCTCGTGTAAGCTCCTCTGCTGTAAGGACACGCTGCTCATGAGAACCAGCACTGCTGCTAGCACCATCACCCGCTGTGCCACTAGGGCCAGCACCACCCACGCGCTCATATGCTGTCACCTGGCTCTCATGTAGGACTCTCTGGTAAGCGTCGAACTCATGTGAGCTCCACTCTATCTCAGGAGGCACCTCAGGCTCCTGGGCTCTATCGTCGAAGGCGTCGAGTCCCAAGTCCATAGCTGATGTAAAGTCGACAGGCCTGCCAGTCCTGGCATCTACTCGAACAAGGCCTGGGTGAAGATCATCGATGCCCAATACCCTGTACGTCGCTAGGTCGACGCGTGCACGGCAGGATGGGCATGCTGAGAACCGGACGAGCTCCTGGGTGATGCAAGACAAGTGGAAAATATGTCCACATCCCAGGGCATATCCTCCTGTACTATCAATGTCCTCGATACATAAACAGCAGCACGCATAACGCAGGAAGGGTGGTGCATCCTGCGGGAGAGGTCGTCGAAAAACCTCTGTGACAGGCCGTGGATATAACGGTAGGTAAGGCACTGTCACGTCCGATGATCTACGATACTCTCGAACATGCAAAATCAGCTGCTCTGCCCTGTGTTGGGCAATCTGCTCCATAATCTGATGATGCTGTGCCTCAGCTCTGGAGCTCTCTACCTCGGTCCGAGCCTACGCAAAAAAGTAAAGCATTAAAATAATTGATTAGTCTCTCATTAGGTATTACTTAAAGAAATTTATAACTTAGGACCTTAATTATAACTCTTTTACGTGCAAGAGAAACCTACCTGCTGGATGTCGGACTCTCTCAGATGCTGTGCCTCTGCAGTAGCTGCCTCTGCCATCTGTAATGCAGCTCGGAGGCGGTCAATCTCCGCTCTCTCGCCTCTACCAACTCCTGAGTGAGCCTCTGAGTGGTAGGTGTGGGAACCTGCGTGACACAATCAACCATGCTGCTCATGTAAAAATATAGAAAAGTACATATAAACATGAAGATAAATGACCAAAAAAACTTAAGACGTAATATATATGTAAATACCTCCACATCTGTCGTCGGTATAGAACGTGAGAATAGGCGCACCACGTGCTGGATGCTCTCCGTGGTACTCCGTACGTCAATGTCGACCTGCGTGCCAAGAGCCTCTACTGTCGACAATGGCACAAATGAAGAATCTGTGGTAGGTGCTACACGAAGGGCTGGTGGAGGCCGCCTACCCTGGTCCTGGAGACGGCCTCGGCCAGCACCACCACCCGGACGATGGCTGGTGTAATCAACCTCCTCCCCTAAGACAAACTTCGCATATAACTGCTTTGCGAAGTATATGGGAATCTGGCGGTTGTTCGGCATCCTCCCATATGCGGCAACATATCGACTATAGATATGTGCCGCCATACGAGGATGCGAACACCGCGAAATAGTGAGGGGCTTGCCCGCCCCGGGCCTCATCCCACGACTATCGAGGAAAAGATCTAGGAAAGCCCCATCCCTAATAGGAGCAAGATCACAGACCTGACGATATGTCAGGCCATGTGACACAGGAGCAGCGCGATGGTGGGCTATCCACTCATCTACATAAACAATATCGTGAAGGCTATGAAGGGACGCAAGCATCGCCTCCAAGTCTGCCACGATATGTAATGTAGACGGAGTGTCTCTAGCACTCCTACGGATAGCCGCTAACTCGCGGTCTATCTCCGCGATGAGGTCCGCAATAGATGAGCGGCCCTCCTCGTGGCCCTCCTCGTGGCCCTCCATGCTAAAACCTAAGCCAAATGTGAAGGGTCCAATGTGAAGGGTCTAATGCTTAGTGCTAAGTAGCACTAATGAAGCTAAAAACAAAGCTAATGGGCTCACTAATACTAATCCAAATCAAGAGAGCAAGGAGGAGAGTGAAAACGACTTGTGAAAATGAGGCAAAAAAAAAAGTTTTCCGGTTTTATAACCTCGATCGAGGTTCGGTAACATCGTGCAATTTAGGGTTTGCAAGATTAACGCTCCGGATATTAGGGTTAGTGCAACATACGGCCAAGATACACACCTAATTCTAGGGTTGGGGAAGGATCGACGGCTGAGATTTGATATTACTATCTCGTTCGAGGTAAATGGACGGCCACGATTTAAAGCCATTACCACGACAAGGTATCTCGACGGTCAAGATTCATTATATACCTCGATCGAGATATTTAAACGGTCGAGATCGCATCTTCCAACGTACGTGAATGGACGGTATAGATTGCATTTTCGTATCTCGATCGAGATAATTGGACGGTGGATATTGCATCTACGTATCTCGATCGAGATATTTCGACGGTGCAGATTGAATATCTGTATCTCGATCGAGATATTTGGACGGCTGAGATTTGAACTCGCTATCTCGATCGAGATATGGGGACGGTGGAGATTGTATCCGATTACCTCGAACAATGAATCGTCGCGATTGGATGTAAATTTCTCGTTCGAGATACGTGGACGATGGAGATGTGCTAGTCAAATATGCCTACGGGGATACAGCGTGGCCCTGATGTGGATCCGAGTGGCATAGATATCTCGATCGAGATATTGTGGTGGCGGTGACATGTATTGGTGACATGGATGACGCCTGGAAACCCGGACCTGCTAGCGTGGCATTAGTTGGCATCTCGATCGAGATATGTCGATTTAGGCTCGGGAGGCACGTATCGTCTTTTAATTCGCGGCACTATCACGATTGAGGTACTCCGCCCGAGATGCATGGATGTCCCAATTTCAGAGAGAGTGAACGAAAGTGAGTACCCTCATCTTGCAACCACCCATACCCATACATAAGCATGCCGCACGGATTAAAACCAATAGCCGTATATTTAAAACTCTTATAGGTAAATTCCATCATTGGAAGATATTTTTTTCAATTTGATGATTTTCTAGAGACATATGCACGAAGCATATACTCTACAATCTGATTCATACACTCTGTTTGCCCATCAGACTGCGAATGATCAGAGCAATTCACATTCAAAGTAGTTTCCTGGTTGTAAACCATTCAAAATAAAGTAGGAAAACATGGCATTATAACAGTAGAAACTAGGGATTCATCGGTGCCCCGACATACCCACATCTCCATATGGAATAATCGACGTCCCGAGTTATCCATATCAATGTATAGAGAGTCATCAACGTCTCGATGAGTCACATATGTTCATCCGTAAACCTATCAGGTTGATTGTATAAATCACCTAAAGTACGAAACTAGAGAAAGAAATGCCAACAAAGGAAAAATCCAAATTTCCTTGATCCGAACACAACAAGATAAACTCGTTTGAGCTCTAAAGAAAGAGATTTCAACAAGTGAAAATGCCGACGAGATTGCCCTCATCAAAACATGCAGGCTATAGATAAAAGAAGTTTATCCAGAAAATGCCCACAGTATAACTTCTAGTGAATTTAGAAAATGAGATTATCTTTGAATGTTGAGGTCTACATGCTAAGTGATGTAAGCAAAGCAAAAATCTTGAGCCCAAATTATCCCATAAGATAATATATGTGAGGGATCACTAGCGTCCCATACCACCATGTTACCACCCATACATACCTTAATAATTTGAAACTCCCTAGTATATCGTCTAGGAAAATATGAATAAATTATGTATAAAAGGAATAAGATGGCCTTATCCAGACTCTCACATACTAAAACCTGTCTCTATATACGTGAGACTACATCAAGGAATAACTCTTTCGAGTACATCATTAGAAAAGAAATTGAATTATTGGCGCCTTTCTAATGATAACTACCCAATAAACACAATAAAGTTAGGGTAGAAAAATAACTCACCTAGATACATAAGCAACTAGGTATTCGAGTTGGAATATGTACAAGAGTACAAGGAACATAGTCCAAAATTACGTGCGAAAAACGAAGGTAAATGCTTCCTTCAAAGCACATGAAATTATTGAAAAGATCAAAAGATCCTTAAAAAACCATGGATAAAAGCATAGAAGCTCCTTAAATCCATAAAAACCATAGTTGATCATAACAATCAATGCATGCTATCTAATGGTCATTAATCATGCCAAAAGAAGCAATAAAATTGGTGGCCAACTCATCAATCTAGAGTATATGAACATAGTGTCGTTCAAACAAAACTCCAAAGTAAGCAAGTGAAACACATGTGTGTAGCACTCATTAAAAAACCCCTAGACACAAGTGATCTAGGTAGAACCTGATGAGTCTATATAAAACTTGAAAAACATCCAATAAAATCCACCAAAACAAACCAATCAACTGATCCATGATAGAATTTGTTTTAGGCTTAAGAAATTAAGCACAAAAACCACACTTAAAAAAGTACAAAATAAATTATCATGAAAAAGTGTCAAAGGTGAAACACACTTTGAATGGAGATTCTAGCCATCATTGAAGAAATTAAGGAACATGTCCAAAAAGAATGGCTAAACAAAGGTAAAAAATCATGAAAATATTGTTTAGAAATAATCTAAACAGAAATAACTATTAATACGAGGTATAATAGTATTAATAATATGTGAATAACCCGCATCTATCTAATGTCAGTACGAGAAAATGTACTTCAATATTAAATAACCTTCGAAAATATTAAATTCTCGAGAAAAAGAATTATCATGATTTTTTTCTAAATTTTTCTAATTTTCTAGGGCCTCAAAATATGATAACTTTAAATTTCACCAAACCTATCTTATGGCATTCCAAGATATTTTTTTTAAATTTTTTTAGTAATTTAATTTACCAAAATACCATTGATATTTTATAAATACCAAATTTTAGGATTTTTAAAAATAATTTCTAGAATATTCCTCATTTTTTCTGAGAATCCCATCGTTCACAAAATTTCCAATTCCGCCCAACAATTCTCAAATCCAATGAAAAATTTTAGTTTTAATGGATTTTTTAATTTTCTGGGTCAAAAAATATATTTTAAAGGAATTTGAATGGTCACGGGCGCCCGAATGGACACACCATATGCCAAACACCAACCCCACATTTTCCCGCAACTTAAAATAACCTTTGTCTAATTTTTCACTAATTTTTAAGAAATTTTTAAAATTTTTAATTTACCCTGAACGCATTGATGATGATCGTGCCATTGGAGATGATGATATTGCCTCTCATAGTGATGATTCTAGTAGT
Organism: Cibotium barometz; assembly: GCF_041138505.1. NCBI lineage: Eukaryota > Viridiplantae > Streptophyta > Polypodiopsida > Cyatheales > Cibotiaceae > Cibotium > Cibotium barometz. The sequence goes on along the minus strand of NC_141088.1, from coordinate 21,143,382 downwards.
GGAATGGATCTCTTTGTAGATTTGGATATAGGCATGGACATTGAGATAGATACTTTAGCAAGGGTTGACCTCATTGAAGATAAGGTTGAACTCTAGTTCTTTCATTGTACTTTTATTATGGCTATGGTCTTCCTTTTGGTTGTTTGTTATTAGTGATTGATTGATTGAGATTACATGCATAGATTCATGCCTTTTTGAGATTACATGTATAGATTTATTGTGATATGTTGCTTTTCGTGGAGCATTACTTAATCATTCACCTTTGGACTACTTTTCATGAGGTTCAAGATTTTTTTAAAAAGCTTCACTTTGATAAAAAGATGTGGGGATTGAATCATTGTCCTTTGGATTGTTTTGGGAGCCCCATCACATACATAAACAATGAGCATCTTGTTGATAAATATGTTTTGTTTGTTCTTTAGGAGGATATTGAGTGATAATGGAAACTTGGGAATAAATAATGCTAGTGAGACATATTAAAGAAACTTTTATCTTTCCTTAGTGAAGGTGTAAGGTGTTGTAGGCATATTGGGGAAAAAAATATAGGCTCCAATTCTATATTCTACAAAAATTGTAAATAACGGAGCTATCAATTTAAGAAATTAAGCTATATCTATACAAAAGTTTACAACGGCAAGGACCATTGACAACACCATTATCGTCGCATTTACATTTACCAAACTGACATGACCATTATGGTCACATAGTGAAATTATATATTTTTTTAAAATGAAAATGAAAGGCTTGCCAAAAAATCTTAGCTGTTGGATTAAGAAAGGATGTTGACCAAAGGAATTTTCATCCTACCCTTCAAGGACAACTTTGACGAGCTGCGCCACCCTTCAAAATAAAGAATTCAATAGAAATAATTATCGCTTTCTTTTATAATTTACCTTATTTTTTGAGTCACTCAATAAATTTTACGTTCAAAATGCCCAAAAACGAGCATGAATGTGTCGACAAAAAGCAACCTTGATACCCTTCAGAATGTCTTGCAAATGGAAGGACAAAAAAAGTTGATTGGGGGAGAAAACATACCCCCTCCAAATTTGTTGGATTGGGAAAAAACATTTTTCTCCAAATTTTCAAGATTTAGTTATAATCGGATTAAAATTGAAGGGGTGAAGAAGATGCTTGGTGGATTGCTAAACAATACTTTCTTGACCGCTGTAGACCAGTGCTTGAGAAAAACTTTTTTTCTCAACCGATGAGAAAAAAGACAAGTTGGAGTACAATGAATGGCCCCTATTCAAAATTAACCAATGAAAAACAAAGACAAGTTGCAGTGTCCCCTGTTCAAAATCTCATTATTGACCGATGTTTATAACTAAAAACTTATAAATTTTATCGATTTTTGTAAAGATAAAGAGTAAATTCCATCGTTTTTTTTAACTTTTAACTGATGCAAAATACTCAAAGGAAAGTTTTTTTCTAGCGCTGCTATAGACTTGAGGTTCTAGAAGCATGACTTGTTGATTCCTTGGGTTATCAATTGGCGTAAGGAACTAGGTAGTAGCAAGCTCTCACATGCTAAGTAGTAATTGCCATAGCTTGCCATCAATAGGATGGGTAGCGTACTAGGAAATCGGCTTGCCCTTGTCTCACTTAACGTGCAACTGCGCTGGATGAGCACACACATGCAGAAGATAATGATATTGAATGTCTAAAGAACACCATATTGGGGAATATGGGAATTTCCCACAAGTTTGGGACACGTGGTCAAAAGTTTGGATTAACCATAACTTGAACACCACTAATCCAAAATGAGCACTTTATAGCTCTTTAGATTCCATTTTTCAAGCGCTTTTCAACGATAGGTCATATGATAGGGTTTTGAGAAACTTACAAACATGTTATCCATGTCCCCTTTTTTAAGTATTCAAAAATGGGAATTAGGAAATTCCCAAATTCACTAATATGGTGTTAAAGAACTCTGTGGTGGTGGTTGATCCTAACAACTACTTGTCTAATCTCAAGTGTGTTTTTTAGTTGCATTATTTAAAGTTTTTTTTATTAAATCGCATTACTTATTTTGATTTAAAGTTTGGTTAACTCTCACACCTTAAATTTATCATTATTGAAAAATGTAGGAGGGAGGCTCAAAAGAAGAAGACTACACGTCCTCTTGACCTCAGTGGTGATACATGAACACATGTGAGACGAGGTCAAGTGCAAGAAGAGATAGACGCATCAGCACAATGAGAAACAGATGAGAAGATTAGGAGAGGAGTTATCACCCTCCTTGGGCGCAAGGGTGGCAAAAACGTGGCTTTGTTACTCACTTTGTAAGTACAATGGTCATCCCTAGTATGTAAATATACTTAGTACTAAAATAAAGTCCTATTTATAAAATTAATAAGTGTTGTTTGAAATAATGTACACTTTGACCCATGATGAGATTCAAGATGCAACTCAGCATGGATACGGGTGGCTGTGACAGAGCTTGCACAATGTGGAGAGGTACCTGTACCAGAGGTATGTGGTTAAATAGCGTAAAATTGTTTATATTCTTTGATCTTAGTAATGTGGTATTTAATTAAATAGTAGCAAGTGTTTGATTTGTATATGACTCATTGCTTGTGTCGGAATTCTAAGACCCAAGTGGGATTCCAAAATCCCATTCTCAAGGGTCCACATAAAAGCAAATGACCCTTATCACTTGAAAATTATTCTTTAAGGCCGAAAATAAAGTTGCTTGATTTTTGATATTGAAATCTAGTTAAGATTCTAGAATATGGTCCACACCTACAAAAAAGAGAACAAAAAATCATTTCTTTTAAAATAGTAAGTAAATTAATTTTCTTAGCATCATGGCATGCACTTTGGCTCTAGAATCTAAAAGGGATTCTTGATCCATCATGTTCCTACATGTAAATTCAAAGGTGGGAAAAACACACACTTCCTTCAATTTTTTGTAAGATGACTTTTTTCCAAGGGTACATTAAAATTCAATTGGATTCCAAAAATCTAATAAAGCTCAAAATTTCACTTGACACCTTAAAATCAAATAAGAAAACTATCCTCATTTTAAAATAATATGCATTATGACTTGTTTATTTTCTTTTTTAGCTATAATTCAATTCAAATTTTTAAATTCAAGCTTTTGAACCTATTTAATCCATGCTACTATGACTTAGGTAAAACATAAGAATTTAGGAACCTGTATAAGTTATAACTTATAACCCATGTAAGTACAACTTGTGTAGGAAAAAATAACTATTTAATGAATGATCTCTAAGGAGTCTCTAAGTACTTTCTTGTTCTTAAAAGTGATATGACTTTAATGGCTTGTAGCAACCTCTTCGACAAGAACCAAAGTCCTTGTTGGATTGCTTTAGGATTGAAAAAGTGCATGTTATAAATCAAGACTTAAGTTAATAGAATTTTTGAGCTTTTCTCAAATTTTCAAGGTTTAGGATTGAAAAAGTGCATGTTATGAACCAAGAATAAGTCAATTGAAATTTTCAACTTTTCTCAGCTTCAAGGTTTAGGATTGAAAAAGTGCATCTTATGAATCAAATGGAAATTTTTAACTTTACTCAAATTTTCAAATTGCTTGGAGTTTCTCTGTGTGTTCTCACCCATTGCAATAAAGAGTTGATAGTACATGCTCTTGGAGTCTTCAAAAGAGATTCACAAATCTACTGCTAGAAATGCTTGAAAGCAATGAAGAAAATAGCTCATAGTGGGTCAGATTCCTTGGGGGATTGGGAACCTGCCATGCTTGACTGACCTGGATCTTTCATCTAATTCGTTGTCAAGACAAATTCCATCCTCTTTCGGCACGACAAGTTTCGGCGCTTCCTTTTTCGACAACAACTCATTCATCTACCTCGGGCGGCTTGGGGCTAGAGCATTTGTATCCGTATTCTTCTCTATGAGCATCACATCCACTCAAAAACATTAACACCTTTAATATTTCCTAAGGCCAAAAGGTCTTACAAGTGTGTGTTTTTATGTAAGGCCAACTCTTTATACACGAGTAAGAACTTAAATAAAGTGTCTATACACACATGAGTCATGCCTTAACCATGTGCTTTCCACTTTTAAAAAAACCACTCATCCATTCAAGGATGTTTTCCATTTATGTGCAGGTTGAACCTTGTGCTCCTATGCTTTGTATTTTGATTATCGGCACATACGACATATGAACTTCATGTGACCTTTCAATGCCTTCAATCATTCATTCATGTAAAGTAGATTAAACCTTGTGTTTCAATGGCATGTGGCGATGGCATGTGGCGAATGTAATCATGTATGATGTCTGTGTTTAATCCCATGTTTCTTTGTCATGCCATCTTGAAGAAGAAAAGAGGGGGAGGGGGGAGGGAGTGTGTATTGTGGTGTCTTAGAAAGGGGGCAGTCATCACCATGTAGAAATTGCATATATCATGTGTATTTAAGGGCTAATTAAAAGAACACTACTTATAAATTTTTAAGATTTATAAATACTACCTTTTGTAACTTTATCAAAGTATTTCTTTTGTAAGGATTACTTTTCACATTTTAAAATGCCTTGTACATGTAAACTTTTGAAAACTCCATAAGGAAATGCAAACCCCTTTTGATGAACTCACATGGTGTCTTGCCCCCACTCACCCGCATCATGTGAGAGGAAGATTAAAAAATATCATAGGCATGCATTCTTTGAAAGCTAGTGTGATCTGCCAAAAATTTGTTGTTGCTTAAGCACACACATATGGGGTTAAAGGAAAGGCTCCAAGATTCTATGACCATCTCATCCCAAGGAGGAGGGATGTGTATGAGGTTAATTGAAAGTTGGAGCTTGATCGAGCACTAATTTATTCTACATAAGCAAAAGATGATCATGTTTCAATTTTTTCAACATAGGTGGAACAAGACATTTTCTTCCTCCCTAGTAAAGTAGTTGTGATGATCATGAAAATATTTTACAACCAAAGTAAGCCATCAAGAGAAAGGAGAAGGAAGTGAAGGACATGAAATACAATAAGAATAAGGGCACAATCACACATGCGAAGTCAAAACATGATTCCCTAACCTCAGTATATTTTAAGCCATCGTCAATGTATATATATTTATTTATTTTAAAAATATATAAACATATTAGATATTAAAACTATATGAGAGTTAACTTTTTTATATTAGTTATTAAAATTTAAAAATATATACAAGGATAAAATAATATGTATTAATATAAATAAGAAATATTAAAAAATAGTAATCTAGAACCTTCTATCTAGCTCCACTCCCTACTATATATTAGCACATAATTTTAAGCTCATTGGCACACAATTCTAAGCTCATTTGACTAAACTTATGGATGAGCTCTTTTAATCCTCTTAGCTCTCATAATTAATTTCATCTTAATCTTTATATTAGCTCTATTAATCCCTTCTAATTCTCTTAGGTCTTCTAATCTCTTTTAACCTTATGTTAGGTGTTCTAATATTCTTAGCTCTTTTAATCCTCTTCTTATGTCTTTTAATCATTATCTTAGCTCTTAGAATATGTTCCCAAAGCCATCGGAGCCGCAAAGGCGATAGGTCTAGAAACCACCCTACTCATCTCGTTCATGAGTAAAAAAGGAAAAGGATAGCTCATGAGCAAAAAAGAGGGTGAAGATCATGCCAACAAGTGGCAGCAACTATAATAAGTGAGCCAAACCCTTCGCCTCCTCTTTCTCTTGAATCTTCCTCTGAATATTAAGAGCACACTTTGCCTTCAGCTTCTCCTCTCCTATTCCCTCCTCCTTCACAAGAACCCATCCTTCCTCCTCTAGGAGGTGCCCATAGAGAAGTATCCAATGGTGGGGTACATTTTTGTGCCAAAGCAATTTTCAAGTCCTATCTCAAGGATCTCACACCTTCATCATAGGCAGTCGTTCTCACTTTACTGAGAGCATCCTGGCATGAGCACAAAAATAAATCACAAGAGAAATAGAGAAACAAGGACTTCCTTAATGTTGAGATCACTCCAAGATCGATGATGCAATGTTGTGATGTGTAGACCCACAACACCACAAACACACACACAAGTGCCTCCATCAACGATATGTTTGGTCCATAGCTTCAAAATTCCACATCATGTTTTCTTGCCAATCCATTTATGACTTAGGCACTTCATAGCATATGAACCATTTAAACAACTCCCTCAAGAAGCCTATACGTAAACTAGTGTGTATGAGGTTTATTAAAAGTTGGAGCTTGATTGAGCACTGGTTTATTCTACATAAGCAACAAAGGGGTTTCAAGGATGATCAAGGTTCAATTTTTTCAGCATAGGTGGAACAAGAAAACGTCTTCCCTAGTAAAGTAGTTGTGATGATGTAAATATTTTACAACCAAAGTAACCCATCAAGAGAAAGGAGGAGAAGGACATGAAATATGATAAGAATAAGGGCACAATCACACTTGCAAAGTCAAAACCTGTACACCTAGGGATTGAAAGGCAATAATTAGAGATAGAAGAACATAGTCAAGGAGCCGATGAGATTTATGCTAGAGTCTTTAGCTCTGTCTTCCATGAAATTATTAAAGTTAAAATAAGTTAAATATACCAATGCACTCCAATAAAAAGAGAATGTGACCGTAGATCTTTCAAATGACTAAGAGATTGCTAGATGATTCCAAGGGTGAACCTATGAAGCACTTCAATAAAAATTAAGTGAAACCATAGGTCTTTCAATCACCAAGAGATCAATATATAATACCAATGGTGAAATAAACAACCAGTCATTTCAAACTAGAACAAAATTGCCAAAACTTCACCTCACCTCAATTTTTACCCAAAAACTATAAGAAACACACGTTTTTAGGAAAAAATGGCCGAAATCCACAAAAAATACATCAATAAATAACTAGATTCGAAATTTCTTTCAACAATTGACATCACCAAATGAATAACCATGTTTAAAATAGTATGCTTATAAAAACCCAAAACCTTGCATTTTACTCCAAAATTTGTTACAATGCCAAAAAGGGAACATGTTGAGACCTCATGCCCCATAAGATAAATCTTTCCCTTTTTCCATCAAGATCTTTATAGTTTTCTAGCGTAGATGACTAGATTTTTGTAAAGTGAACCCATAAACAAGGATTTCTACATCTTCCAAATTGAGCTTATCAATCCGACGGTGAATACCACGTGAGTTTCTCCCCTTCTTGCTCCCTTTAAGCATCTCCATATCATATCACCCTATCAATGCATCATTCTCTTTTGTTCTGTACCAATGAACTTCTACTACATTTACATGATTGTTATGCCCATGAAGTTGAGTGATTTTTTGCTCCAGAAATGGATAGCCATTCTCTCCTTTCCATGGTGCTAAGCATAGTAACCATGTTTCTCACAATGAGCTCATTTACATTTCCTTTTCTTCTTGCTGACGTTGAGTTGACTTTCTTGCACCAACATAGGCCTCTCTTGTTTCTCCATGAACTAATGGCAATAGTTCTTCTAACACGGGTACATAACCTCTTACATCATGTGCAAGATTCTCTTTGTTATCAAAAACCTGGTCAACATTCATGCCAAATAAATAGAACTTCATTTGAAATGAATCATTTTTTAGATCTTCAATGAGTGTTTCCTATTTTGTAAAAAAGCCTTACCACCACTCTAAAGAGCTTGTTGGAAAATACACATGTGTAGCATCTACTATCTCTTTAATCTCTATTAAGCATTGAAGATGATGAATTGCATGCATGATATTTACAAAGTTTGAAAAAGTTAAAAATATATTTTTTGGGCCTCATTAAATTGATTTTTTTGGATGTGTCAAGTAGGTAGTTATGGGATTTAAAAATTACTTTTTAATATAGATATATGTTGGGGGAGTTTTTAAGAGAGAAACTGTCAAATTTGCAAAAAGTAAAGGGTGGTTGCAAGATAAGGGTCACCACTTTTGACAGTTAGGCACCCTGAAAACAGGCATCTTCACAACTTAAAGGTCTAATCTCTCACAGTTATGTTTGGAATTTAGTGGCATAGTGGGTGTTCAAATGGCACCCCCTGATCGGAATTCCAATTTATTTTAGTGATTGTTTCATTGCACGGAAGTTTTGGAATTTGCATTTTTCAACTTTCTTTACTATAGTATATGTCACAAATATAATGCTTAGTACTTTTGCATTCCAAGTCCAATGATCATCCCAATTCGTACATGAATGTAACACATTGCATAGAGCTTAACTTGATTTATTAGGAATTGTTTTGGCTATTAACTATTTTTTATAAATATTTTTTCATTGCTTTATATTGTAAAGCAACAAGTGATTTTCTATTCAAGATCTTGGAAAATGTGATGATATAGGGGTTTATTGGACCTTGAGATGAGGGTGATGATAGAGAGGTTTTTGGGAGGAGCATTGTCGTGCATCACTAGAGTACAAGAAGGCATTGCAAAATAGGTTTTGTCTTGGGGAGTACATAATGCATGGGGCTTGCATTCTTAAGATGACATAGAGAGAGTTGTACTTTGATTTTAGCTATGCACACCTTGAGATCACCATCAACCAGCATTCATTTAAGGCTTGCAAGGCTTGGTTTGTGAACTACTCGAGGTAGTGTGACACGTTGTGATCACCATCAACAAGCATTTATTTGTGGCTTTTGCAAGCCTTGGTTTGTGCACTACTCGAGGCAACGTGACACATGTCTTTGTAGGTAATACGTTGGATTCCAGCTTTTGTATGATGTCTTTTGTGGCTTGTCTGGCCATCGAGGGGCGGTGCCTTATAGCCCGAGGGATTTTATTCACTTGTTATTATGCCCGTGGGCGGAGGATGCCATTTACCACCATCGGATGGATTGTGTCATGGGAACTTGTACCTTGTGTGGCAACTTGGCCATGCTTCACTTATGCGAGGAGGATTCCTCTCGGTGGATGAGGTGGTGACATGGCGACAGTATGAGTATGTGAAAATTTTGTTAGGTGATAGGGTTACAAATACTACTGAATTTGGGGATAGAGACCTTAAAGAGCTTTTGGATGTGGTGACTCCACTTTCTGATAAGAGGAGGATTAAAAACTGTGTAGAGGATGCAGAGAGAGCAAGTTCGGTTAGTTCAAAGTTTTCAATTTAAAAAATAGATGTAGATATCCATTTATTCCCAACAACATTCTGTTTCCTAATTAACTAGATACCACACACCAACCGCATGTATTTAAAATGTCCACTACTGGACCAGGGAGTGGCTTGGACCTTGTGAATAGAATGCGTCCTGCTGGCAATCTCCAAGAGATGTGGATTCACTTTGACCATGTCCATCAAGTTCAAGGCTGGTCTACAATGGGTGCCCATGTGTATGACCCTTTCATCCATGAGTTATTGACAATAGCCACATGTGAGTTCAAGGTGGAGGATATAAATGCCTAGATTGATTTTTGGAAAATGCTGAATGCTGTGGTTAAGACGTGTGGCTTTCGAACTCCAGAGTTTCGAGGGTTCATGGCGACGAGGCTAGTGCTAATTGGTTAGCTGTGCGGTCTGTGTATAATGGTGGTGCTAAAAGATCATGATGCTGGCAAGGAGAGTTCTTGTGTTTTCCACTGGGACCAAAGCATGCTCAATCATACATAGAAATGTATATGTGTATCCTCTTAGGAGGACACTAATCGGTTGTGGATACGTTTAAGGTCTTGGGGCCACCTGTCCGGTTCTTGGCATTTAGCTTGTCGCCCCACTGGGGTAAGACTCACCAACATTAAGATTAAAGATCTTTATGCAAGTGGTTTTGTTTTGGAGAGAGGAATCTCACCTTCCAATTAGCAGAGAGATCACCACACCACCCCAAGGTCAGTCAGAGGTGTGCATCCTAAATATAAAAATGGCAAGGTAGTTCGATGGAGGGAGAAGTTGACTAAGGAGTTCAATGAAAAAAATGAAAAGGGTAAAAAATCTCTTAGATTAAGTGGTTCGGGAAGCAATTGTCTTGTGCAATGAAGCACACATATTTTATGTTAGCACACGAAGGGGTCACAAACCAAAGGTGTGAACTATTCGGTTACAATTTCGGAGCTCCCTCGTTGCACTTGTGAGAACTTTCAAAAACGGGAGAGAAAACACCTAGGCTTATGTTCCTTGTAAACACATGTACTTTGTGTTCCTGTAGGTGCTTAATTTAGATGCATGGACTCATTCCTTCATGCATCAGGCTCTGCTCTGTCTAAGGCGTAGCTACTCCAAGCCCTATTAGGACATAGGTCTCACAATGCACCTTGACAACATGTCTTTATGCTGGATTTGGCTTCATATTCCCCTATTGAGAAGGACAATTAGGACAAATCAATCCAACTTTGTGGTGTTAGATGGAAGTAAGTTTTGGGTTTTGGTTGTTTGTACGTGATTTGGTCTTTTGAAATCCTTGTAGACTATTTATGCGAAGAGTTTTTGGAGGTCGAATATACCTTTTTTTAAGGTGTTCCACAACAGTGAATTTTATTTTTCCAATGAATCTCTCACTAATATGGAGCTTTAAATAATTACTTATGTGAGGACTTGGGAGGAATATGAAGGCAAGCGAGAGTTCTATATAGTTTTGGATGTATGTATGTTTGTTTGATGGTGTAGTGTTCCATTTTTAACATGCGACTGTGATATATTTCTAGCTTGCATAGGTCGAGGGTGATAATGAAGCCAAAGAGAAAATATTTTTGGATGTTTGCTTGATGGGAAAGTTGAGCTCCGCTAGCTTCTTGTATTGATGTAGAGGTAGCTAATGGGAAGGGAAATAGTTATAGAGCTAGCACAGAAAATGTATGTTTTGATATCATCATTGGCAAATTAGTGTGCTAGATTTTTTTACACTTGCTCAAAGATGCTTCCTACTTGGTTTCGTCGCTCGGAGTGTGTTAATCCTCCATCTGAAAGTTGAGCCACATATCCAAAAACTATGCTCCTGAAGTGGTAAAGAATGCATCTAAAGGAAAATGTCTTGGCTCCAAAGAACATAGGCTCATGTCCACACCCATGGGAACCAAATGAACATAGGCTCATGTCCACACCCATGGGAACCAAATGAACATAGCTCGAGGTCGGCCTCATGTAGAGGAAAATGTGAACCCATGACATCATCCCATGTAGCACCACTTGAAAAGTCAAAGGCACGATCCACCCTATCAATGTATGTATGAGTATGATCTGACCCATGCACAATGTTTCCATGTGCAAGACACTCTATATGTGTGTGTCCCTCTAAGACAAAACCTGGATCAACATAAAGATCACCATCACTAAGCATTGACAAAGTGTCTACTCAAGAGAGATAAGTGGTACCAACCAACTCACTATCAATGGAATCTCCAAGGCCACTAAGGTCATCCCAAAGGTATAGACAGTCTCCATCAATGGTGTCCCTATATGACCTAGATCCCATGATGATAAAAGACTAATGGTGGAAGAGAGAGCACACACACAAGAGAGAAAACCCTAATCCATTAGTGTAACCTTAATCAAAGGGGGAAGCCATATCCACTCTCACACAATACATAATAGAAGAGAACTACACACCACACTCTACATGTGATGTGTTCACACACCAGATAACCCTATCTAATGTCCACACACTATGGCCAGCTGGACTCGGCCATTTATTGTCACACACATGCTACTATCTACCATGCTTGCACATATCGTGCCTAACTCTAGCTGTCATCAAGCTTGTAATCTCAACAGCTCCTCTCAAGCTCATGATGTACAGCCATAGATGAAGAAGATGAGCTTGGGCTATCAACACTTTTCTTCTCAACACTCCCCCTCAAGCTCATCATATCCATCTCTTGTACTCCAAGCCTGTCTCAGAAGTAATCAAACTTGTCCTTCCCAAGTGACTTAGTGAATATGTTAGCCACTTGCTCATCTATCTTCACATAAGACAAATCAATCTGTCCATTCAACACTTTCTCCTTGATGAAATGATAATGGACCTCTATGTGTTTGGTCCTCGCATGATAGATAGGGTTACTAGAAGCCAGATGTATACTGCTCATGTTGTCACAGTGTATGACAACTCCATCATCACAATGCTGACCCAAATCATCAAGTAGCTTTTTCAGCCACATCACCTCACATGCGACTATAGCCGCACCTCTATACTCTACCTCTGCGTACTAGACAAGGTAACTGTGGGTTACTTCTTGCTACTCCAACTCATTGCAGCACTCCCAATGCTAAACGCATACCCACTAGTAGATCTCATGTCATATGAACTTCTTGCCCAATCTGCATCTGTGTAGCCATACACATTCAACTCTTTCCCTGACTCATAAAATCGACCATAATGGGCAGTGGTCTTCACATATCTCATAATTCTCCTGACAGCATCCAAATGAGGCTTCGTGGGACTCTGCATAAACTGACTCATTAGTCCCATAGCATAACATAAGTCCGGCCTCATAATAGTCAAGTAGATAAGACTACCAACCATTTTCCTATACATGGTGACATCTTCTAGTTCATCACCCAAATCAGCGATAAGCTTCATATTCTTCTCCAAAGGTGTCATCATAGGCTTACAACCTGTCATTCCATACTTTGCTAACATGTCTAAGGCATACTGCCTTTTGCACTAGCCATATACCATGAGATGACCTGATCACCTCAATACCAAGAAAGAATCTGAGTTCACCCAAATCCTTCATATCAAACTGTGTGCTTAAATACGTCTTCACATCCTCAATGTATTTCCCATGATCACCTGTCACAATCAAGTCATCCACATAAATGACTATCACAACCAATCCATCTATTTCAATGCCCACTCAACCTGCACAAAGTGAATTGAATCCTTAGCCTTTACTGTGCAGGCATACTGGAAGAGTCCACTGACAAACTTGATTCCTTTTTCTTCTCTTTAGCTTGTCTCTTATTGCACTCACTAATGTAGTGGCTTGGTTTCTTAGCCTATTTACGCAATCTCGTACAGATTCTTGATCTTTTTGCTTAAAAGCATAAATTTGAGCTATCGCATTGTGCTTAATTCCCATTTTTGAGAACGCAGCTATAAAGCTCTTTTCTAGCACCATCGAAAGATCGCTTTGCCTCAGGCTCTAAAGTCTGAAACCATGATGAAGACTTACTCTCTAGCGTCAAGCCAAATCCTTCGATTTGCGTATGCGTATCCGTATTTAAAGAAATTTTTATCTTTCCTTAAGGTGTTGTAGGCATAGTGGGAGAAACAATCTAGGCTCCAATTTTATATTCTACAAAAGCTATGAATAACGAAGCTGTTGTTTTAAGAAATTAAGTGCTCTATAGCTATCTAAAAGTTTTCAATGGCAAAACCATTATGGTCGCATTTATATTTACAAATGATACAACCATTATGGTCACATAATGAAATTATATATTTTTTTAAATTAAAAAAAAGCTTGCCAAAAAATCTTAGACATTGGATTAAGGAAGGATGTTGATCAAAGGAAGTTCCATCCTACCTTTCAAGGATGATTTTTAAGGGGCTAGGACACTCGTCAAAATGATGGGTTCAGTAGAACTAATTCACATTTTTTTATAATTTACCTTATTTTTGAGTCACTTAAAATAAATTTACGACCAAAATGCCGAAAAATGAGCATAACTCCCTTCAAAAAGTAACCTTGTTACCCTTCACAATGTCTTGCCTGAAAACCCTTTCCACACACGAGGGTAATTTGAGGGCCAAGGCTCCTCTTCGGCTTGTACATGTTGATCTATGTGGAAAGATGAATACAATTAGACTTGGAGGTTCTTCCTTTTTTTTTCATATTGATAGATTTATAAGAGGACGAAGATTTGGGTGTATTTTCTTAAAGAAAAGTCTTAAAATTTTGTAAAGTTTAATTGGGGAGAAAAATACCTCCTTCAAATTTTCAAAATTTATAATAAACAGTTGCAGGTTTCAAGGGCGAAGAAGATGCTGGATTGGCGTAAAATACCTCCCAATTTTCAAGATTTAGTTATAAACAGATTAAAATCTAAAGGCTGAAGAACTGCTGTAGACTTGACCGCTTGACCGATGTAGATTTGACCGCTGAAGGTGCCGGCCTGGAAGCATGACTCGAGTCGATTGGCGTAAAGAACTAGGTAGTAGCAAGATCTCATGTGCCAAGTGATTGCCACCGTCCGCCAGCGATGGTCAAGCTCTTATGTGCCAAGTGATTGCCACAGCTTGCCATTAGTAGGATGGGCAGCGTAGCAGGTAATCGGCTTGCCCTTGTCTCACTTTACGTATTGCCAATAGCTGCGCAGTTGTGCTGGATGAGAACACTACGTGCAGAAGATGATCTTATTGAATGTCTGAAGGCGTTCAAGAACTCTGTGGCTGATCCTAACAACTATTTGTCTAATTGGAACTTTGAGGATACCTCACAAGGCAGCATCTGTAGCTTCACTGGTGTTGCGTGTTGCAGGAACGCTGGGGAGAACAAAGTCCTCTCTCTCAAGCTGTGGCAAACGGGTCTCTCAGGGGGGTTTCCAAAAGGTGTATACAGCTGCAAGAGTTTAACACAATTAGATTTGTCCAATAATGACTTCGATGAGTCGCTTCCAGCAGATGCCGTATCTCACGACATTGGACTTGTCATAGAATGAGTTCAGTGGAAAGATACCAGAGAATTTAGAAGATTGCATGTACCTGAATGAGCTCCATCTGCAGAACAACCGTTTGATCGGTCAGATTCCATGAGGAATTGGGATCCTACCACGCTTAATTGACCTGGATCTTTCATCTAATGCGTTCTCAGGACAAATTCCATCCTCTTTCATCAACAGATCAGTATTAGACCAGGCAGCTTTCCCCGCTGCCGCTTTTGAGAACAACTCAGGTCTCTGCGGGCAGCCACTGATAACCGCGTGCGGGCGTAATGGGTCATCGTTTCTCAACAACGTCAAGCTGCAAATTTCGGCAGCGATTGTTGGCGTGCTACTTCTGGCCGCGGCGGCGCTTTCCGTTTGTTGGTGGAGAGGCAGGAAAGGGGAGAGTGATGCCGCCGTGGAGATGTTCGAGAAACATTTGAAAGTGAGCGGGAAAGAGCTGCGCCGAGCCACGTCGAGCTTCAGCCGAGCTTCAGCGGAGCCAACGTCATCGGAGCGGGGGGGACAAGCACGGTGTACAAGGGCAGGCTTGGCGACGGCCGGATGATCGCCGTCATGCATGGGTCTGGACGAGGTAGGCTTGTCGGATCACGCCCGAAAGCAGTTCTTGACAGAGCTGGCGGTATTGGGGAAGCTCCGCCACCGGAACCTGGACATCATGGCCATCATCCTCGACTACATGTCCATGGGCAGCTTGGACACTCTTCTCCACGGTGTTTCCTCTGACGCCAGCAGTAGAAGCAACGAACTGCAGCTTGGACACTCTTCTCCACGGTGTTTCCTCTGACGCCAGCAGTAGAAGCAACGAACTGCAGCTAGGGTACGTTGGAATGCGCTCTTGAGCATCCTGGTGGGCATCGCGGAAGGTCTGGCGTACCTCCACCACGAGTATGATGGCAAGAGCTGTGTCGTCCATGGAGACCTGAAACCCGGCAATGTACTGCTCGATGAGCACATGGAAGCACACATTGCCGATTTCGGGCTTGCTAGGATGGTGGGCGCCATCAACACGGCCACGCTAGCCATGAGTAGCGCATCTCCAGCTTGGTGGTCCTTCGGCTACACAGCTCTGGGTAAGTGCTGCTACCCATTTTGAAGCATACTAGGGATAATACATAGCAGATGACGTTTATGTGTTGAATTTGATTCTTGTGCCAACAAAACTAGAGTGCGCGCAGCAAGGAGTGGTGTCTCGCAAGACGGACGTGTTCAGCTTCGGAGTGATAGTGCTGGAGGTGATGACCGGGAAGCGTCCGAGCAGCTCCAGGCTGAAGGAGGGCGAGGAGACCTTGGCCGATTGGGTGCGACAGGCCGTAGTCGAAGGGGCAACGAGGCGGGTGATTGCGGCACCGTTAGAGACAGATTTTGAGCGATGGGGGGACGAGATCACAGCCACGTTGAGGCTTGGCTGCAGCTGCTGCTGCGGATCTCACATGCAGGCGGCCATTTGTAGGCCAGACATGCAATTTGTAGCAGCATTCCCTCGCAACAAGGCCATGAGTTGTTCGCCATCGGTGCTTGTCAATGAACCAGAGACTAGCGAGGAGAGGGAGGCCGAAATATGGATCTTGTCCTAATTATTACTTCGCATCACTCGTAAGTACAACAGTGGTCATCACTCGTAAGTACAACAGTGGTCATGACTCGTGATAGTTTCTTCGTATTACAACAGTGGTCATGACTCGTGATAGTTTTGACAGTGGTCATGATGGCTCGTGAATCGTGATAGCTTCTTCATATTACAACAGTGATCATGGCTCGTGATGTCTTCTTGGTTTTAACAGCCTCAGATTGTCAGCCCTTGTTCCAAAGTGTTGTCAGGTAAGAGCAGAGAGGGGCTGAAATTAAAGTAGTAGGGCAGGACAAATACACACACGAGGGTAACTCATGAGTCATAAGGAGTGATTCAAAATATTGTGTATGTAACAATGATAGCAAGTTTACTGGAGCCATGGCAGACGCCGCATGAGTGCTGGTGGGTGTCCACACAAGGGAGCCAAATCCTTAAAGGAATAAGAGAGGGTGGCTTATACAAAGTCATACTTAAAATTTTGTTGAATGCTACTAGAGTAAGGCATGTTCTAAGTCCGTTGTGGAAAAAAAAAAATACAACGGACTGAAGGCATGGCTATTCATTGAAACCATCGATTCACCTGCTAACCCTAATCAAAATTCTCTCTCCTGGTGGACAGGCTACCGCTGGGGTAGCCTGTCATGGCCTCTTTGGCCGTCCCCTCTCTGCCCTCATCGTCAGGTCAGGTCAATCTCTCTCCAAGTGCATGGCAGTTGCATGCACATGCAAGACCCACTCTGCTCCAGTTCAACTCGCCGATTCGACCAGCTTCAACCTTCTCCCCCTGCTGCAGTGTACAAAGCTTTCCATGGCCCCCAAAGTGGAATTGTCGAGGAAGCTGGTGTCAATGTGCAAGTTGCTGAATCCGGACCAGTACAGAAACCTCCTTTTCCTCTGTCTATCGCTTCCCCTCTCTCCCTCGGACATCTTGCCTCCAGACCTCATGGTAGCGGAAGCAACGGTGCTGCTGGAGAGCAGGCGCAGGAGCGACTCAGGATGGAGGTAAGCCCTCAGTTACTCTTCCTTCTTCCCAAATCAGGAGGATTCAGCATGATTTGGAAGCTAGGGCACTCATCGGGCTGTTGGCGGGTCCTAGACCCCCTGCAGAGGTGCTTAGAAGTTGGATACGCTCTCAGTAGGGTGCGCTTGGTGCTGAAGTGGAGACCATTCAGGCTCTCCCTAAAAGCCATTATCTGTTTGTGTTCAGACACCTGCAAATGGCGTTTGATGTCCTCAGTAGAGGCCAGTGGCTTATTCAAAATTCCCCCCTTAGTTTATTCCGCTGGAATAAAGACTTCAATCCTGAAGTTTCTGCTTTGGTTAACTACCCGGACTGGGTAGAATTTCCTAATCTGCCCCTCCACTATCATAATCATCTTGGAGCTATTGGTGCTAAGCTTGGGAAAGTTCTGGGAGGTAAACCCCGCTCTAACTATGTGCCATCATGGCACCCTCAAGTACTCATAGAAATGGACATCTCTCTGGATTTGCCCTCAGTGATAGACATCTTCACTGACGATGGGGAGCACCTCGAGCAAGCCATAGTTTACAAGTACCTACCCTCTGGCTGTTTTCATTGTGGTGCCAAGGGGCACTTCGTGAGAAATTGCCCTCTTCGTGCGCCGAATAATGCTCCTCCCCCAGCTTCTCCAGATTCCACCCCGCTTTAGCAAGGACCTAAAGAAGCAAGAAACATTCCCCCTAGGAGGGCGGCTAAAGAGACCTGGCAGGAGCAGAGTAAGCCTAGGCTTAAAACTGTCAACAAATTTGCTCTTTTAGCTTCTCTACCAGAGTGGGTGGATTCGGAGGTTGAAGAGTCTTTACTTTCGGGCTCTGATGAAGAAATCGAGGTGGATAAATCACTAGAAGAAAATCGACCAAAACACAATGTTCGATCTGAATGCAAATACTCAGGGGGTGGAAACCTCTGCTAATAAGGAGAATGAAGTGCCTGTGGAGGGGGATGGGTCGCCCATACCTATGGAGATCCATAAAGACCATAGAAGGCCAATGCAAGCTGCTTCTCAGGCATCGCCCAAGAGATCCCAGGTTAAGAAATCCCTCAAGAAGTCTCATAATGAGGATTGTTTCTTGGAATATCAAGGGTCTGTCAGACCCCAACAAGGCTAAGAAACTGAAACAATGGTTTTGCATCAACCAATCGGAGGTAATAGCGCTTCAGGAGGTCAAAGTCACTGGAGACGACCTTCTTAGCCATCTCAGAGGATCACATATGGTTTTGTTCGGGGTTCTGGAGGAGCTGTTCTGGGAGTTCCTGGTAGTTGGGACGTTGTACCTAACTCGGTTGTTGGTGGTTTGAATTGGATCGCCGTTAGTCTCAGAGGATCACATATGGTTTTGTTCGGGGTTCTGGAGGAGCTGTTCTGGGAGTTCCTGGTAGTTGGGACGTTGTACCTAACTCGGTTGTTGGTGGTTTGAATTGGATCGCCGTTAGGCTAGACAATCTAGTTAAAATGCAAATTTGTTCTGTCTACGCAGGGGGCTCGGTTGCTGACAGAGTCAATCTGTGGATTGAGCTCAAGGCGATGGATGGTCCTGTAGTGATGGTTGGAGACTTCAATATGGTGGAGTCTTCAGCGGATAGATATAAAGGTATGGGCCAGGTAATTAAGGGCTTGGAGAAAGAGAGGTGGACTCAAGTCAAAGAGTACTTATCGTTGTGGGACTTAGGTGAGGAGGCTGAGTTTACCTGGCAGAATTACTCCTCTGGTGATAACGCCAGAAAGGCTAGACTTGATAGATGCTACATTTCGTCGGAGCTAGCCAATATTTATTCCAGGGTTAAGGCTAAACCGAAATATTCCTCCTGTTTGTCGGATCATTATCCGCTGGTAGTCACCTTGGATGATAAAGCCACCAAGCTAAGAAATTCTTGGTTCCACACTAATGCTTCCCTCTTCCAGTTAAAGGAGGTTCAGAAAGAGGTTATTAAGAAGATTTGGGTAAATGCATTCTGCAACGCTCACTCACCAGCTGCTGCTGCTGCTTGGTCTCAAGCTCTGAGGGAGACTCAAAAAGCACTTACTGATTTTAGGAAGGAAGTGACGATTATAAGAAGGAAAAGAAGAGAAGCAGCTTACCAACAGCTCTTGGAACTTGAAGCCAAGGCTAATCCTGTAGCAGCGGAGGACCAGGATGAGATTACTCGGTTGAGAGCTCAGATCAGATTAGAGGAGGAGCTGGCCCTCAAACACACCACGATTTTCTTCAGAGAATGGTGGACTGGCAAGATTGACTGTCCTTCTAAAGAAATGTTTAAGGTTCTTAGGAAAAAACAAGCTAAGGACTTAGTGCCTTTGCTGTCTACAAGCGAAGGTGATGAATACTCTTCAAGGTGCAATATTCTTTGTCGAGTACTAAGTTGATATAGTGTCTTTTCTTTAAGTGTTATTCAACTCTTGGAGTCTCCATAGCAATAAAAATAATCCAAAGAGAGCAAGAGAAAAAAGACAGTAGAAAGAAAAGAGAGGAAAAAAATCCCATCATGGTCCATAGAAGAGAGAATTTTATGTATTCAAATATTTGAAATTAGCTTATTTTAGAAAACATGTACTAAAGTAGGTAAGAGGGCCACCAAATGGATAGGCGAATTAAAGACTATAGATACGTGATGGATGGCATATTAAAGACACTCTCCTCTAAATATAGGTAAAAGAGACACATTTAATATAGCTATTTGTATCTACTATTTTAGTTAAATCACTTTAATTAAGAAAGTTAATCCAATCCTTACACAACCCTTTTTTTAACGTTTTTAGCCCTGATGTACCCTTAGACTCATGTCTACAGACTTACATGCCTATACGCTCATGGCTCACATCTGTAGACTCACGACATGAGTCTACAGACTTACATGCCTATAGGCTCATGGCTCACATGTGTAGACTCGCGCCTCTAAAATCAAGGGTCGTGTCTCTAGGCTCATGCTTGCTGCTGCTCTAGTTCCTCCCCTACCCTTCCCCCTTCCCTCTCCCCAACTATATCCCCCTTTCCAGCCTGGCTTGCATGGGACAGATTAAGCCTACCTAAGTGTGAGGGAGGGATTAGTATTCTATATCTTCCTTCTCACACAGTTGCAAGGATGGCACTTCTTCTCCCTAGGTGTCTTAAACATAAGGAGATTTGGACTAGGATACTAAAAGAGCTTGTGGAAGATTCATATATTTATTTTGACGATAGTTGGCAAGGCCTAGGATAGAAGGATAAAATATTCTCTCATATCCCTCTTAAGATTACAGGCTCTCCCTTCTGTGTAGAATGCATTGAAATCCCGGTTGGAACCAGGCCTACAGTCAAAATTTGGTTTAAGAAGGGGGATCTTCTAGAAAAATAGTCACCTAAAGGATGCATCATTGAAGCCATGGTTGAAGCCTGCATTCAGCTTGGATATCAAATCTCATGAGAAAAGTCTTCTTTTGTATTGGATGATGAAAGATGGTCTGAAAGATGTTAAGATGTAAAGTTGCTTTTGGTAAATAAATATATTTATTGGTCCCACAAAAAAAATCGTCACCTTGGTTTTATTGAGGTTCACAATGAGATCACCTGCATCACAAAAGGCCCGTAGTGCCCCTAAATGTCTTTGCATGCCCTTTGGTGTTAAGATATGATCTAGGGTGGAGTGCATGTACATCCTCCTTTGTAAGTAGACTCCGCTAGCCTGGCCTAGGGCACTCTGGCCTAGGGCACCTCCACAACACCCTCAGGACCTCTGACCCGGGGCCACCAGCAGGTGGTGGCAGAATCTCTTGAGAAATTGACTCTGCATTTGCCTGTGCATGTGTAACCGGCTGAGCACATCTGGCTGTGCCACTAACACAAGGCACTTTTGTTCATTCTCTATATAGTAAAAAAAACAATTCACTAGATAATTTCCTAGATATAAATGAACATATCTAGAAAAAGTGCAAACTAGAGAAAATGAAACACTTTCCTAGATAGCTAACTAGGAAATACAATGCATGGATTTTTCTATATAGGAAAATTTATTTATATAGTAAAAATTTCCTATATAAAATATTTTCCTACAAGGAAAAAATCTCCTATGTAGGAAGATTTTCTCTATATAGAAAAATTTGCTTACATAGGAGAAATTTTCCTATATATGTAAATTTATCTATATAGAGAAATCCATGCATTGTATTTTCTAGGTAGCCTATCTAGGAAACTGCTTCATTTTCTCTAGTTTGCACTTTTCCTAGATATCCTTATTTGATCTAGGAAATTATATAGTGAATCCATTGTATCTCTGTCTAGAGAATGCTTATTAGCTTATTCTCTAGAGATAGGTTATGTGAGTGAATGAAAGGTGGGATGCCCAATTAAGTGAGGTTTTCTTAATGAAGGTGGAAGCAACCATGCTAACACGATTTAAATGTTTATTCATAGCTGGTACTGCATGTTAAACTCTGTAAGAGATCAATGGTAATGAGCTTTCATGACTGTGGTCATGTTGTGCCGAATGTGAAGAAAGTTATCAATGCTCTTGTCATGCTGGAGGCTAAGGGCATTTAGCATCCATCATGCCCATAGCTTGATTGAGTTATCCACACAATGGCTTACAGTCTATAGGTAGACAAAAATGTATCCAAAACAATGTAGGAGACAGACTCCATCTTTCCATGTGTCAAAAAACAAGGCAGAAAAGATGGCAGGTGTAAGCTTAGAAAAAGACAAGGTAGAAAAGATGGTAGGTAAGCTTAGAAAAAGGAAGTAACATACCTTTCCCCATCTTGCTAAAAATTTTGTCTGCATGTCCAAAGCACGGAAAAACGCCACATGAAATTTAGAGGTCAGAAAAACTCATAAACTAGAGAGGAATTAATAAAAGCATAAGCGAGAATACAACTCAACTTCAAGGTCAAGCCAACATGAAAAACCCTTTAGTGAATGAACGAAATGCATGGCAAATCAAACCACATATGAGCTTATGTAGAAGTGAATCAAGCTGCCAAGTTGTAAGCCAAGATGTGGTGTAGGATTAGCAAGTGTCATTACAGTGGGAAGTAATATTTTCTCCAAGCTGAAACATGTAGTGCCCATCTTTGTCATCTTCACACCAAGGAGGGGATTGAGTCCTCCGTTCACATAGGCATTCAGAGGAGCAGGACTGGACCTTGCTTGAGCAAAAGTGCCCCCTTCGTCATGCCTTTCATGCTCCGTAAAATGATGCCCACTGTTGGCAATAGGCTCGGGCCTACACAAACCATCCAACGTCCATGTTCCACCATCATAAACATACTCTTTTATAATGAGACCCTTAACCATGAACAAATCAATACCAGCATATTTAATGTTGATTAAAACAAGCCATCGAGAGACATGCCTACTATTGATCTATAGCAACAAACCAAATCCCACCTTCTTCATCAACATGGGGCATTCAAAGATCTGTCTTAGGACCAAAATGGTGCCCAAAAGTACTCATGTGATCAGTATAGCACAATCAAAATCCCTTGTCTATAATTTGCCTCTTCATTGGGCTTGGCTAGTGCGGCTTGTGTTTGTTGGAATGTCAGATGCATTGACATGGCCTGATGCTAGAGGTTCCCACCTACAACATATCCAATCTAATCAGGAAAATGAATCGTTGAGAATTTTACAAAAAAAATTGAAGACTGCGAATTACAAGGTTCAAATACGCACAAAAAGAAGTCACAGTTGTTGGATGAACATCGATAAAAGCATCTCCCACAGTTCCTTTCTTTGTGTGCTGTAAGCAAGGAGCATACTTGCTGACAGTGGCACATCACTGAGCCTTTACATACTAATGATAGCATCACAGTTATATATACTATTAAAAAATTTCAAAGAGAAAAACATTTACTAGAAGCTATTCAAAGGTTGGGAGGGCTTGAAGAATCTTCCATGATTTTACCTGTTGGATTAGGTGCTGACCTTCGATCTTGATGAGAGGTCCCTTTTTGGTCAAGCTTAGAGCTATTTTGCCCAATGTTAGCACCTCTATTTCCAACATGCCGCAATAAAGATTGTCAAAAGATCATACATGTTGATGAGGTCAATTTGTGAATGTGATGACTTGACTGACCCTGTATCCCAGTTTCACATAGTTCAATCAGCTCCTTTAGGATGGAGTCACCACCTCCGACACAACTTGCATGCAAAACATGAGTTAACAAACACAAGTCACACATCTAAAATGTTACAGGAGTTGAATAACACATACAAGGTTATTTTCCCAAAAACCTCTCTTCTAGGTGCAAATGATTCTTGAATGGTTCTGGTCTTATTATACAGCTAAACCTTCAATACACTACTTTTCAGCGGGTTTCTGGCCATCAATTTTTTTTAAAAAGAATGTAACTTTATCAGCACATCTGTAAAGTTCTTTGTGTGAACCATTTTCCACCAATAACATGGGCCCAGATGTTCAATGGGTTTCATGGCATGTAGCATAATAATCTAGACATGTGGATATTGTCCTTATTACAGATTAATAAAGCCTCTAAACATGGAAGGCAGATCTGGGCACAAGGCAACTCCTTTGAGGCTTGGCAAGTAGAATGGAATGGGTTGCCTGGCTTCCTCATTCCCCAAACCAGATTGGTTGGCTACAATTGTTGCAGCCCAACCAGCGAGGTCGATTGGCCAGCCCCCTCTGCTACTCATTCTCACTCTTATTCAACATAGCCCTCTTACTCTCAATGGGTCTTGCTCGTAGACCACTAGGGCTTGCCCTTGGATCCCTCCTCTTAAACCTGGGAGTTGAAGGCATGTTGACTTTGGTCAAGCCAGACTGCTCCTCCTTGTGGTACACACAAGACATGATGTATTAAAGAAAAAACACAACAAAAGGACCCTAGTAGAGAGGGTTTTTACCTTTGAATGAGTAGGATCATGTTGCAGCCGATGTGTATAGCATTACTGTTAACAGGTCGGCATTACCTTCTCGTTTTCACGTTGCCTGATCGACTCGAGAAGGGGGTTGGATTTCTCTGACAAGCTGAGATCGCTTGGCTCAAGCAAATCAACCCGCAACATCAAGGATGGCAGAAGCGCTCCACGCAAAGGCAGAGCTGTCTCTCCTGTGTCCATGCGCGTGTGTCCATGCGCGGTGGGTCAAACAGAGAAAGCAAGCCATAGAATTCCCATGGTCCTCCTTCCCTCTCCTTAGTACCCTCGGGAACTTCCTGGGAAAGAATGAGATGGAAATTAGACATATATTATATTCCACAGATAAAGAATCAAAAACTCTGTAATTTAACCACATGATTTTCACCTGGTAAGCAACAGCCAGGGCACGCAAACCCCTTTCAGCATACTGATCAATGATTGTATGCACCTGGTTATTTATTTCATTTTTATTGTGTGCTAGTTCTAGAATGTGTTCCGGTGCTCCCTTTGTGGCACGGTGCATTTTTCCATCAGGTGTTAGATAAGTAATCGCAGTTCGTTTGTCCACAGGATTGAAAGGAAGGAAGTGAACTTCCTGAATGCCTTGCCTAGCTTCTTTTGGATCAGCAAGCATACTTACAATAGCTTTGTCTATAGCATCCTGCTCCAGATCACACAAGTTATGGTAATTACATATTAAGGAAAGATTAATGTTGATCAGCATATACTGCACTCCCATCCATCTCACCTGATTTTCAAGACGGGAAGCCTGAGCTGCAGTCAAGAGGACAAGCTCTTTGTTTGCTTTGGGCGAAACAACTTCAATAAGGTTTCTGTCCACACTGTCAGCTCATTGAGAGTAAGAGTACATGTCTTGTCAGAGTAGAGAATGTCCATTCCAGCAAGCTCCTCAATTGCAGTCATGCGCTTTACAATAGCCTGTTAGTATCACAGTGAGATGAGCTAACAGCAGTTGAACTTTCCACACTTTGACTACTGTCATGCTTTTTACTCTTTCAGCAATTGACTATACAAGTAATGCATGATGCTACCCCTACGCTCTGCAGAGAGGTTTAAAGTGCTCTGTCATGCACACAAGGAAGTGCTCTATTAAAAAAGGAGACAAACACATATATTACCTGGTTGGAGCTAAGAGCATGGGAGCCAATGGCCATGGTGACAGAAAGAACAGTGGGCATGGCTATGGGGATTCCACTGATAAGCAAGATGACCAGGTTTTCAACGCCCGTGCGGTAAGGAGTGTGCTGAGTGAACATCACAATGGACTCACCCATGATGCCCACTAGGATGATAAAGAAGCAGAAGTTTCCAATTTTCCTTAAAACCTCCTGAAAGCGGCCAGGATTCTATGTGGTGTCATTAAGGTGGCATGAATGTCCCATGAGAGTGAATTTTCCAGTGGCGATAACAAGGGCGTCTATCTCTCCCTGCTTCACAACAGAGCCAGAAAAGGCCTCATGGCCAGGATGCTTCGTTGCTGGAAGGCTCTCTCCTGTCATGGCGGACTCGTCAAGCAGCAAAGGATCACCATCTAGCAGCCTACAATCGGCTGGCACAATGTCACCAAGCTTGATGGCGACAATGTCGGTTACGACGATGGCAGCGTCCACCTCCTGGGGCATGCGACAGAAGGCATGGTCAGCCATGCTTATACAATAAGGGGAATGGAGTGTATTCAATGTACAGACCTGTGTTTGCTTCTCACTAGGAAAACACACGCTCTAAAAACAAACAACAGCACTAAACCTCTTTTAATTTATCTTAATCTCTACCTGATAGTGGCCATCTCGCAGCACACGGGCACGGGCAGCGAGCTTCTTCATGATCTCATCCGTGGCCTTGCCCGCGTGACGCTCCTCAAGGTAGGAGATAGTGGAATTGACAAAGAGGAGGAAGATGATTCCGACAAAGTCCTGCCAATCGGGCACCTTGTGGTCGCTGTTGTCCAGTAGGATGGCGACGACGGCAGCCATCTCCATGACCCATGACAGGGGGTTCCACATGAACGTACCTGGAAGAACTTACGAAGCTCGCTCTCCTTGATCTCCTCTAGCTTGTTTGGCCCCATTTGTTGCAGCCTACGTGCCGCCTCCACTGAAGTCAGCCCTGCTTTTGTATAGTCCAGGACGTGAAACACCTCCTCCATAGCCACGCTCTTGAGCATGTCACCAGCAACACTGAGTGCGCATCCTCTAACCAAGATTAGCCGAAAGTTAGGTTTTTTCATTATTTTTAATAAAAATTTTACACCACACCCTCTCTCTCTCTCTGCTCTTCTCCTCTCTCTAACCTCTCTCTCTTATCAACACACATGTCCCTTACTTCCCCCTCCACATGTCCCTTACTTCCCTCTCTCTCTCTCTCTCATGAACACATGCATGTCCCTTACTTCCCTCTCTCAATGCGTGATTAGAGTCATGGAAGCTGAAGATTCTATTGGCCAGATTTATACACGTCCCGTACTTCCCCCCCCTCTCTCTCTCAATGATTCTACTAGCCAGATTTCATCAAATCTCTTTGCACCAAACCAATATACATGAAATCCAATCAAGCCAATGTTTCTTTCATACATTCATATTTAGTATTCTTCTTTAAACTCATAGATTTTTTAGTGCGAAAATTCAAAGATTAATTTCTAAAATCTCGTCATCTCTAGTGACCTTAGCTTTTATCATCTCAAGATGTTATAAGCACTTAGGACTAAACGAGGACTTATTCTCAAAGTCATCTTAGGTCTTAAATCATAATCATCTCTAGTAAGCTCTTTGTTGTCTCACTCAAACCAATAAAAGCTCACATGATCTTAGCTTTGATCATCTTAGGATTTTATAAGCACTTAGGGCCAAGCTAGGTCCTTATTCTTAAAGCCATCTTAGGTCTTAGATCATGATCATCTCTAGTAATATCTTTGTTATCTCTCTCGAACCAATAACATCTCACATGACCTAAGCTTTGATCATCTCGAGATTTAATAAACACTTAGGGCCAATCTAGGTCCTTATTCTTAAAGTCATCTTAGGTCTTCGATCACAATCATCTCTAGTAATCTCTTTGTTGTCTCACTCGAGCCAATAAGAGCTCCTACTATATGACCTTACCTACGATCTTTACGGTTGAATTCAAAGATGGATTTCATTGTGGTGAGATGAAGACAAGGGCTTTGATGGGTGCAAGTAGTGTAGAAGAGGGTGAGTGGTGATATGGGGATGCCAAAGAGTTTGGATGGGCCATCATCAATGGCTAATCATGGCTATAGCTCACGCACGTGAAGGGATGTGTGCATGTGATGATCTCTTTGTTGTCTCACTCGAGCCAATAAGAGCTCCTACTATATGACCTTACCTACGATCTTTACGGTTGAATTCAAAGATGGATTTCATTGTGGTGAGATGAAGACAAGGGCTTTGATGGGTGCAAGTAGTGTAGAAGAGGGTGAGTGGTGATATGGGGATGCCAAAGAGTTTGGATGGGCCATCATCAATGGCTAATCATGGCTATAGCTCACGCACGTGAAGGGATGTGTGCATGTGATGACCCTTCAAGCATCATCCATCTCGGTGCCTATAGGTGAAGCTTTCAGTTGCCTATAGGTGAAGCTCTCTCTTTATTGTAAGTAAAGCTTTGTGGATCACATATATGTGTCTCTTGATGTTGATGGTGAGCACAACAGCCTGTATTATATGTAGATGTTCAAACCTTTATGGTCTTTGTATTTGGTTCTTTGGTCTCAAAGGGTCCTTTTTTTGTGTGTTGTTTATATGGAAGATGAGTGAATTCGATGATGGCCTTACCTCTAGCCTATGCTAAGAGTGATATTGATACACCACCATATACGTTAGTGGAGGTGTAAAACAAAATAAAGGAGTAAAAAGTGTTGTAATTAAAGATACTAAATTTTAAATATAGCTCATATTATATAATTCATATAGCTCACAAGATAGATTATCAAATTGATATTGGAGCATACTATTGATCTTCTTGGAAGCTATAAGTATGATAGCTCATAAGAGCTCTATATATAACTAGTCTTATGTGAAATCTTCCAATCCCTAAATATTAGATCAAAAGAGGTAATGTTTTAGGTATGATCATACAATATCTTAATATTAATCATCTTAGGCCTTAAATCATGAGCCTAATAGATAATCTTACATTGATATGATTAGAATTCTAGAATATGAATATGTTGATTGTTTGAACCACTCAAATCAAACGACAAATTCAACTTGTGACCATGGCCATCAAAACACTTGGTGATATTTCATTTATGTGGAGTCTATTTAACATTTGCATCAACAGACTCTGCAAACTCAGCCCATGCAACCCTATACTTTCCTATGTCAACAGTAGTAAAGGGGGCTATTGTGCTATTCTCATAAACAAAACCACGAGCGAAGGCAATCGAAAGCTCATGATTGATGGGCTCTCGGTGGTACACCTTATAATGCAAGGTCACCATTTTTTAATAGAGGTGAGGATTTAAATCCCGAGAATACTGATAGCCAATCTTTGACTAGTATGTTTGCATCCATCAATTGCCTCGGGTTGGCCCCTTCAAAGCTAAGCCCATGCTCGGTATGAAAATCGTGCTTTGTGTGACAATATCGAGAAGCTCAAGAAATGGAGGTACCCAAAACGAGACGAGCCTGTTTTAGATGCCATTGTTGTGATCACCCTCTCCGAGATGACAACCTAGAAGCGCATGAGGGCTCATGTTGCTGAAACAAGGAGAGCATGAATGGATATAGAACATGCAATGAATCAAACCCTTAGCTAGACCACTAGAAAGTGCCAAAGCCATAGAGAAATATTCACAAGTTCTATCCATATTTGGCAACCATGCCCTAAGTCTTGATTTAAATCAGATAAGGGAGATCCCAAGGAATCATAAGAACAAAGCTTTTAGAAAAAACAATGGAGTGTTTCCAATAGATTAGAAATCGTGAAAGACTATGATAGCACGATATTAACGAAGAAACCTAGTCATTTCTAGTGACCTTAGCTTTTATCATCTCAAGATTCTATAATAAGTTCTATGAGCTCTTCTCAACCCTTATGTGATCTTATGTGCTCGTAGGAAGTCTTATGGGTCTTATGATCTCATTCAATCTCTAACAAGATTTTTTGAAATTATATTAGCTCTTACATGAATTATATGAGCTCTTACATAAATTATGAGATCTTACATTAATTATGAGATCTTAAGAAATATTATGAGCTCGTGTATGGTCTTATGAGATCTTGAGAGCTTCTACCATACACTATGTGGTCATAAAAGCTAATCTTAGGCATTAAAGGATGATCACATTGATCTAGGAAATTTCATGACCTCATATATGGTCTTATGAGATCTTAAGAGCTTCTACCATACACTATGTGGTCATAAAATCCAAGCTTAGACATTATAAGGTGATCACATTAATCTAAATTGTATACATGCAAGCAAAATCATGTTAAAGATTACCACCTCAACATGGAAAGGGAGAAGCATAGTGGCAAATGTATATTAAGTTTAAAGAACTCTTATGAGCATAAAGCAACTCTTTTGTTCACTTTTACTTCTCAAACGATTCCTAGTCATGCAAGAAAAATCATGTTTATGACTACCGCCTTAATATGGAAAGGAAGAAGCACAATGGCAAATGTATATTAAGTTTAAAGAACTCTTATGAGTATAAAGCAACTCTTGTGTCCACTTTTACTTCTCTTATGAGCATAAAGCAACTATTGTGTCCACTTTTATTTTGAACTATTATAATTATTTATGGGCCAAGCACTCATGGCATGATATCTTTACAATAAGACTCGAGTCTTTAAATATAATTCTATTTCCTAGCAAGTTCCTTGCTTCTCTAACTTGTCACTTGCATATCTGTTTTTGTAAGGTTTGACTTGGGTAGCATAATAACGTTTTTTTGAATGCTAAAAACTTCTTCTCATCTAAGTGACGTGGAGTCACTTACAATTGGGGGCAAAAAATATCACTATTAGAGCTATAGCTGCACTGGTTTTGGTGGATTAATTTATCATGGCTATAGTTACACTAGTTGGGCAATGACCTAGTGAAAGAGAGAGAAAGGCTATTGTATACGTTGTTTTTTTTTTAATTTACATTCTAAGAGACGTTTAACACAGAGTGAGAAAAAGAGATGGACATGAACACACTAAGAGGGGGAGAGAGGGAGATGTTTTAGCTAAGGTGTAAAACCTTACTATAATCATTAATTAGTGATGTGACACATTAGAGAGAGATAATAATCTAAGATTTTGGATTACGTATGAGAGTGAGAGAGAGAGAATATCTATCTGTTTGATGAGGAGAGAGAAAACCTTAGTTTCTAAGGTAGATGGCCGTTTAGCTTGAATATGGGCATGCTAGTATTGGTAAAATCATTCTCTTACTTTTTGATATAAGATGAGAGGACATACCTACATTTTCACGTATGTTACATTGAGTTTGTGTGTGTGTGTGTGTGTGTGTGTGTGTGTGTGTGTGTGTGTGTGTGTGTGAGAGAGAGAGAGAGAGAGAGAGAGAGAGGAGAATTTAAGTATTTCAATTTGTAATAATATTGATGCTTGAATATTAAGTATAAAAGTTTCAAAGTAACCAATTTTTCAAAATAACCAATTTTTTTAAATAGCCATTTACTCATTTGTGGTTCAATTCTCCACATAGGCAATCAATTCTCTATATAGGAAATTGTATTATCTAGATAATAGCCTATATTTCTTATTCATTCTCTATATAGGAAATTGAATTACCTAGATATTGGCTCATACTCTCTATATAGGAAATTTAATTACCTAGATATTGGCCCATATTTCCTATATAAGAAATTGAATTACCTAGATATAAGCCCATATTTCCTACATATAAAGGATTGAGTAAATGGGGAATACGATTGTCTAGATATATATAGGAAATTTCCATCAACATAACCAAGAAATCTCTCAAAATTTCCTATATATGGTGAAGTTCACTATATAGGGAACCACCAAAAGTTCCTTGTGTAACTCTACCTCTGTGAGACCTCTGTAACCATCTACTCCATAGGAATAAGCGGTGGGGCTTGCTGGGCCACCTCCTCTCGTATCGGCCCCATCTAGACGGCACTCGTGCTGCGAGCCGAGCAAGAGGAGCTCTCTGTGGAGCCTACTTGGTGGGAGCTCCTGTCTGAAGCCTCATTGTCTCCTCACCTCCTGCCAACCCTCACCATCCGGCTGCTCCCCTCCCTCAGAGGACTGTGACTCTGTCTTTGGTTGTGCACGATGGGGAGCTTGAGGGCACTGCATGACCAAATGGCCAAACTCATGACATCTCAAGCACTGGTTCTGCTACCCAAGAGCATGCAAGAAATCTAAAAAATTCAAGAGTCACACCCTGCATATGGATGTTCCTTTTCCCTCGTAGCCTTTTAGCCCCTATTCAAGACAGGCCATATAACATTAATGCAACACCATTTTTCCCCTCTCAATCTTTTGACTAATACAGTATTTAAGTATCTAATCATGTTTAATTGATATTACGACTAATTAAAGTCTTTACACTTTAAGTATGACTTTATTATTATTATTTTTTTTAAAACCAATAAGCGCAGGAGTGAATTAATTAAGAAAGACAAAATTACAATGACTGGCTGGCTACGATACAGCTCTGAGTTCATCTCATCACAATCAAAAGTCTACACCTATGACCTTAGTACATGACCAAAAACCCTCAATATTCATAGCTTAATGCTTCAATTCTGGTTTGCAGCATAGCCACAAAACGGTTGGACTCAGCAATCTTCCTTTGGTGCTCCTTCAGCTGATCCTGGATGATGTAGTCCATGTTCCTTAGTTGAGTTTGAGTCTCTCCAAGCACCCTAGCTTGAGTGGTGTACAATCTCGTCTGCAACCATATGAAAATCAAACATCTGCACATGAAAGTCAGCAAAAAGACTTTTCAGATTTGGAATCTGGTAAGCACTGTCAAATGCAGTTGCACATCTATCTTTCCATATCACCCAAAGGAATTCAGCTCTGATTCTAGCCCAGCACACCGGGGGAGCACCCCTACAGTATCCCCTAGTAACAATTGTTTAGCAGAGGGCAGACAACCCAAAACAGACCAGACCAGTGACAGGATAGCTACAGATCTCTGGCAGTTTCTGAAACAGATGACCAATATCTTCAATTCTCCGTTTGCACCTAGCACATACCCCATCTGTTATCCCACATTTCTTGCACTTTTCACCTGTCCATATGGCTTTATGCAAAATCAGCCACAGTAAAACTGATTTCTTAGGCTGAATCTCTTTAGACCAAATTATTGAAAACTTAAAGTTCCATTGGCGCCTGTCATAGAGAACTGACCATCTCTTATTAAGCACCACATGCACAGGGATCAAAGGCGGTGAGTGCACACGAGGGGGGTGGTCGAATGCTGACCCTCCTCTCCAGCATAGAGCCTTAAGGGATAAGGGCTCTAAGACTGTCAGCTGCCAAACCTCACTCTCTGGAAAGTTGTTAATACGCTCACGAACTAACCAAACTTCCCAAGGAAGAAGCGAAAAGCTTAAAATCAATTCATCATTGGTCATCCACCTTTGGGAGTGAGTTTGCCACACATCTGCCCACACTCTGATGCCCTTTTTGTGAATACGTAGGGCAGTACGCATTACATTACGAGACACCGACGGCAATGGTCTAAGAGTAAACCACAGAGAGTCAAGAGCTCTGATAGAGTAGCTATGTCTGCTTTCCCACACCACCCCTGCCATATCCCGAAATTTGTTCCAAGCCTTCCACAAGGAGCGAAGAAGCTTCGACCATTTCAGCTTAATAGCTTCATGGCCTATCAAAATAGTACTCCGCGGCAGATCCCTCCAATCTGAAAATTTCTCAAAGGAGAATTGGTCAATGTTTCTGAATAGCAGCATGGACGATAGTTCCTCAGGGTGAGAAACTGCTCTAATGATAGTTTTAATAGCAAGCCTGTCAGCCCATGCGTGTATATCTACAACCCCCAATCCCCCTTTGTCCTTTGGGAGACAACAGAATTTCCATCTCACTTTGGCAGCTCCTCTCTTGAAAGGGTCCCCTGTCCACAGGAAGTTTCTACATAATCTTTCAATTTCCTTTAGATGAGCGTCTGGAGGTCTCCAGCAGGCAGGAGGAAGAGAATGTAAGCAACCAGAAAGTGGTTGATTACCAAAACTCTGCCAGCTACCGATAACTGCATACCCAGCCACCTATTCAACTTTCCCCTGAATTTATCAACTACCCATTCCCACCGTTGCTTCAAGGTAACTCCGAAACCCATAGGTATACCTAGCAGCCGAAAAACTTCACCAGCACGAATACGCTGACAACCCTGCTGCACCAGCCAGTTAGGAAGATTTCCTTCTGCAGAGAATATCCCCGTTTTAGTATGATTTACCTTTGATCCAGATGCTAGGAGAAAGTCAAGAGAGAGTTCTGATCATTATTGAGTAATGCATTGGTGTCATCCGCAAACTGAGAAAGTACCTGTTCACAATTTGAGTTAGGCAAAGGAATGCCTTTAATTAGCCCCAATCCCTGGTATCTTCTGACCATACAATTCAAGCTATCCACAGATAAAGCAAACAGCAATGGAGCAAGTGGACACCCCTGCCTGACCGACCTGGCCAGGGGGAAGGACTCTGACATTGCATTATTTATTGCCACTCTAGCTGAGGCATTACCGAAGAGGGTTTTTACAAACTGAACCAAGCCCGGGCCATATCCCATCTTTTCCAAATTAAGCAAGATAAAACTCCATTCAAGCCTGTTATAGGCTTTGTCAAAGTCTACTTTGGCAAAAATAAAGTCGATCCCTTTTTCCTGAGCATACTCTACTCCTTCCCAAATTGCAATGACTGCTTCAATAAGTCTCCTTCCTCGGATAAATCCTTTCTGCTCTGCTGAGATGTGCCTCATTAAGCTGGGTGTGATTCTAAACGCTATTACTTTGGCTAACACTTTGTATACAAATTCAGCATAGTCAGTGGCCTCCAGTTCTCTAGGAGCTCCTTAGGCCCTCGTTTATGAATCAGTTTTATCACTCCAGAATTTATATTGGTGGGCAAGGCCCAAAACTTCACAGTTTCTTCCCAAACCCTCAGGATGAATGGGGCAATCCAATCTTTAAAAGCATGAAAAAACTCACCTGGTAATCCATCCAGACCCGGAGTTTTATTAGGTTTTAATCTCTCAATCGCCATATTAATTTTAGAGATTGAAATAGGCAAATCAAGCTGCCTTGCCAACTCCTCAGAGATGACTTTAGTTCTGGCCTCCCACACTGAATTGCGAGCCTTAGTCTTCAGCTCCGAGGATTGTTCCGGCGTACTAAAAAGCTTTGAAAGTGGGTGCGAACCAGAAAACAATTTTCCTCCTCAGTTCTGTGGGTTCAAGGAGATCTATACCCGCTTGACCCATCAACTGGTAAGCCTCCATCATTTAGCACCTTGCATGATCTTGTTCCATTCATTGGGGATGGTAGAGAAGGTTTATTTGGGTATTTCTCAAGATTGAATAATGAAGCTACTATTTTCAAGCAAACTAGGCTTGGTGTGTACAAGCAATTTGTTAAAGGACTAGAAGATATCATGATCTCACAAACTCAACGTGTGAATGAGTTGGAAAGGCTACTTTAGTCATCTTAGGAAGAGGTAACAAAGCTTACACAAACTAACAAAAAATTGCAAGAACATGCACTTCAAAAAACCCAACTAAAAAGCACTCCTTCTGGGTTAAGAGTGAGATCTAAAAAGTTTAAAAGTGTTACATGCCTAGCCATACATGAGGGTGCTAAGAAGAAAATGGACGAGGCTTGCTCAAAGCTACATGAAAAGTGTGGGAGGTTTCTGCTTGGATAATCCGCTAGATAGAATTTCTATGATCAAATCTTCTATAAAAAACAATGACATGATTGAAATGCTCAAGCTCTCACAATGTGTAGGGCTTCTCGAAGGAACGTAGTCAAGGAAGTTTGCAATGACTTTCGTGACTTGCTCAAGCTTGATGAGGTGGTGGAGGCATGTGACAAGGTTTCAATAAGCAGAAAGAGATACAGAGCCATAGCAAAGCTACTCATCCAAGGTATGAAGCCTCATCGTCTCCATGTGTTCAGCTTACCCCGACCACATAGCGTAGCAATGGCAGGACACAAACAAAATTTGGCCATTCCAGGGTTTATAGGTGAATACAAACACATTGATGGTTTAATGACTGTAGAGAAGAGAAAAAAAAAGAAATCAATATTCAATTACGACATATATAATAACATATTTACAGATGTTAGAAGGGTCCAATCAACCATGGTGAAGTTCTATCAGTACACAATAAAGGACTGTGAGGGTAAGCTTATTTTTGTTATCAAGCTTGATGAGGCACAAATTCTCAAACATCAAAAAATGGAAAGAATCAGTATAGGGCTTATGAACAAAGCTTTAAATTATGCCCCAAGGTAGGGAAGACCAGCCATTACATAGCGCACAGTCAGACATGGAACTATGGTACTTAGGGGAAGCTCAGTACCAGATGAGAGTCATGATACTCTCAAATGGTTGTTTTGGCACACAGAAATTCCAACCGTCATTGATGCTCAGAATAAAGGAGAGAAGCTTGTGTGTAATGGGGTAGGAAACTTTACAGTCGAGTGGCACATGAGTGCCGACTTGAAAGCATTGAAGTGCATGTATAGGGTGTGTGGTGGTCCTAGATGTGCAAACCCATGCCTCTATTGCATGGCAGGAATGAACAGTCTTGATTGGTACAACCCTACAATGAATTATACAAAGCTTCCATCCAGAGACAAGACAAAGCTTTGTACAATGAATTGTACAAAGCTTCCATCCAGAGACAAGACAAAGCAAGTAACTAGTGATAAAAACCAGACCAAGGCCCTAAAGGGAAATCAAAGACCAAGATCAAGGGAAAGTCAACAAAAATAGCCAAATTCAAGGATGAACCATGTATTGTGCTTGAGGATCCCAATTGGGATCCCATACTTCCTATACAACTAAAGAGAGTTCACATTTGTAATTTACATGTAGAAATTAGAATACTGGATAAGCTATTAAAGCTTCATCTTGATTATGCTCATTCCATTTTGCCATCAGAACTATCGAATGCATGTTTAGAGCAATGTGAGATTTTACTCTCTAACATGGGATTTCATGGTGGACATGTGCAACTTAAAAAGGATGACAAGAAATCAGGTACCACTATGATATTTTGGAAGATGTGTCAATGGGAGGAGCCAAAGCTGGGAGGTTCTTGTCAAACTATGAAAACAAACAAGTTACAACAGTATGGGAATGTTGGAAATCTATATGCGAGCAGACAACTAACCAAGCTAGTGATCCAAGGATGACAACGCTTTGTATGAGGGTCTGGATAGAGATTCATAATTTTATAAAACTCTTACGTAAGCAAATGACTGAAGACAATTACGCAAGTCAATTTGAAACAGCAATCAAGATGCTTGTGGAAACAATTGTAGCTGCCTAGAGAAACAAGGACATAACCTTCTACCTAGTAAGAGTTTTTGCTTCATGTAATTTGTACATTGACAATTAGTATGATATAAAATGATTGTTAATAAAAAATAAGAATATGTGAAGCATATTTGTTTGCACAGGAACCAAGGACCTCTTGCTACATGGAATACTCAAGGCATAGAAAAATCACACTATGCCACACATGTATTAACTATTTTCGAACAACTCGACATGGTGGTGGAAAAACAAAAACAAATGCACTACGAGAACTTTTCGACACATTCTACCGAAGTCAAATGCAATGATACAATAAAATTCTTAAAAACCAGGTTAGTTTATACAACACAAAAATAGTCACTGTTATTAACATCAATATATTATAAATACTCATCATGCTAAATAAAGTGTATCTTTATGCAAGATGGTGATTGAGAAGGAGAAAAAGTCAAAGTGACACAAATTGTAATAAGAGTTATTCTCAATACATGTGGAAAAAGACTCTTTAAAAAAGTCTTCTTCTTTTTTACTTCAACTATTTGTCTTTGTAAAAGAGACTCCCCTCCTTTTCAAGGCTTTCTTTGGGCAGTTGTTGGCCCTCATCTTCGGATAATTGCTTAGCCTCGTCTTCTTCGAGTAGTTTGCCTCTATACCTTAATAGCTTTTGGCGTTGATAGCCTCCAAGAGCATGGGTATTCAAATCAGGAAGAACTGCCTTTGTATACGCCGCATAACACAAAAAATACCATGCCCTCGATGCCCACAACCATGGTGCATATCCAAAAATATGTATAGCTTCCTCCTTCTCTATCAGCATTATCTTTTCTGCATTGTGTTGTATCCTTCCATATCCTAAGTACGTTGAAAAAACCTTTAAGACCTTTAAGGCCATCAATCGAAAAAGTGGATCATCTGAATACTTTGCATGATAAATGATTAGCACGCTTGGAGGTATCCTTGAAATATAGTGGCTGAGGGTTGAGTCTTTGCCAACAAAAATTCATTTACCTCCACCTCGACCGAGGAATCCATCTTCATCTGCTATCTTTACTTTACAATAATAAATATCTTTTAAAAAATATTATTTTTTTCATATAAATACCTTTTTGTTCTCATCGTCAACAAGTTTCCTATCCTCCCACAAGTCAATTGAACCTTGCTCTTTATCCACGACCGTTTCCACATCCTGAATTTCTTCTTGATTTTCAATTTCTCCTAGAAATGCTACAGGCTGGACACTGGAACTCTCCAGGCTATTCCTTTCAGCATCTTCAATTCATGATTGTACATGAAGATAGAAAAGAAAAGCCACATGATACTGAAAGAAGATTACATTTCTTACTATGTAATGAGAAATGCTCCATAGTGAGGTTCAAATGGTCATGAAGTATGTCATAATTTTTTCGTAATCTGCCCTTTTCTGAAGTTATCTATGACAACATGCTGAGATGATCAAACATCACACCCTCAATAAGAATTCTACTATCATCTGTCAATGCACAGAAAGCTTTCATCTCCTCTTCATAATATTCCTTGAAGTGATCAATCACTAAACTCACTTCAAATGTGACATTGAAATATTCCCTATAGCAATCAAATAAATTTTCTGCACGTGCAAGCTGTAGGAAGTCAATTACTCTCTCTGATGGTGTTTCTTCTGTCATAGGATCACCTTCATCACCTGAAGCCATTTCTTTGTAGTTAAAAGCTGTTAGTAGCTAAGGTTTTTACAACAGAGAAAAAATTGTGAGGCTTGTAAGCAGTTGTAAGAAGCTATGTTATACAAAGAAAAAACATTATGTGGAAAAAGGGTATACAACAGCAAATTCTAGGGTCTGGAAAAACAACACAATATGGGAAATCCAATTCGGTCCGATTGATATCCTTGCGTTGTTTTTCCACTGGGCTATATTAGCGATATGATGGATCTATCAAGGAGATGAGGGGTAGCACAGGGTGCTGGGGCAGCTAGGGGCTATGGCAAGTCATGGGCA
This sequence comes from Cibotium barometz, assembly GCF_041138505.1. Taxonomy (NCBI): domain Eukaryota; kingdom Viridiplantae; phylum Streptophyta; class Polypodiopsida; order Cyatheales; family Cibotiaceae; genus Cibotium; species Cibotium barometz. The sequence goes on along the minus strand of NC_141088.1, from coordinate 21,104,861 downwards.
AAGAGAAGACTCAACTATATGTGCCCTGATTGCCTATGAGGAGCAAAGGAGAGCTGGGCTTTGCACCTTATTGGAAAGACAAGGGAAGAAGGGGAAGCAACACCATGAGCTCAAAGGAGGACAAGCATGACCATAGCATAACATAGAAAGACAACGCAAGGGTAGCAATCTGGAGTCAAAAGATCCACGATATCGCACTTTCCTAGTCTGGCAGATGGGGAATCTCATAAATATGGAGAAACTCAAGGGGATGAGGGGCAGGCAGGGTGCTGGGGCAGCTCAGGGGGCCAGGCAAAGGCCAAGGGCAGGCCAAGGGCAACTCACTAGTGTTGAAAAATACAAGTGAATAGGGTGTGTGTGGGAACAAGCTCTTGGATAGAGGCTGTAAAAGAGGAGATGTAATTGTGAAAGAACCTGTGAAAAGGTGAGAAGAATGTACTGGGAGAGAATAATGGGTAGCATGAGAGAATTTAGGAGTGTGGAGATATTCTGGGAGATATTCTGGGAAAAGAGAAGAGGTGGAGAGAATCAGGCAAAAGGTGGAGATATTCTGGGAGTGAATCATGGAGAAATCAATGGGATTTGATGCTTGATGTAAACTCTATAAATTGAGGCATAGCCCTAATGAGAATTTGCTGGTTTTTGAGTATCCATGCCTACATTAATCTATTTGCTAATTATTCACTAATTACATCTTAATTATTTCTTAATCACTTTGTTAATCATGTTGATTCTAGTGTTTGATCCACCATAGCTCATCATTTTGCTCAAATTTCAACATGGTATCAGAGCCATGCCTAGAATCAATTAGATTTATGAGCCCATTAGTTAATTAATTAGGATTAGTAGATAATTAGCAAAAAATCAATTTTTTAGTGAGTTTTCACTTCTCCCCTTCACCCCCAGCCAGTGGAGGATCTCTAGCACCTTGCACACATAGAATTAGGGCATAAGCTTCTAACACAAGCTAGCTAACCCATAGGAGCTCCAGCCCATCGAATCAGAAGCGCAAACCGCCCACGGAAGCTCCCGATTTTCGCTGATTAAAAAGCTACGTTTTTCTGAGATGATTTGGTGATTTCTACTTCCACAGATCAAAGGTCTCTAATTCCTCTTAGCCCAAGGGGTAATCAAGCATGCTCTACAAGCTGGTGAAGACAGAATTGAGTTTCATCAAGTCTACAGTGAGATCCAAGCTCTTCATCAAATCTGCAGGTGACTTTGGTAAAACAGAGATTAATCTTTCAATATTTGGTCAAATCTTGTGTTTCTTGGCTTAATCCTCTACTAGACTCATTGCTATTGATGCCTTTGAAAGCATTTGAGCTCATTTGAAGTCTAAGGCACCAGATCTGGACTCCCCGCATACTCTGTTTTCTGCACACAAAACAGAGCATTAATTTGCTAATCAGTGATTAATCAGTGCTAATCACTATATTTTGGTGCAATTGAGGGTTCAAATTAACCATTAGGTATCTGATATAGATCCCTAAAGCTTCAGATTGCAATTCGGAGTTGTTTTGATACTCCAACCATCCCGTACAAATTGGTTACCCTTAATTTAATGTAATTTCTGGTAAAATTGTGCTGATAAAATTGTGAAAATCATCATTTTGCATTTAACCCTTGGTTAATGCCTGTAAATCTCACTCAAATTCAAGATTATTCACAGCCAGAGTTGCATTTGGAATGTGCATGAGAATGAATGCTATACGCATTATGTATTGGGCACATTGCATCAGTGTAAAAATGGGAACAGACACTGCCCTTGTCCAGATTAAGGCAAGAGGTAAGACCTCCCGCATAAATTTGGGTTTGCATTGCATAATGATACAAAATAAACATAAAAAGCCCAAAGGAACTGTCAGCAAAACATTGAAACATGCTGCTCACATGGAGCAAAATGACCTGACGGACGAGCTCATGGCCCCAGCCATGGAAGCAAAAGAATATCTCTTTCCAAGAAGAGGATCCACACCGAGAAGAAGACCTGAAGGAAGACATGGACACGAGAAGAGAAGCTGCCACCCACGAGAAGAGAAGCTGTCCCAAGAAGACTGAAAGAAGAGACGGACACGTGGAGAGATGCTGCCACGAGAAGAAGACTGAAGACAAGAGAAGATGTGAGGCTCCAAAGAGTGAGGAGCCATGTGAAAATCTCTGAGAGAGAGAGAGAGAGAGCCCACAACCTAATGTAACCTGCCCCAATAAAGTAAAACCACCTCTGAGCCACCGATGATGTAGGCCACGTGGTAGATGTATGTGTGAGCACTTTAGTCAAGGTTGCGGGAAACTTATAGTAGCCTTGGACACATAGAGAGAGAGAGTGTCAAGGACTATGGAGTTTAGGGACTTGAGGCACTGGTCGCGGACTGTCAAGTTAGAGAGAAACTTGATACAGGGTCCAGGTGTGCTGAGATAACTTGAGGGGAGGAGTAGACACTGGTCGCGGACTACCAAGTAAGGGGAGGCAAACTTGGTATAGGGTCTAGGTGCACTAGGAGTATTCACTTGAGGGGAGGTGTTGAAAAATACAAGTGAATAGGGTGTGTGTGGGAACAAGCTCTTGGATAGAGGCTGTAAAAGAGGAGATGTAATTGTGAAAGAACCTGTGAAAAGGTGAGAAGAATCTACTGGAGAATAATGGGTAGCATGAGAGAATTTAGGAGTGTGGAGATATTCTGGGAGATATTCAGGGAAAAGAGAAGAGGTGGAGAGAATCAGGCAAAAGGTGGAGATATTCTGGGAGTGAATCATGGAGAAATCAATGGGATTTGATGCTTGATGTAAACTCTATAAATTGAGGCATAGCCCTAATGAGAATTTGCTGGTTTTTGAGTATCCATGCCTACATTAATCTATTTGCTAATTATTCACTAATTACATCTTAATTATTTCTTAATCACTTTGTTAATCATGTTGATTCTAGTGTTTGATCCACCATAGCTCATCATTTTGCTCAAATTTCAACAACTAGAGAAGCATAAAGGGCAAAGGGCAAGGGCAGGAGGAGAGAGACAAGGTGCTTGCGCAAGGTGCTTGGGCAATTCGCAAGGTGCTTGGGCAATTCGAAGGCAAAATAAAATAAAAAATTAATTAACATGCTATTTATAAGCGCGTGGGAATAGTACAGGCACCCACACGTGGGAGGCCACACGTGTTGACGTGTGGTCACACGTGTGAAGCCACATGGCATCATGTGGTCACACATGTGAGTCGCATGTGTTCATTAATAATCGCACATTTCCATATGCCATGTGGCATCTATAAATATATTTGGTAGGATATATATATATATATATATTTGCTTCCATACGCCACATCACCAGCTCCTCCTGTTGATCCCTAGCTCCTCCTCTTGGCCCCAGCTCATCCTCTTGGTCTTCACTCTAGCTCATCCTCTTGGTCTTCACTCTAGCTCCTCCTCTTGATCTTATCTTTACCCCAGAGTCAGTGGTTTCTAGCTAAGCATAAAGGTGCATTGGAATAATGGCGCAGTAATCAAACACTGGAGCCGTCGGAATTCGATCTGCGCGTTGTTTTTCCACAAGCATAGAGGTGTGATAATTCTGATCAAACTCTCAACTATCATGTGTTTAATTTAGATGATTTGCATAATTAGCTTTCCTGTTGCCAAAAAAAATTAGGATAAGATGTTTATCTGGTTCTAGTTTTGCCTTTGAAGAAAAAAATGTTGGGATGTTCTTCATGTTTTGGCTATACCATTTGTAGGTACTTGTTTTTTTAGTTTTGAATCAGTACTTGTTTTGCCTTTCTTGAAATAAGTTGTGATACACTTTCCCTTTGTCTGCCCCCTTGAGCTGCCCCAACAACCTGCCTGCCCCTCAGCCCCTTGAGATCCTCCATCTTCTAGACTAGGAAAGACAGCACGATATTGTGGATCTTTTGACTCCGGATCACTACCCTCATATTGTCTTTCCCTGTTATGCTACGCTCATGTTAGTCCTCCTTTGAGCTAATGGTGATGCTTCCCATTCTTCCCTTGTCTTAACCCTGATGTATAGCCATACTTGTATCTTTCTATCAAGTAGGTGCAAAGCTGCCCCAACAACTTGCTCAAGGGGGCATCTATTCAAGAGTGTTTTCCAATGGAGGCTTTCACTGGGGAGGGTAGGAATTTGAAGAAACAGTAGCATATGTATGAGTGAAATCGCATCCACTTGCTCTGGAACAATTGAGGAAAGATGGCACGATTAGGACGATCTGATGACACATGTTATCCTATATCGCGCTGTCTTCCATTGTTGCTTTAGTGTCTCACACCAACCTACACCTGTTTCAGGCCATTGAATTTCATGTAAAATTATCTATTCTCCTAGAGTGGTCTCTATAAATTGCATGTACATATAAAATGTTGTATTGTATCATGTTCCACCATATCTGTAGAATGGATTGCGTGTACATATGATATACAGTATATGTCCTTTTCCACCATATTTGTATCCAAAATGAAGCAAGTTCTTATATGAAGTCATATTTGATTGTTGTTGATTGACAAGTTTAGCTTAGATGGCTAGAACAAAGAAAATAGCAAGGAGGGTAGGACCAAGTCCAGGGTTGGCAGACAAAGCAGCAAAAAGTGCAATGTTAAAGTAGAAGTTGAAAAAGAGAATCAATAAGCATTTGAATGCCTTGAGGGAGATAAGGAAAGCTTAGAAACATGTTGAGTTACTCATACCCAAGCTTACCTTCATGTTGTGAGAAATATTTGTGATGAATGGAAGCTTGGGATGATATGGGCTGGCAATGCAATATGTGCCCTTCAACAAGCTGCAGAGAATTTCATTATAGACTTTTTTATTTATAGTGACATTTGTTCTGCCCATGTGCATAGGGCCACTCTTATGGAAAAAGACATCCACACCTGCAAGCTAATAAGTTACAGATTTGAGAAGTTATTGCATCCTATACCATTGAGTGATCCAAGGGCATTCAATATTTTGAATGTCCCACCAGCAAGAAAACCTAAGGATGTAGGTATTAAGATTGAGGATGTTACCCATGATAAGGATACTAGGATTGTAGATGAAATAAAGAATGAGAAGGGCAAAGAAAAGATGGCAGTTGAAGGAAGAAACGAGGGTTGATGAAGAAAGAATAATGGGAGAAGAGTTGACATACCTTGAAAAGAAAAATCTACAAGATTTAAAGAATGTACCTAGACAACTTGTTGTTCATGTGAAGGATATTGCTCATGGTGCAGAGTATCTTAATATAGTTCCTTCAGACATGTATGTGCTGTCAAAGAGAAATCGAGAAATAAATGATGTGATCTTGATATCTCACAAGTATGTAAGCTATCTTTTTTGAAAGTTTATCTTATTGATTTGTTTTTTCAAGATAACTACATAATTTATCCTCTTGTTTGTTCTTTGTAGGCTTCTTTTGTCCACCCTACCCCCAGAGGCCTATTTTGCTATCTTTTTGCTAGACCCCATAGTCTCACTTTATGTAAGAGAAGCAAGCACCGATTTTGCAAGGTTGGAAGAATGGTTGAGGAAATGCGACGTTGAAAAGGTGAAATATGTAATTGTGTCATATAATAAAAAGTAATTATTTTATTTTAAATATATTTTACAAGAACAAGTTGGAATCCCGTCATCAAGTTTAGCAGAGGGGGATGTCATGTGCATGAAATGCCATGGACATTCTCTGTTTTATGTCTTTTAATACATCTCTAACAGTTGTTTTTTCTTTTCTCTATTTTGAAAGAGCCATTGGAGTGTAATTATAATTGATATCAAGAAAAAAAAGACATGTTTCTTGAATTCCATGCTTGGTATGCATGGAGAAGCCAAATTGTAAGTTTTTAATTTTAATAGAGATTGTGTTAAGGATTCAATGTGTATTAGATTGAATAATTTATGTAATTTGTTATTTTGCAGGGCATCTAAATGCATAATAAGCACATTAGGAAAACTCCATCCTCCACTCCTCAAAAATAAAACTCCACATCAGTTTTTCATTTTGTTTGTAAGTTATCATAACATAAATGATAACTTTTAAGACTGTAATAAAGCTTTAGTTAAAAGTCTAAACAAGCAGGTTCCATTACAAACTGATGGAAGCTCATGTGGATGGAGAGTGGTCGCAAACACATGGCGATATATGCAATCAAAATTTCCAGTAGACATATCAAAAAGAGTAGCTGTGAGTATTTTTGATGGGCACAACAAAAAGAGTTGTAAAAAATTTCAATATTTTCTTTAAACTTTTATATCCTAATATATACTAAGGTTTTGGTCATGATTGTTTGTAGTTCACAACTTTGTGTTATACAGATACATACATTTGGTTGGTGAGGCAAAAGCAATCTGACTAATGCTCGACAATTGTGTAAATATTCTCACAGATCCAGATTCACCACCATCAAACCCACCTATGATGGTGGCAAAGAAGCCATCGAAAAGGAAAGGACCTATGATGTCTCTGTTGAAATTAGAGAAGAAGAAAATGACAGACACAGAGAAGGAAAAGGCTTCTCAAAAACAAAACAATCTAAGGAAAAATATACCAAGTCAAAGAAAATGTCTAAGAAGGCGGAGTCCAAGCCGACCAAGGAAGGCGAAGAGGCCAAGCCTTCTATGGACACTGACCCTCCAAAGTAGATAGTTTTCTATTCTCATACATTGTAACAAACCAATTTGTATAGATACTACCATTGTAATAAATATATTGTTTCTCATTTTACATTATCCATCTTGCCTTAAGAATTTTGAATAACTATTTTACAAAATGAATCGATAAAACGAGATAGATGGGTGCAAAATTATATTGTATTAAGAAAACTTCACGATTAGAGGGAGCAAACATTTCATGCAACTAAAAGTATTTTTGGACCTTCTTCCCACCATAATGCCATCTACCTTAAATTTGTAGTCTGCTGGTATGGCATCTAATACAAATTCCAAGGACGTACGCACATCCCTCAATGTCCATTTTGTATTTATAAGGACGACTCTATTGTCATCATCACTCAAGTTGATTGTTAGGTCATACTGCACTAATTTTTCCTCTGAATCCAATGGCATCCAAGTCCCTCTACTCTTTTTCCATCGTATGTACTCTAAGCTTATATACAAGGTTTACCGAGAGATGTTGTATGCCATCACTATAGATTCAAGGCAAGCATTACATTTTATAAGATCACCCCTATGGATGACTTCATTCACTTTCCATTCTTCTCCAGCTGCATTATCTAATTCAGACTCAGACATATGGGTAGATAGCCACATTGCTTTTGTCCTCTTCATGTTTGCTTCTCAAAAACATGCCACAAATACCTGAAAAGGTATAAACGATGATAGCCTAATCCTCTTAGAAATCCTTCATGCTTTCATAAACTTCTAAATATCCAAGACAATCTTGGATTTAAATGCTAATAGAGTACCTTTGTTTGGAAAGTCCCAATCTAAAGAATTTAGACTTGGTATAGCCAAACTCTCCAATCTTCCATAAGCTTCTGATCTTGTAGGGAAAATACACTTAGCGTTGTATAAAAATATATATTTATCACTGAAAATAAGATGGGTGATCAAAAAATAATACTTTCCCAAGATCAGCATCATGCATGGCTTCGAAAGTCCCGGTGAATGACTCCACAAGTTGCCACTCAATGCTTGTTGATGATAAACATCTATCACACACACAACACATGTGAATAAGCCATAGAATCATAAAGAACATAAGTAAAATTACAAAAAAATATCTTACAATGAGCTTGCAATGCAGATGCTGGAGTAAAAGGATGCATGTGCATCTCTCTTATCATGTACACATGTTGCACCTTTGCTTCCATCCATCTCTTTGTTGCGATCTTGAATTCCAAGATATGTCCCTTCCAATGGTATTGTACTAAGCCTCTTCTTTGCCTTTTTATCCTATGAGGACCTTTGCATGATGGTTTCATAGTCACCTAATCATTTAATTTGAAGTTTATACCATTCCACACACCCTGATCATCTTTAACATTATGAAGAATGCATGATGAAATGGCATTAGGAGTGCGCCTCAGGTCAGACCGTTGTCTTGACATTGTTAGATGATGAATAGAGGAGAGGATGATACAAAAATATGACTAGAAAGAGGTACACTCATGGTAGATTAGGAAATTCAAATGCATTTACTCATTTTGGGGGGAACCTGAATTTCACATTTTTTACTTTTTGAAGTACTGACATTTGGCACGTGAGGACATGCCCTTGAAGTTCAAAACCACTAAAGTGATGTTGAAATAACCATGTTGCATCACATTAAAGTGGTGATAACCCACTAAAATAGCCAAAACTAGTGGTTAGTAAAAAGTGGATATGACACCCAATGTCATATTTATGGTTGAATGGCACATTTCTATTGGTTCAAAGCTTAATCCAAATCCAGTACAAGTGATTAAAATGCGGCCGCTTTTCAAACATTTTTAGCCCTAATGAGTGAACCTAATATTGTACCAGCCATTCAAAATTACCTTGAAGTCTTATAAGGACATAACTACTCATGTCCTATAAAGATTTTCCTATCACACAATCTGTACTAGCAACAAATTCCAAGGATTATTGTCCTTTATAATTATTAGAGCATTAAGTATAATGATTACCCAATAATTACTCACACCAACCCAATCATAGGCATGAAACCCCATGTACTACTACTTGGAACCCATACCCAAGTAGACATATTTCATAAAAATGAAAACTCATGAGCATGTTTCATTTTTTTTAAGTCCATGTGAGCCTAGATTGACATGAGGTGTGAGTCTACCAGATGTGAACTTATTAGGCATGAGCCCAAAGGTGTGAGCCTATAAGGTGTGAGCCTACTAGGTGTGATGTCAGTCTAGCTCATAAGACCTGCGTGAGCCTATTTTTTATACAAAAATAATGTGAGTCCACTAGACGTGAGCCCACAAACCGTGAGCCGTGAGCCCACAAGCGTGATCCTACAAGACATAAGCCTACAGATGTGAGCTCACAACCATGAGATCAAAACCATAATCCCACATATATGAGCCTAGAAGTATGAGCTTATAGATGTAAGCCTAGAGAAAAAAAAGGTTTAAAAAATCAAAAAACTTAAACTCAAAAAGGAATTCATTGCTTTTTACAATTTGGATAGAACATGCATGTTTGAATCCATTTAGACCTACACATTAAAAACCAAATCACCAAAAAGAAACCCTTTGATTTGAACTTCATCCACACTAGTTATGGAAATGAGAATCCAATCGACTATAACCACACATCCCCAAAAATGCAAACTCAATCTGGAAGACTAATTGTTGGAAATTATATTCGAGCAAATTGTAACCAGACATCATCAAGCCCACCCCACCTTCGGTCCCATTAAACACTTCTTTGAATCTACCTTAAGCTAGGATTTTTGGGAAGAAATGAGCCAATTATATGTAGACGTGAGTGCAGGGACAATGGAACCCCTAAAAACGAGAGCTGCCCACAGGCATCCAAGCCCACATTCGCCAATAGGGTTAGTAAATAGCACCATAAACTTTGTGAAAAGGGTATTAAACCATCCTATCTTTGGGTATATCTTAAGTGAAGGAGCAGGAGTACATTTGCTCCTACCGAAAATGCCAGAATGTTTCAAAATTTTGGCATCGAGTTGGGTTTGCCATTAGCCCAATAATAGTAGTTATGAGAATTGGGACATGTCTCCTTTGCAATACCATTAGAGACAAGCATTCCATTAACCACTCAAGAAGCACACACACTGTAAGCAAGCGTCCCACCTTCTCAAGGAGCCCATTATGGAAGCTTCTTCACCCCCACGAAAACAAGTTCCAGTTCCTCTCCATGTCTCCTTTGCAGCAACAATAGCAATAGAGGCAAGCATTCCATAAACCACTCAAGAAGCACACACACTATAAGCAAGAGTCCCACCTTCTCAAGGAGCCCATTATGGAAGATTCTTCACCATAGGACAAGTTCCAGCTCCTCTCCACCATTAGGATGAGGAAAGGGAAAACACGAAAAGGTAAAGATCTAATTACATGGACTGCATCAAGCCCAAGGATTCCACCACAAGGGCAATCACAAAATGTTTCCTTAGCTACCCTGCATAACTGAGCCTCAAAGCTAGGAAGGCATAGAATAGGATAAGTTCCATTGGAAACCACATAGCTTAACCCTATGGGGCATAAAACACTAAACCCAGAAACTAAGGGTTAGGGAAATCACACAATGTGTCCTCTCAACTATTGCAAGCCTATAACCTCAAAGTCAGGTAGGAAAGTGCCATTGGAAACCATATAGCTCAACCCCATGGGCCACAAAACACTAAGCCTAGATACTGAGGGTTTTGCACAAGCACTCCCTTACGTTTCACTACCATGTGGGGTGAATATGAAAAAGATATGCTAAGGATGGCCTTTAAAATGGGAAGGGGAGTTTCGCCATGAACATAGCACCTACTAAAGGCTCGGAACTGGATAAAAATCCAATCCACATCTCAAGGATGATGACCAAATTTAATGAAATTGGAGATCCCATTCGATACCTAGAGACATTGGATCAAGTTTACATTCTACTACTATGAAATCCTCTATTTGAGGGTTTGGGATTTCTTATCCCACAGGCTTAGCTGTGTGGTTTCCAATGGCACTCATCCTACGTCAAATCTTGGCTTCGAGGTTAGAGGCTCACTTCAACTGAGGACATGTTATGTGAATGCACTTTTAGATCCTTTTGGTTTGAGGTAGTCCTAGACATTAGCTCTTTATCATTCCCCATGTTCCATGTTCCTTGTGTGAATGAAGAAGAATTTGAACTTGGTTTTGTGGTGAAGAAGCTCTATAATGAGCTCCTTAAGAATCTGGGACTCATTCCTATAGTATGTGTGCTTTGTTGTTAGGTGTTTTGAGGAACATTTGTCCTTAATGGTACAAAAGAGATATGTCTCGAAACTACAGTTGTTGGACTGCTTATTGGCCGTGGTTAGGTTGGGATAGACCCAACTCAAGATTGACACCAAATGTTTGAAACATTGTGGCATCCAACATGGTTTGATCATTTCCTAAGGGAGAAAACCTTGACAGCCAGGCCAAAAAGGAACAAAGAGTTGGTGATGAAGGACCAAGAAGCTAGGGATAAGATGAAAGCCTTAATGAAAGAAGAAGAAGAGGGAAACAGTAGACCATTTCCTCATCATTTTCATAATTATAATGTCAGTGATAGGTTTATTCAAAGTGATAAGGTAAAACAGACTCTTGGTGAACAACCCAATAGAGGTCTTTGAAGGACTTACGGACTCTAAGGAGGTGGACCTAGCTGAACCTAAAGAGCAGCAAGATGGCATACACCCTAAAGAGGAAAAAGAGCAGCAAGATGGCATACATTACAAAGGACTTAAACCCTAAAGAGGAAAAAGACTTAGTCTATCTCCTTAAAGAGTTTCATGACGTGTTTGCATGGTCCTCTACTAACATGAAATGTGTGCATCCTTCAGTTATTATGCACACGATCCCCATAGTGGCAGAATCATGACCAATTAAACAAAGGCGACATGAAATGGACCCAAAATATACGTAGCTTATCAAAGAGGAAATTTAGAGACTCTTGGATGTAGGGTTCATCTATGAGATCGAACACACAGAGTGGGTGTCCTTAATTGTGCTGGTGACAAAGAAAAATGGCAACCTTAGGGTCTACATTGATCTTAAGAAAGTCAACCCTGCCATAGGAAAGGATAGCTTCCCACTTTCTTTCAAGAGGCACATCCTTGAGAGAGTAGGAGGCAAAGAAGCTTATATTTTTCTTGATGGATTTTCAGGAGATAATAAGGTCATGTTGATCCTAAGGGCCAACATAAGATAGCCTTTGCTACTTAGTGGGGCATTTTTGCTTTACAGAGTGTTCATGTGTCAATTCCTCTTGGAAAGAACACCTAGACTGTCTACGAAAAGTATTTGAGCTATGTTGTATTGCATCTCTCTAAACCCAAAGAAGTGTTAGTTCATGGTACACCATGGAGTAGTTCTTGGACACATTGTGGTATTTCCACCACTGATAAGAGTAAAATCAAGGTTATCATAGAACTTCCATTACCCCTTAACTTCAAGGGTGTCCAAAGGTTCGTGGGACATTGTGGATATTACCCTCATATTACCAAAGATTTATCTTCATGTACACAAACCTTACCTGACCACTATACAGATTGGTCATTATATTTGAATGGACTAAAGAATGTGAAGAGGCATTCCCCAAAAGTTGAAGATGACATTGTCTTCAGCTTTGATACTTAGACCACGATGATGGGAAGTGGTTTTTTATGTGCACATTGATGTGTTTTCTTTTGCCATTGGTTGTATCCTAGCCCAATGAGGGGAAAACAACATGGATTTTCTTGTGTGCTATGTAATAAGGCAACTCAATGATTCAAATAAAAAATACACAATAGTTGAGTGGCAAGGATTGGCCATGGTATATGCAGTAAACAAGTTTAGACATTACCTTTTAGCCAATAAGTTCGTGTATTTTGTTGACCATCAAGAACTTTTAAATTTGGTTGAACAAGCTTTGTGTGATACTAGGTGGATCACTCGATGGTTGCTAATTATAATGGAATTTGATTTTACAATAATAGTTAGAAAAGGATCCTGACATGTTCTAGCTAATCATTTATCCAAAGTTCCAAATGGAGAACTTCCCACATGAGTGAAGGATGATTTGCCTAATGCATGCCTATTTCACTTAAGCATGATACCAGATTGGAGCCATGAAATGTCTCATTTCTTGTCCACTAGCTTACCAATGTATAAGGACATCACTCCTGACCGAGCTCGTAAGTTGATCAAGGCAGCATCTCCATATGCACTTATAGCTGGCAATTTGTATCAGCAAGGCAAAGACGACATCTTGAGGCTATGCATTCATAAGGACCATTATATTTAAATTCTAGAAGCAACCCATGCAAGCATTTATGGTGGCCACTTGCCTGTATACATCACCATACACAAAATTTTACAATCTGGAATGTGGTAGCCTACCCTTTTTATTGACGCAACTGAATTTGTCAAGATGTGATGTATGTCAAAGATTTTTGGTGACTCAGAACAAAGATCGCATGCCCTTAACCTTTATCATGTTCTTACAACTATTTTCCAACTTGGACATTGATTTGGTAGGCCCCATAAGTCCAACAACTTGCTATACACAAGCTTGCTACACCATTGTAGCCACTTGCTATTGCACCAAATGGGCAAAAGCTAGGGCTACCATGTGGGCTGATGCTAGGGAGACTACCAAGTTTTTATATAAAAATGTTATCACAAGATTAGCTATCCCCTAGAAATTATAAGTGATAGAGGAACCCATATCTTAAATGAGGTAGTGACATTATTAGTTGACGAGTTCATGGTGATCCATAGGAAGTCATCACTTTATTTATCCCATAAGCAAATGGGAAGGCTAAAAGTTTCAATAAAGTTCTTTGTTCAATCTTGAACAATAATATAGAGGCATCATGTTTAGAATGGGAACTTAAATTTCCTGCTACTCTTTGGGCTTTTTGAATGGCACAACTATTGGGGCAGGACGCCTTTTTGCGTAGTATATGGTCTTGATGCTATAACTCCAATTGAATTGCTAATACCTACCTTGCGGGTAGCAAAAGACGTAAATCTTGTGGCTCATGACCTTTCAAAAATGAGTGGTTGAATTGGAGAAGCTAGATGAAGCATGACTATATGTGGTGATTGGAATGTGGATACAGAAGTGCTGACAAAAACGTTGGTTTGATGCCAATATCAAAAGATGTAAGTTCTAGGTGGATGACCTGGTGTTGATGTACAACATCAAGAAGGGAAACAAGAAACTTAAGCTTCAAGACTTAGGACCCTACAGAATTCTCCAAAAGTGGTGGAGTTTGATTAAAAATGTTAGATACAATACCTATGGAGACCTTCGTCAATGGTACCAAACTTCGTCATATATTCGACCACCATTAACAAGAGAACAATAGAAAAGCATACATGCCACCCAGGAATGGCTGGAACTAATAAGAGAAATGCAAAAACAAGCTATCAAAAGGAAAATAAAGAATGTGAGGAAAAATTCAAACGTAGATGCCAAGCGTTGCAAGTCAACATGGCACAAGTTGTGGGAATTGAAGTTGAGGAAGAGTGGGAAGTAAAGCTTGCCAGGCTATGGCTACACATGACCATGAGCTGCACATCTCTCACAAAATTGGGATTGCTAGATTGTAGTGCAAGTCACAATCTTATGTCCTATGAAACTTGGACATCTACAAAAAAAAACTAAATTCTACGATTGTTGAAGTGCATGCTATAGGTAATCGGTTAGTAGATTATGTAAGCACATGCAAAATGGTATTTGCAATTCTCGACACACCTATTGAACAAAATTCTTTGTTACACCTCCTTCAACACTATCCAAAGAAGTGCTGCTAGGGCAAAATTGGATGGGACATCACAGACGTACCATCGACTGAGATTATCAACCTCATGCCACCCTCTTCTTCCAAATCCCCACCCACATTTTCTACACAAGTACCCACATCTCCTACTACTCATTCCACAGTAGCAAGCCCGGGAGTTGGTCCAATGGTAATCCCCTCCTATGCCACTAGGAATCAGATTTCCACCCAGCAAGGGTGGATATGTGATTATGATGCTCTGTGGGCTTAGGCTAGTGCATTGATTTAGCCCACATCATGAGTAGATGTCCCCTTTGAGGTGTGGGAGGGTTTGGTACAAGCGGTGGTAGGACCTAAGGGGGTGATAGGCCGGCATGGCCCTTTGCTGACTAGTCGACGACAAGGGAGTATGGTCCGTGAGGTATGTCCAGCTAGTTTAGGCTAGAAGACCGAATTCTAAACCATCGATGGGTTGGTATTGGTTTGGATATGTCTATGGACATGGATATGGAAGCCTAGATTTGGCTATTGACCTGATTTCAGGGTCTCTTTTGTGACCATTTTGCTGTAGGAATTGTTTGATGTAAATATTGTTCTCACAAAGGCTGTTTTAAGGAACATTGTGGAACATCTTTAGTTAAAGAATGTGTTTTTATATGTTTCACAGTGTGGTAGGACCTAGTTAGATAACAAAAATGATTGCGTACGTAGTGGAAAGTGGGGGTGGATGGATGCCCGATGGCGCCATCCTATGGATGGGTGGATCCGATGAGTCAAGTAACTTGGATGGGTGGATCCGATGAGTCAAGTAACTTTCCAACATAATTATTATTATGATCCATAATAGAATAGCACCCGAACAAGTTCCATTTTAGGAGAACGAGTCAATGGCCGTGCCTTATAAAAAAAAGAGGAAAATATCATTGGCTTCCATGTACCAAGTGTGGACTTGTTCAATCCTCGATCACGCACAATGAGTGCCGTTTGATTGGAGGAATAGATTCCTATTAGAATAATTACATTTCCCCTGCGGGATAGAGTTAGGTCCCTCCGTTTGCTCATATCCTTATATTTCCAAGAGATCTAGGTGTCGTCAATCAAAGACAAGGGGACTTAGTTGCCTATCAAAAGGATCCCCTTGACCCAGCTTACATTTGGTATCAAAGCCGATCTTAGTTCCTAGGATTTGCTATTCAAAGGTTAACTATCAAGGAATTAAAACAAGTGATTGTTTGTCATATGAGGACGAATCAATCATTTCTACTAACCATAGAAATGGTTTGAATATCCTCACATATTGAGATAATCATCCTATGAAATTGTTCTTGTATCTTGGGGGTGCACACGTAAGATATTTGTACAATAAGTTTGAGAAATAAGATCGGGGAGGAAACCTTTTGAGGAAAAACATAGGGTGATCTATTAAGAAATCAGACTAAATGACTAGAAGGATAGACCGAAACTTTGTTTAGATAAATTTTTAGGATATATCTCATTAATTTGTATATTGTAAATTATTAAAGTTATAACTCCATTAATGAGAGACCTTTATGTACCAACATAGGTTTGAATACTTGACATGTGAATGCCATCACTGGGATGCTTTACACTAGGATGGTCATTCGGGATCTTGACCCCATCTCGGACAAACATAAGTCTTACTCCTGATGTGTAATTCCTGAGATAAATGAGCTCTCAAGTGTATTAATCTTGAGTGGCTTTAGATGTGGTGCTATGATAAGTATTTGATAGTTTTGAACTTTTCATGGATAAAAGTTTTATGGTAGATGGTAAGGGAAGATTAAATTTTGCATTATTTTCTTGATGACACTTAGTGTTTTTTTGAAGTTTGTATTAAAAAAATTATCTTTATTATCTGACAAGAATAGGAGGGTCAAAGTTCTAAGAAGGTTGTTTCTTGAAAGGAAGGTGGCTCAGTGACCCCAAAAAAGTTTACCCTTTTATGATTTTATTGTGATGGAAATTCTAGATTAACATGTCCATGACCAAGGATATAAGTAAAATCATTGACGATGATAACAAATAATTATTGCTTCAGCTTATTAGAGCAATCAAAGGAGAGTATTACTCTTCCTATAATATATGAGGTCAGATTTTATGGAGGAGTCGATTTAAATGAATAGACTTATCAGTGGATGGAGAGTGTCCCAGTAGTTAACCATGTTAACTGTTGTACTTATTATATCATATAGGAAATATCATGAAAATTATATAGACCAACTAAGTAAAGACCTTTGCTTAACAAAGAGAGTTTGAGTCTGAGAGACTTCTTGGATACTTTTAGGCAAGAGAAAATGTTTTGCCAAGAAAGCTTGGATAATGACATTAAAGAAACCCTTCACGGAGCCCAATTGAAACCATTCAAAGGTGAAGGAAAGAATTTGGGAGAAGAAATAGAGGATTGGATAGAGTTCATGGATGAGTATTTCAATGTAGCTAGATACAATGAAAGAAGCAAGTTCATCCTTGCTCATTTAAAAATTGTGAGAAATGCTTGGATTAGTTGGAAGAACTATTGTTAATCCAACCACTAGAACTAGAATTAGTTGTCATGGGATGCCATGAAAGTACACCTTCGTGAAAGGTTTTGTCCTCTAGGATTTCGGGATGATAAAATTAATAAATTTTTGGAGCTAACCCACCATGAAGAGAAGACCTTGGAAGAATACCACCAAAATTTTTCTAAACTTCTCTGATTTGCTCTAGAGATGGATGAGGTAACTCTTCTCCACCGATTCATTCGCAAGCTTAATCCATCTTTGAATAACCTAGTCAAGAATGTAAAACCATCCTCCATTTCAGAAGCCATAATTATGGCCAAAGACTATTGTAAAGTTTTTTATATGGAAAGTGTCCAGAAGGGCATGAGTCCTTCCATGTTAATGAAGGAGAGGTCTCCTAATTCAAGAGGAACATCAAGCCCACCCCTGGCTAAGAGGAATCATGAGCTAGATCAAAATTAAGGTCAAGAAATAGGGATAACAGGGTTCGAGAGAAGATATCCGTTTCATAAACATCGCATCAGGACTTTTCAACAAGAAAGAAGATGTTTTAGATGCCAACAACAAGGTCATCAAGGGAAAAATTTCCCTTTCCTATCAAGATCATCCCTAGCTAGATCAGAAGAAAGACCAATCTTTTATACAACAAGATCAGAAAGAAGATATCTCCCTCAACTATATATCAAGAATAAATCTGTGAGACAACGTAACGAGCTTTTCCATGAGAACAAATGCTTCAGGTGTAAACAACATGGCCACCTGAGGGAAGAATTCCCTAACTAACCAACCAAAGACCCTCCTCTTCCTAAATCATGGAAAGGGGAAATCCAATAGGATGGGCTTGTATCGAGTTAACCATTTTTTTTCGAGAATTGATATTCTTTCAATGCAATAAAAGAAAAGGAAATTTGAGCTGCTATAGCTAGATTTCTCCATTGTATATAAATAAAGAGAATTTTTGTTTCCGTAACATAAGCCTAATTATGTGCTCTATAGATAAAGAGCATATTGCGTGAAATATAATCGTAGGGTGTAAGGACGACCAAGCCTTCAACTAAACAAGAATATGCATCAAAAGAATAATCCAATAGGGTAGAATGAGGCCAGTATGAAGCCTAGAATATCCAAACTAGGAAGTGGTTGCCCAAGTTGTGATTGTTTGAATTAAGCTAGAGATCATTGATTCTTTAATCAAAGTTTAATAAAGAATATGTTAGGGAGTATGCTAGAGATTAACATAGGGATTGTGTTAGGAAGTATTATAGAGATTAGGATAAGATTATAAACGAGAGATTAAGTTAGAAATTTTGATATAGTGTAAGATTCCTCCCCAGCCCCTCAAGATGTCCAGTATCTTCCCTTGTAATCAATTCCCTCTTCAGTATAATAAAAGATCTTGTTTCTACCTATTTTGGCTTAGAGAGAGAAAATATTCTAGAGAGAGATTATTTAGATTTTAGATATTTTTGGATGGAAAAATATCTCTTCTTATTGAAATAAATTCCCTCGAAACAGAAGTTCAAAAAGATTTTCAGAAGGTGCATTAGAAATAAATTATAATATGTTCAAAAGGCCTTATCCTAAGAGTCCAGATTTTTTGAAAATTTTAAATTAAGGTTCTGAGAGGCCAATCAGATTCATCCAAATATATGGAGGAGATAAATTGAAGAAATAAAGAAAATCCCCCCAAAAATGAGTAAATACTCACATAAGATGAAGAGTGGACTAAGGACCAAAGGAAATACTAAAAAAATAAATTTTTGACACCTCAGAGTGGGGATTCCCCCTCATGAAGGAGGCGCCTATTTCACATGTGTGGTGGAGTTTTAAATTCTCAAATATTGAGATATTTCATCTCTCCTCTCTCCTAATTCAAGTCTAGTTCCAAAAAGTAAGCTAAATTGACCCAAAAATGGTCAAAAATTGACCAAACTGATCTGGAAAATTCTAGAATCAGTTTGCTTGGTTAGAAGCTCACTTTTCCCTATAAATAGAAGCCTCCCCCTTTGTAGAAGCTTAATAGTGTTTTATGCACTGTTACTCTACTCCACCCCAGAGCCAAAAACAATGAATTTATTGATAATTCATTATTTTTTACCTTTCCCTCTTCAAAAGAATTGGTGGCCACTCTTGCAAACAAGAGTAGATCCCTCAAACCATCAAGCCAAAGGAAAGCTCACAGAAATTCAAGCTAGAAATCCTACTTTTTCTTTATTCCTTTTAATGGTTTTCTAATTTTTATTTTCTTTAAAATGAAAAAATGATGTTATGCCTTGTTAGAAAGACTTTCCCCCTCTCTTCATTCTTAAATTCAGTCTTTCTTTATCCTAGATAAGTAATCAGATTGTTAGAATTAAACTTTTCATATTGTTTCTCTTTTAAAAGTGGAATTTGATTAGTTTAGAATGCTTTAAACCATTTGGGATAATTTTTAAGTAACTTGAGGATAGAAAAAATTAAAAAATGGTCAGCCATACAAAGGAGGTTATGGCGAAATTTTCTTAAATTTTGTGAAATAAGTTTTATCTTTTATTATTCAAAAAGAGTAATCCCCACCATTTGTGTATTCTAAACGTGTTATTTTCATTGTAGGCATAGAAAAATGCATAGTAGAAATATTTTTATCATAAAAGTGTTATTTCCATTAAAATTTAAATTCTATGCATAGAAAGATGCATATTGGTTATTTTTTATTATTATAAAAGAGTGATTTTCATTAGATTTAAATTCTATGCATATAAAGATGCATATTGATTATTTTTATTATTATAAAAGAGTGATTTTTATTAGATTTAAATTCTATGCATAGAAAGATGCATATTGGTTATTTTTTTATTATAAAAGAGTGATTTTCATTAGATTTAAAATCTATGCATAGAAAGATGCATATTGGTTATTTTTTTAATTATAAAAGAGTTATTTCCATTCAAAATTTAAATTCTATGCATAGAAAGATGCATATTGGTTATTTTTTTAATTATAAAAGAGTGATTTTCATTAGATTTAAATTCTATGCATACAAAGATGCATATTGGTTATTTTTTTTATAAAAGAGTGCTTTTCATTAGATTTAAATTCTATGCATAGAAAGATGCATATTGGAAATAATTTTTTTATTATAAAAGTGTTACTTTCATCAATATTGATTTTTATGCATAAAATGATGCATAAAAGAATTTTTTTTATTATAAAAGTGTTTCTTTCACCAATATTGATTTTTATGCATAAAATGATGCATAAAAGATTTTTTTTATTATAAAAGTATTACTTTCACCAATATTGATTTTTATGCATAAAATGATGCATAAAAGATTTTTTTTATTATAAAAGTGTTACTTTCACCAATATTGATTTTTATGCATAAAAGAATTTTTTATTATTACAAAAGTGTTACTTTCATCAAAATTGATTTTTTTACATAAATAGATGCATAAAAGGATTTTCTTTTATATAAAAGTGTTATTTCCATAGAAGTTGGATTTTATGCATAAATAGATGCATACAGAATTTTTATATCAAAATAAGAGTTTCATTTAATCCTATGTTTAAATCCCATGAATATTGGTAAATGAATAAGTAAATACTCTGTGAGAGAAAATTCTACCGTTTCATATTCTCTAGGATGGTAATGAGAAAGTTCAGAAAAACTATCCAAGTCGGAATTTTAGATAAATAATTAATTTATTCCTCATAAGAATTCATGATTAGTTTTAAATTCAGTTAAGCAAAATACTCAATAATTAAAAATTAGTAAAGTAGTAATTGAAATATTACCCTTCGAGAAAATTAGTTCAGGGAGAACCTTTTCAGACTCAAACCTTGAATCAGACTATGACCAAGACTTAATCTCCTTCGTCAGTTTCAAGAAAAGACGATGTGACGAGTTCAAGAAAATTTCACTCAAATCACCCACCGAATCTGAAATCAAGTGAAGACCCTTGATTCTGATATGAGGATCAAGGTTACAGAATTCAGGAAATTCTGTTGGAATTTTAGACCTGTGATCTAGAAGTATTGGGATACGGATTTAAGATATACCCATTGTATTCAAAAGAAAATCAAAACTAAAAACTTGCATAGAAATCCAGTTTTCTTAAAGGATTGTCTTACGCCAAAATGCTGGAGGGAGCATTTGGTATATGTGTTTTTCTAAGGGAAGTTCGGTTTGCAACAGCTGGCGGGGAGTGTTCAAAGGACGGCTCACGCGGCAAAAACCTGCCCAGGTCTTGACTAGCCTGGGTATGGTAAAAAATGGTGTGCTTCCAGTACGATGGGCAAGGGCCGACGAAGTGGTCCCTGAGTGAAGTGCCAGGACACCTAAGGAGGATCCTGGAGGGTTCTGACCAAGCGATGCACAAGCTCACGGTGCTTAGGACACCCATGTGTATGTTGTGGAAGATATATATATGTATGATGAGACGAAAAATTATTGTAATCTGTTAACTAGATCTCGTTGTTGCTGACCAGCTGGTCTCGACGGAGAGTCCAGAGTATGTTGTGGAAGATATATATATGTATGATGAGACGAAAAATTATTGTAATCTGTTTTACTGGATCTCGTTGTTGCTGGTCTCGACGGAGAGTCCAGAGTGATATCTATTTTTGAGAAACAAGGAACTGGATGGAAATTTTGAGTTATGATATTTGTAACCAATAATTGTTTATCAATGGATTGTTTTATAAGTTAAAGTTTAAAGAGGAGTGTGTGCGTATCTGTATTCTAAAGCAAAAGTTAAGAAAGGTATTCAATTATGGGTGGGTGAGTACTTGTCTGGTTCTACTAATTCCAGTGGTTGGGCGGTGCCGGCTGGAATCAGTAGAGTTTTAATAATAAAATTGATTAATAGGCTTAGACCTCGAGTAGTTAAAAAAAAGCCTGAAGACTTCTCTAATGAATAGATCAACGGCTGTGCCTGATTCAATTAGGAAAAAGTGTTGATTCCTTCAAGTTAAGTCTGTAATAGTTTCCCTTCTATCTGATTTAATCAGATGAAGGTTAGTTCAGTATCTTGACCTCATTAGAAAAATTCGTTAAGAAAATAAAAATGGTGGAATCGTCCCCATTTTTCGGGCATGGGAAATTTTCCCGGTTTCGGTTTTCGGAATGACCACCAGCTTAGTCTCGTGCCCAGACATTCGAAGACAAGGCCCCGAGTGAGAAACCCTGCCCCGCAAAAGAGGAATCTCCTTCCACTACCATCCGGGAATCAGGTGCGTAAAGGGGGCAGTGGGATCTCACAGTTGGTATCAGAGCACTAATGTAAGTTTACGTAAGAGCAACAGAAATTGCTTAAAATTTTAAAGTAAATCTGGGAAATAATGTTTTCGCTTGTTAATATTATGATTGAATGAACTTCAAAAATTAAAAACTCATAAATCGAATTGGAAATTTATATATGCATACCCCGAATCTATCTGGCATTCTTGAACTCTCCCAGAGTCAGGATATGATAGCCTTTGCATTAGAGCACCTCATCAACTCTGATACGACCCGAGTAAGCAGAGTGAGACTCGCACGCCATTTTGAGAGTCTTTACTTTCCTAATCCTATTGAGTGACGTCGGTATATGTGGTTCTTTGGAGGACGATGTATTAATATCAGTACCAGTCAGCGTCAGAGGCTCAGGCAAAATATTTCCTTAGCCATGATTCTGATAAGGCTAGGACTTGTTCAGCATGTACAACTCTTTGATCATTCACCCAGGAACTTCAGAATTTCATGCCGAGTTTTTAGGCTTCTGAGCCGCTTTATCCCTAGAAGTAGAATTACAACACCTCTTTCTGTAATGAATCGTGTGTACCATGGTATGTCTCCTTCGCAGTTTCGCTTCTTTATGAGTACGCGATTGAGGCAGTGATTTTGGGAGCCATGATGCTCTATGTATATATCGAAAACTTTTGATAATAAATGATGTTTTGCAAAAAAAAAAATCAAATTGTTTTCATGATTAATAAAATTATCAGAGTAAATCTTGTTTCATGAAGTATGATGAAATAATTATCTGTTTAAATAATAAATCGCAAAAATTAAATAATCATGAATCTGTTGTCAAAGTTAAGTTGACAAAAATCTCGTTTTGTTAGAATCATGAGGTGCGCGGCCCGTGCAAGGCAACCGGATCCTCTAACCGATGACGAAGAGTTAGATCATCCAGATGTTCAAAAAGCCCTGCACAGATCCCAACCTGGTCCCTTCAAGGGTGAAGGGGAGCAGTTAGGTGAAGTAGTGGAAAAGTGGATTGAGGCTATGGAAGAATACTTTGATGTAACTGGCTACAATGAGAGAAGCAAGATGGCTCTCGCCAAGTTAAAGATTGTGGAAACGGCCAAGGTCGCTTGGAGGAATCACTGCGAGACTAACCATCCGACCGAAATACCCAAACCTGGACCGATCTTAAAGCTTACCTCAGAAAGAGGTTTTGTCCTCCGGGCTTCCTTGAAACTAAAATGAACGAGTTCGTGGAACTAAAGCAGGATAGCTGGACAATTGAAGAGTACCATCAAGCTTTTGCCCTTCTCCTCAAATATTCCCCGCAATTGGATTAAGAGCAGCTAATGGCCAGATTCATTAGAGGAATGAACAGAATGACCACCAACTTAGTCTCGTGCCCAGACATTCGAAGGCAAGGCCCCGAGTGAGAAACCCTGCCCCGCTCCTTCCGCTGCTACCATCCGAGAATCAGGTGCGCAAAGGGGATAGTGGGATCTCACAGTTGGTATCAGAGCACTGTTGTAAGTTTATGTAACAGCAACAGAAATTGCTTAAAATTTTAAAGTAAATCTGGGAAATAATATTTTTGCTTGTTAATATTATGATTGAATAAACTTCAAAAATTAAAAACTCATAAATCGAATTGGAAATTTATAGATGCATACCCCGAATCTATCTGGCATTCCTGAACTCTCCCAGAGTCAGGATATGATAGCCTTTGCATTCGAGCACCTCATCAACTTTGATACGACCCGAGCAAGCAGAGTGAGACTCGCACGCCATTTTGAGAGTCTTTACTTTCCTAATCCTATTGAGTGACGTCGGTATATGTGGTTCTTGGAGGACGATGTATTAATATCAGTACCAGTCAGCGTTAGAGGCTCAGGCAAAATATTTCCTTAGCCATGATTCTGATAAGGCTAGGACTTGTTCAGCATGTACAACTCTTTGATCATTCACCCAGGAACTTCAGAATTTCATGCCGAGTTTTTAGGCTTCTGAGCCGCTTTATCCCTAGAAGTAGAATTACAACACCTCTTTCTGTAATGAATCGTGTGTACCATGGTATGTCTCCTTCGCAGTTTCGCTTCTTTATGAGTATGCGATTGAGGCAGTGATTTTGGGAGCCATGATGCTCTATGTATATATTGAAAACTTTTGATAATAAATGATGTTTTGCAAAAAAAAATTCAAATTGTTTTCATGATTAATAAAATTATCAGAGTAAATCTTGTTTCATGAAGTATGATGAAATAATTATCTGTTTAAATAATAAATCACAAAAATTAAATAATCATAAATCTGTTGTCAAAGTTAAGTTGACAAAAATCTTGTTTTGTTAGAATCATGAGGTGCGCGGCCCGTGCTAGGCAACCGGATCCTCTAACCGATGACGAAGAGTTAGATCATCCCGATTTTCAAAAAGCCCTACACAGATCCCAACCTGGTCCCTTCAAGGGTGAAGGGGAGCAGTTAGGTGAAGTAGTGGAAAAGTGGATTGAGGCTATGGAAGAATACTTTGATGTAACTGGCTACAATGAGAGAAGCAAGATGGCTCTCGTCAGGTTAAAGATTGTGGAAACGGCCAGGGTCGCTTGGAGGAATCACTGCGAGACTAACCATCCGACCGAAATACCCAGACCTGGATCGATCTTAAAGCTTACCTCAGAAAGAGGTTTTGTCGTCCGGGCTTCCTTGAAACTAAAATGAACGAGTTCGTGGAACTAAAGCAGGATAGCTGGACAATTGAAGAGTACCATCAAGCTTTTGCCCTTCTCCTCAAATATTCCCCGCAATTGGATTAAGAGCAGCTAATGGCCAGATTCATTAGAGGAATGAACAAGCCATTGGACACCTTAGTGAGAAGAATGCCAAACCTGTCTCAATGGCCGAAGCTGTAAGAATGGCAAAGGACTTTGCCAAAGCCTTTGTTGTTAAGGTCCCGCCAAAGCCTACACCCTCTAACTTTAAAAGATTCCAAACCCCGGGAAGTACTTCAAACTTTCCTCCCCCAAAGAGACAGCAAAGCCCAAATCAGAATCAGGATACTGGGAGATTCAGAAGTGAAGGAAGACCCTTCCCACAGAACACTTTCTCAGGAGCCCCACCTCTTTCAAGGATTTAGAGGGATGAGCTCAGAAGTGAGAACCGGTGTTTTGGATG
Organism: Cibotium barometz; assembly: GCF_041138505.1. Lineage (NCBI taxonomy): Eukaryota > Viridiplantae > Streptophyta > Polypodiopsida > Cyatheales > Cibotiaceae > Cibotium > Cibotium barometz. Next base: position 21,079,559 of record NC_141088.1, on the reverse strand, counting down.
TCAGGGTTTTGGTCACCAGCTGAAAGACTGCCCGACTCCTGACATGTCAAGGGGACAGGGAAGTCAAGGACAGAGAGTGCAGAGACCAGCCCCTTCTAGTCAAATCAGGGTCCATCTCGTCAAAATCAAGGCAATCCCAGGAGAACTCTAACTCAACCATCTGCCTCTATCCAGAGTAGCCTCAGAACTCCTTCTATCCAGAGTAGCCTCAGAACTCCTTCCCAGGAACTGGGGCAACCAAAGAGAAAGAGTTCCACCTCAGACTGCAGTAGCCAGAGCAGTCACAATAGCAGAAGTAGTGGAAGAGGAAAGAGGACAGATTTACGCACCAATTGAAAACCAAGGGCCAAATCGCCAATTCTCAGTTAGTCATCCATACTCCAGCTGAGTATCAAGGTAAGCCTTTTAAGCTTTTGATTGATTCAGGCACATTCTTTCATTTTTCCCCCACGATGCTTGCGTAAGCTAGTCTTAGAACAAAAATCAGGGAAACCTATGCAAGTTGAATTGGCCAGTGGGAAGATTCTTTTCACTCACCTTGAGATAGATCATATTCAACTCAATCTAGATGGGAATTTAACTGACTGCTGTCAGTTCAGAGTTATACCTTTGGGAGTTTTCAACGGGATCCTTGGAATGGATTGGCTCCACAAAAATCAAGCTACTGAATGATTGAAATTCAGTAAAGTAGTAATTGAAATATTACCCTTCGAGAAAGTTAGTTCAGGGAGAACCTTTCCAGACTCAAACCCTGAATCAGACTATAACCAAGACTTAATCTCCTTTGTCAGTTTCAAGAAAAGATGATGTGACCAGTTCAGGAAAATTTCACTCAAATCACCCACCGAATCTGAAATCAAGTTAAGACCCTTGATTCTGATATGAGGATCAAGGTTACAGAATTCAGGAAATTCTGTTGGAATTTTAGACCTGTGATCTAGAAGTATTAGGATACGGATTTAAGATATACCCATTGTATTCAAAAGAAAATCAAAACTAAAAACTTAAATAGAAACCTAGTTTTCTTAAAGGATTGTCTTACGCCAGAATGCTGGAGGGAGCATTTGGTATATGTGTTTTTATAAGGGAAGTTCGGTTTGCAACAGCTGGCGGGGAGTGTTAAGGACGGCTCACGCGGCAAAAACCTACCCAGGTCTTGACCAGCCTAGGTATGGTGAAAAATGGTGTGCTTCTAGTACGATGGGCAAGGGCCGACGAAGCGGTCCCTGAGTGAAGTGCCAGGACACCTAAGGAGGATCCTAGAGGGTTCTGACCAGGCGATGCACGAGCTCACGGTGCTTAGGACACCCATGTGTATGTCGTGGAAGATATATATATGTATGATGAGACAAAAAATTATTGTAATCTGTTACTGGATCTTGTTGTTGCTGACCAGTTGGTCTCGATGAAGAGTCCAGGAGTGATACCTGTTTTTGAGAAATTGGATGGAAATTTTGAGTTATGATATTTGTAACCAATAATTGTTTGTCAATGGATTGTTCTATAAGTTAAAGTTTAAAGAGGAGTGTGTGCGTATCTGTATTCTAAAGCAAAAGTTAAGAAAGGTATTCAATTATGGGTGGGTGAGTACTTGTCTGGTTCTACTAATTCCAGTGGGGGTTGGGCGGTGGCTAACCCATGGGCCGAACCCATGGGCCGGAATCAGTAGAGTTTTAATAATAAAATTGATTAATAGAAATACGCTTAGAACTTGAGTAGTTAAATAAAAGCCTGAAGACTTCTCTAATGAATATATCAACGGCTGTGCCTGATTCAATTAGGAAAAAAGCGTTGATTCCTTCAAGTTAAGTCTGTAATAGTTTCCCTTCTATCTGATTTAATCAGATGAAGGTTAGTTCAGTATCTTGACCTCGTTAGAAAAATTCGTTAAGAAAATAAAAATGGTGGAATCGTCCCCGTTTTTCGGGCATGGGAAATTTTCCCGGTTTCGGTTTTCGGAATGACCACCAGCTTAATCTTGTGCCCGGACATTCGAAGGCGAGGCCCCGAGTGAGAAACCCTGCCCCCCCGCGCAAGAGGAAGCTCCTTCCACTGTGCTACCATCCGGGAATCAGGTGCGCAGAGGGGGCAGTGGGATCTCACATATAGATTATACATATGATGGGTTAAAGATAGCCAAATTCAACAAGTGTTTCTATGAGTAAATAGAAGATGATTGGTGTAAGATTCATGTGAAATAATGTACATGATGAATAGAGGTATTCTAGGAGACGATGCTAAGGTTATGCATCTTGCTATCATAGGTTAGATCGCATAAAGGATTAATCACCTTACATTTTTCCATGACAATTTGTGAAGTATCATACTACATAGGGGTATGGAATAAGGAATTCGTAAGGTAGGATTAGGGATAATAAAGAATGGGTTCATATCGTATGAGAGTATATATGGATGCATAAACTTAGAATAATAAGGCCAATTAACTTTAGAAAAATGAAGACATTTTGGGAGCTGAAAAAAATGAGCTAGACCCATGAAAGAAGCGACTCTTAGGAACAATGTTTAGATAAAAGAAGATTTCTACCCAGTGGGGACACCACTTTGGGAGAGAGAGTACTTAGAGATTACCCCGGCTCGCGAGATGAGCACATCTCCAATCTTTTAAGTGGGGGAGAATGTAAGATCTCTCCCAAGCATATAGATTTCAAGAAGGAAGAGAGTGTACTTAGAGAGAGAGAGACTATAAGGCTAGAAACATTAAGAAAGTGATATAGTAAAAATATTAGCTCCAAAAATTTGAAAAAAAATAAGAAGACAAGAATATATCTATTAAGAGATAAATATTTCCAAAAATAGAATTTTGAATTTAGATGATAGGAGGTCATATTTAGAGTACTTTTACATATTTAGAGGCCATGCATGATAAAAATAGGAAAAAACAACGCGTTTCTAAAGATGGCGAGTTTGCGGCTATATACAAATGTTTTTGCCTATTCTACCCACGTTGGCTTGTAGACCAAATTCCTTCCGCTTCTTTTAATTGGTTATACAACCATATTTTGAGTTTTTATCAAAGAGTTATGGCCGAAACAATTCGCTGGTTCTGTCAGGGTCTCTACACAGGGAAATTGTAAGAAGGTAGCAAGTAGCCTCAAGGTGATTCTCGACCTTGAGATGTATATATCCCTTCATTATTATCTAATCTCTTGAAAGAGAAGGCTAGTTTGCTATGGTCTTTTGGAGGAAGAGACTACTACTACTACTCCATAGTTTTTTTTAAAAAGGAAGAATAGTATGTTGTAGCCCTACAAGAGAAGGCTACTTTGCTATAGTCTTCGAAAGAGAGAAGAGTCAGAGTACGAGTAAGAGAAGATTAAGCTCGGGAATGTGGTCAGATGATTCCAATTCTACGAGAAGGCAACATTTGAAGACTTTCCATTCTCATATTTCAACTTCTAAAGCTCTTGTTAACGAGCAAAGGCAACGATAAACAACAGATTTCTACATGATTTCTATAAGGTATATATTTTTAGTTTTTTTATTATATATCATTCTTGAAGGTTGTGGTATGGCCTTGGCTTCTCTATTAATTGTCAATAGTGATCTATTTGATTGATTTACTAGTTAAAGTTTAATTAAGATAAAAATTACAATAAAAATAGTATAATGAATTATTGAAAAGAATTTTTTTTAAAAAAATCTATGGATATGTTGCTAGTTTCATTGCTAATCTATAGGTACATCTTCTCCCCTACTTCGCTAACTTCGCTCTAGGCTCGCATAGTAAGCAGACAGAGGCAATAGTAGAAAACCTGGGAGGAGTTAGCCCATGCTAATCCTCTCCTATGCCATTGGGAATCGGATTTCCACCCTGCTAGGGTGGCTATGTGATTATGATGTTTCCTAGTTTTGTGGGCCCAGGCTAGTGCGGTGAATTAGTCCACTTCATGAGTAGACATCCCCTCTGAGGGAGCGGGAGGGTTTGGTACAAGCGGCACGACCTAAGGGGGTGATAGGTTGGCTTGTTGGCCCTCGCCGATTGGTCGACGATGAGGGAGTATGGTCCGTGAGGTATGCCCAGCTGGTTTAGGCTAGAAGACTAAATTCTAGATCATCGGTGGGTTGTTATTGGTTTGGATATGTCTATGGACAGGGATATGGAAGCCTCGATTTGGGTATTGACCCAGTTTCAAGGTCTCTTTTGTGACCATTTTGCTGTAGGAATTATTTGATGTAAATATTGTTCTCAAAGGCTGTTTTGAGGAACATTGTGGAACGTCTTTATTAAAGAATATGTTTTTATATGTTTCACAGTGTGGTAGGACCTAATTAGATAACAAAAATGATTGGGTGCGTGGGTGGATGGATGCTCGATGGCACCATCCTATGGATGGGTGGACCCGATGAGTTGGGTAACTTTCCAACATAATTATTATTTATGATCTATAATAGAATAGCGCCCAAGTTTCATTTTAGGAGAACGAGTCATTGGTCGTGCCTCATAAAGAAAAGAGGAAAAAGGCATTGGCTTCCATGTACCAAGTGCGGACTCATTTGATCGGAGGAATAGATTCCTATTAGAATAATAACGTTTCTCCCACGAGATAGAGTTAGGTCCCTTAGTTTGCTCATATCCTCTTATTTCCAAGAGATCGAGGTGTCGTAAATCAAAGACAAGGGGACTTAGCTGCCTATCAAAAGGATCCCCTTGACCGAGCTAGGGCAGGGACTTTACAGTTGCAGTAGTTTCCAAATCTGTTTATTTCTTCTTATACCCAAGTGAGGGGGGTGTCAGTTGTTCAACATGAGATACAATTAAAACCTGAAGCTAAACCAGTTGTGCAAAAACTGAGAAGATTGGGAGTTGTACAGTAGGTATTGAGAGAAGAGGTGAATAAATTGTTGAAAGTAGGGTTCATTTTCCCAGTTGATAATTCTGAGTGCGCTTCTCCAATTGTGATTACTCCCAAGAAGAATGGAAACTTGAGAGTCTGTGTAGATTTTAAGCCTTTAAATGCTGTAACTAAGAGAGACCACTATCCACTGTCTTTTCAAGATGAAATCCTGGACAATGTAGCTAGGCATGGGAGGTATAATGTCTGTGATGGATATTCAGGTTATTTCCAAATTTAAATTTTCCCAGAGGATCAAAAGAAAACTACTTTTATAGCCCCATGGGGGTGTTTTGCATATAGGGTGATGCCCTTTGGGCTTACTAATGCACCTGCTACTTTCCAAAGATTTATGAACCTGGTGTTTGAGCCCTATTTTGGGGTCCTTCATCAGATCTGAGAATGGAATTGAGGCAGATCCTGTAAAGGTTGAAGCTTTGCTCCTATTGGAGTTACCTCAGAATGTGAAGCAACTGACATTCACACATAAGGTAAGATACCTTGCTAGATTCGTTTATCTTTTGTCTCGCGCTTTATACCCATTGCAACAAGCAACCCAAAGAGATCCCTTTGTGTGGCAAGACAAGGAATTGGAATCTTTTCTACAAGTTAGGGAAATTCTAAGCACTTTACCAACTGTTATGCCCCCCTCTGACTGGAGTAAGGAGTTCTTTGTAAATTCTAGTGTGGGAGAAGATGTCATAGGTGCAATACTATTACAGCAAGGAAGAGAGCATTCCTATATGAGGCCAATTTATTTTGCCTGTAGAACAAAGACAGTTGGGGAAAGGACTTATTTTGAAGCAGAGTTAGTGATGGTGGCCGTGGTGTTTGCCTTAAAAAAATTTAGGCCTTACTTACTTCCAAAACCTTACACTAAATTGACCCATTACACTTAACTTCTCCATTTGATTCAATTTGATCTTCCATCGAAGAGACTGTCTAAATGGTTGGTTGAGCTGCAAGAGTTTCAATTCACTTGTATAGTGGAGGATAGCACAAGAGCCACATTGGCAAATATTTTAACATACAGACAGAATCCTTTGGTATTGAGAGAGGAGACATTAATGAAGAAGAAAGTACCCAGGTGTGGAAAGACCCTAAAGAAGATTTGTCCAATGCTTTTACTGTGTTTTTTTGATGGAGCATTAAGAGAAGCTCAAGGATAGCCAGTGGAGGTGTGGTTTTGTTAAATCCAGAAGGTACAATAGTCTGTTAAGAAGGGATTAAACTACAAGTGCAGACCAGCAGTGAAGCTGAGTATGCCACATTAGAGTATGGGCTTCAAGAATGTCTTAAGAGAGGGATTAGCATACTTATCATATCAAAGGAGACAGCTTACTGGTGATTAGACAACTTCAAAATGTCTAGAACACCAAGAATCCCAAGTTGAAGGAGTGGTGCTTTCAAATCAGAAGGATGTTGCAGAGATTTCAAGAGGTCTAGATTCACAATGTGAAGAGGAAACAAAACCAGGCTACAGATGCATTAGCAAAAGGGGAGATAGGAAAGGATTTGAATGCCATGATTGTAATCCATCCTAGTTATGTTGGAAGGGAGAGTTTACCAGAGGTTGAAGAGTTTTTGCACATAGGTCTGGTGCCTTCAAGCTTGTCCAAAAACAAAAATATGGTTTCATGAGGGCTCTGCAGTACAGTGTTGTAAATGATCAACTATACATGAAGGGTAAGTATTTGGTTGTGAGAAGGGTTCTAACCAGAGAAGAGATCTTTTCCATAATGGCCTTATGTCATGAAGGGGTATGTGGAGGGCACTTTGCCCTGAAGTTAACTTTGAGAAAGATTTTGACTAGAGGTTATGTGTGGCCTAGTTTGAGGAAGGATGTTTACCATTGGTGTAGAAGCTGTGAACCATATCAGAAGCAAGGAAGGAGGGTGTTGTATCATGAGTTAAGGAAAACCATTATTTTATATGGAGCTTTTGAAAAGTGGGATTTAGATGAAATTGGTCCTCTACCCACAACTACTAGGGGTAAGACCTACATCTTAACTGGAGTAGATTACTTAACCAGATGGGATGAGGCCAATTGTGTGAAGAGCATTAAGTGGCCAGGTTTGTCTTTGAGGAGATGTGTGCAAGATTTGGTATGCCATTAGAGTTGTTAATAGATCAAGAACCTAGTTTTAAAGGCCAAATTATACAAGAGCTTATGCAGAAGTTGCATATAACACACTGTTTTTCAACCCCTTACTATCCACAGTGTAATGGGTTGGTTGAGAGATTCAATGGGGAGTTGTGTACCATGTTAACCAAATGTTTGGAAGATCATCCCAACCAATGGGACTTACATGTATCTTCAACTCTATGGGCCTACAGAACAATTGTGAGGACAGGTAAGTTTTCACCCTTTCACTTGGTTTTTGGGAAAGAAGCCTTGATGCCCATTGAAGTGGAAATTCCCACTTTGCAATTTCTGTTAAAACATCAGGAGAGGGACATAGATGAGTATAAAGAGAGGTTGCTGGATCTCTAGGAGCTGTAGCTAGCTAGGGAAGAAGCTTTGGACCACTACATCCAATTGAGTAATAGGAGAGCTGAACTTTTGAACGAGATAGTAAAGGACAAAGGGATCACGGAGGGAGATTTGGCGTGTAGGTACAATAGCAAATCGGACAATAATTTCCAAAATAAATTCCAAATCAAGTGGGAAGGTCCCTTCAAGTTTGTGCACATCCATGACAATGTCATCAGCATTATTTGTGGTTGGCCGAGAGGACATGATCAATGTAGATGTTAATCCCAAACCCAAGAGAAGCAAATAATTAATTGAGCATGGTTAGGGACCTTAGGAAACATAGGATTCTTGCATGGATGGCTGTGCACTTTGTAACTAGATGTAATAAGCTATTGTTAGAACTATTGCGCATGGTGAATAGTCGACAGAATTGGGTAGAGTAGGTGAGGGCATGTGTGGAGGTAGAGCATAGTTGCACAAGAGGGAAGCGAGTAAGCAGTTTTTTTGGGCATTGTGTAAGTGTGAGAGCATTGTGGGAGCTTTTGTGTGTGTTGAAGAAGTGATTGCTAGAGAGCTAGTTCTAGGTTGTGAAATTATTGTGAAGCTGGTTATTTGAGGGTTTATTCTGTGTGAAAGGTGATGTGGGGTCTGTGTGAGACAAGACTAAGATCTGACCAGAGCAGGGGATTGCAGGAGGGGAGAGGGTTCTGTTGAGATATCGAGCTCGTTTAGTGAGGCGGTGGACACTGATGACCCGCCTGGGGGATAGGCCTCACACTTACACCACTGGCATGGTTGGTGAGATCTTGGGTGATATGCGGCCAGTGGGATGACAGGCTGTGTGACAGCCATTCTAGCATAGTTATAGCGCCAGCTCATTTTAGTTGGGTTCACACTATAGAGAACCCGTGTATGTATTGGTTGAGTACCTTTCATATTGTGTGTACTCTTATCTTGTATATGGTGTGTTGAGTGTTGAGTGAAGAAGAAGAAGATATTCAGCCTCTCACCTTGTGTGTTCTCTATTAGGGTTTTGTGAGTGTGTGTGTGCTTGCAAGAGCTCAAGCTCTCTTCCCCCCTGCATCTTTTCATGGTATCAGAGCCTGGTTTGTGCTAAGGGCTGAGCTGCAAGCAAGAGAACCACAGGAAGCGGTACAAGGGTAAGAGCTTCAACTACTCTTCCCTATTTGTGTTGGTGACTACACCCTTGTCGGGAGCTCTACGGGAGGCACCGGCAAACGATCTCTGATTGAGGAGCTTTCTTCACGGGAGTAAAGCTATAGGGCAACTATATTGTCCTATCGGTCTTCATTTTATGGATCGAAAATGCGTTTCGGGCGCGTCTGGACCTCCGTTTTTCAGAACGCAGACGATTTCGAGCACTGCGAGTAAGTCATCGATTCTCTGCAGAACTGTTTTAAGAACTGCAGGAAGACAGATTGACTGTGCAGACACTGTGGGTACTGCAAAGAGGTCAACAGTTGCCATTGGGTGTATGTATGCACATTGAAGTCACTGGTTGTGACATTTGAGAGTACTACAGTACCGCTGCAGAAAATACAGTAGTTTGTGCAGGAAAAACCAGAGTGCATTTTTTGGTAAAATTGTGTGTTTGGCAAGATGTTAAATGATGGGATACATCGATTCTCTGCAGAACTCTGTTTTAAGAACTGCAGGAAAACAGATTGACTGTGCAAACACTGTGGGTGCTGCAAAGAGGTCAACAGTTGCCATTGGGTGTATGTATGCACATTGAAGTCACTGGTTGTGACATTTGAGAGTACTACAGTACCGCTGTAGAAAATACAGTAGTTTGTGCAGGAAAAACCAGAGTACATTTTCTGGTAAAATTGTGTGTTTGGCAAGATGTCAAATGATGGGATAACCCAGATTGTGGCTGAGAAGCTTGATAAGAATAACTTCCATGCTTGGAGGTTCAGGTTGACGAATTTCCTGATGTGAAAGGGCTATTGGGACTACATAGAAGGTGAGCATGAAGAGGCACCAGAGATACCGGACATAAATCCGCCGACTGCTGCAGATGTGAAAGAGTTTAAAGACTGGAACCAAGGAGCCAGGAAAGTTATGTATTGGCTTTCCATTAGTATACAGGACACCATGATTGGGCACATTCAGGATGCCAAGTCCCCCAAGGAGGCGTGGGACACCTTGGTAAAGCTCTATGAAACAAATAATAGTTCGGAGCAACAGGCCTTCTACACAAGTTCAGGAAGAGGACGAGGTAGAGGAGGCCGTGGACGCGGTCAAGGAGGTGGCCGAACAGGTAATCAGAATTATGGCCAACAGAGCAGCAACAACAACAGTCCTAGAATACACAACAACATCAAGAACAACACGCAGGTGGAAGAGGCAAATTCAGAGGCAGGGGGAGTCAAAGAGGCCATGGAAATTGGCAAAGGCAATATAATGATGCACATGAATGCTATTATTATGGTAAGCCTGGACATGTGCAGGCAGAATGTTATAAGAAGCATGCTGACATGCAAAATGGGAAAGTGCAGCAAAACAACTATGCATCCTCAAGCAGAAATAATGAGGACAATGAAAGGTTGTTTGTTATGCAGCATGTCGTGAATGCCATGTCTGAAAATGTTGAAGTAGCACAAAAAGATGATGTGTGGTATGTGGATTCAGGTGCTTCGAACCACATGACAAGTCATGGGGAGTGGTTCAAGGAGATGAAAAACCCGGAAAGACCAGGTTTTGTGGAAACAGGGGATGACACTGCTCATCTAATTGCCCATGTTGGAGATGTGCCATTGTCTATGCAGGATGGCAAAGTGAAGTACCTTGCAGATGTACTTCACGTTCCAAACATAACAAAGAATCTGGTTTCAGTTGGCCAGATGATTGAGCAGGGTTTGCAGGTTCGGTTTTACCCAGATGGTTGCTATGTTGAAGACTTTAAAGACAAGTGCGGGTTGGTTGCAAAAGGCAACAGAGTGGGCAGAATGTTTACATTGAATGTAGACATGCCTGAAATGAGTGCTGCGATGTTTGCAAATGGTTCAGGAATTGTTGCAGACACAGACATTTGGCATAAAAGGATTGGACATGTGAATGTGCAGAGATTGAAGTCTATGCAGACTAAAGGAATTGTGACAGGGCTGCCAAAATTTAAAGTGGAAGGTATGCAGAAAATATGTGAAGCATGCCAATTTGGGAAGCAAACAAAGCATGTGTTTTCACGTAATAGATATGTGAGCAAAAATGCACTAGATGTTGTGCATTCCGATGTATGGGGTCCTACGAAGACCATATCTATGGGAGGCTGCAGGTATTATGTGACTTTCATTGATGACCACACAAGGAAAGTGTGGGTATATTTCATGAAGGAGAAGAGTGAGGTGTTCACTCACTTTCAGAATTTCAGAGTTTTGGTTGAAAAGCAAACAGGGAAATATGTAAAGTGCCTAAGGTCAGATGGAGGGGGAGAGTACTTCTCCAATGAGTTCTCTAAATTTTTGAAGAAGAATGGTATTCGGAGATAGTTTACATGCAGATACACTCCGCAGCAAAATGGAGTTGCTGAGCGGAAAAACAGGCACATTGCTGAGATTGCGCGAGCATTGATGGAAGAGAAGAATATGCCGCATAGCTATTGGGCTGAGGCTATTTCTACAGCAATATACATCATGAACAGGACTCCAACTGCAGCCATACATGATGTAACTCCAGAGGAGAGGTTTACTGGCAGAAAACCAGATTTGTCTCATCTGAAAGTCTTTGGATGCATTGCATATGTGCATGTGCCAGATGAGCTGAGAACTAAGCTGGATCCGAAAGCTGAAAAATGTGTGTTTATTGGATATTCCCTTGAGCAAAAGGGATACAGATGTTATAACCCTGCTACACGTGAGTTGAGGGTAAGCAGGGATGTTGTCTTTGATGAGATGAGCAGCTGGTATGCTGCTGAAAAAGAAGCTATTGGGGCTGATGTGAGTGTAAGTGTGGTTTAACAAAGCCAAAACATCTGAGCCAAAAAGTCCGAGCTAAGTTTTTAAAGTCTTGTTTATTTATATATTTATTAAAGAAAATTTCATGGTAACTAGTTTTTTAAATGAGCACACAAAGCAGGAGGAGAAGATGCTTAGTACAATTACTCTCTTCTTATCTCTAGTATGAGCACGAGGGACCAATTGGTAACTAGTTATTGGTTGTTTACACAACAAGTAGAACATGAATCCATCTATCAATTTGCAACAAAATATGATATAAAGTAAGCTAGAGATTCCAAGCTTTACATGAATAGAGTATCATAGTGCCATTAAAAAGGCATGGTATTTTGTGTTGTTAGAAGAGCATATCACCATTACATATGATAGGATGCCACATAGCACAAATAAGGTGTCCTCAATACAAAAAGAACCCAATTTGGAGATCAGTTCTATACATGAGGGGATATCACTAGCATAGCAAAAGAAGGTCTCCATATCACAAGAAAAATTAAAACTAGAGACCATTGCTACATAAGTGGGCATAGTTTGACCATAATACCAAAAAGCCAATCTAGAGATCATCGCTACATAAGGAAGCCTTAGTTTGACCAAAAAAGGAAGGACCATAGCAGGTAAGCTATAGCATTACCACCCTTGATAGAGTATCATGAAGCTCCTCTTTTGTCAGAGAGCAGCTTGATGTACAAGCTTATCATTTTGCAAATCCAAACCTAAAATCTTCAAGAACACATGGTATATATGCTTGCATGGAAAGTGACGCTTGATGAGACAAGTCCTACAAAGAAAATCCTCACAGTTACAAGAAGGAAAAATGGAGACTGTCACTGTATAATGGCATCCTCTCCTTTCAGACCTATCTACAATAGTGAACTCAACATATTCTCTATCATGCACCACATGAGTATGTAGAACCACATACTCCATCAGCATTGTTGAATCAATTCTGTTTTGCATTTCCTTAGTGATTGTCTTTCTGTACATCACATTTCGTCCATCTCGAAATTCTAGTCTAGCTTTACCTCCCACATTGGCTGCCTGTACTCTCCTAGGTTGTTTTATAGCATTTTCTTCCAAGTTTATTCCATCAAGAACAAATCCACCTTGTAGAAGGTTTTTAACTTCAGCTATAGTACGTGTTGTTCCTTTTACAGGCCCAAGTAACCCATGTATAGCATTTGTTGGGTTCCATGTGTGATCCACACTGTCTCCACAAAAGTAGATCATTTGTGCACGAACATTGTCTTCATTACTTGATATTCTAATTATACCATAAAAGCATGGGGAAGGGACACCCTCCTTTCCTGATTTTCCCTTTAAGTTAATGAGCTTATTGCACTTTGTCTTCTCGCTTGGAAGATATCCTTGGCATCGAACAACACTCCTAGGATTTGTGCGATGAATGGCCCCCACATGGTTTGATTTATCTCGACCTCTTACACAAATGACATGTCTTCATTTCCTTCAACGCATGCTAATGGATTAGACATAGAATGCCTTCTCTGAGGTGCTTGTTCACCTTTTGATACTCTGGTCTATGGGACTCATCCACATGTATTGGAGCCAATAATGACCTTGGCCTCTTCTTGCACACTATAGTAATATTCCTTGAGTCAGCTTCGGGTACACTTGCCACCACTAATTTCTTTGCCGCATCATTAGTGGGATCTATTAAATTTTCTTGTTTGTAAGTGTGTCGCTTCCACATTGAGTCCCTGTCCCTCAGCCTTTGAATGTCTGGTCCATCACCAATATGCTTGGCAAGGAAGGATTCTTGCCTTTCACCTTGCAAGCATGCCGCTATAAGATCTGCCACACATGCATCATATAGTGACATGTATTTGTAGCCAATGAACTCCCATGAATTGATTTGGATACATTTGTCCTTGGCACAAGGTATCGATCATCCTCTTCCATTTCCTACACATTAACAAGAAAAGGGAATCTTGTTATATGAAGAAAGCAAAAGTGACAGGTGGGTGCTGATACCTTCAATATATATTCACCCCAATGATGAATTAGAGCATGCCACTACACAATCCATGTTTCCAACATGTGTATATATTTAGGGATAGCATGATCAGTGTCAAGCCAAGCACACAAGGACTTCAATTGAGCTTGAGAAGCTCTGTTAGAGGGAGCATTCTTCCATTGTCAGCATGTTAGAGGGAGCAGCTATGTTAGAGGGAGCATTCTTCCATTGTCAGCATCGCAACTTAAATTCTTCTTGGTCTTGAGATGGAATGCACTTCACATCGTGTCTATGTGAATTATCTCTTTGTAAGCAAACGTCCACCACATTGTATTGAAGGCTGTCTTATGATGGTATTCGGGTGCTATAGACACATGATTGTAGCTTGAATTTTTTTTCCAAGAAGCTGTAAGCTTCTTCACCAGCTACTCTCTCCAAAATGTGTTCCATATAGGGCAATGGATAATGGTCCTTCCTAGTAGCTACGTTGACCTTTTTAAGATCAACACATACCCTAAGTTTTCCATTCTTCTTTGGCACTATTACGATTGGTGACAACTAATCCGTATGTTCTATCTCATAGATGAAATCCGTAAGCAATGAGTTTATCAATTTCCTCCTTTATAATTACTGCATATTTAGGATTCATCTGGTATGGTTTTTGCTTGGTTAGTCTTGATCCTTCCATGATTGGCCCTCGTATGTTGCACTACCTCATGTGGTACACCTTTCATCTCTTTGTAGTTCCAGGCGAATTCTTAAACTCTTTTAAGGAGAGCAACCAACTTAGTTTCTTCAACCGGAGTCAAGTCCTTAGCGATATAAATAGGTTTGGCTTCCTCCCTTGGTCATGCAATATCAACTTCCTTGACTTCAGTTGGTGGGCCATCGTATGATGTAGACAACCCATCTTCCTTAACTCTTTTTGCCTCCGTCAGTCGAACCCGTTTTCGTTCGTCAATTGTGTGCTGGTCTGGTTTATCCTCATTCTCACTTTTTGTTTTAGCCATAACTTTCTTGGCCTCTCGCTCAGCTTCTACCAAAGCTTTGTTTCATTTTTGGCGCCTAGCTTTCGTAAGCTTAGGCGTTTTTGGTTCTTGAAGGATGACTTTCTCCCTGTGTTTCCCTTTAAGTGATATCTTACTCAATTCCTTATCCCAATCCTTAGAAAACTCGTCATGTACCTTAGTGGCTTTGAGGTATCTTAGCCACTAGGCATCCGTGGGTTTTCTTTGTAGTAGGGCATTTCGTCGAGTGATATATCATTTCTACTTTTGCCATCTTCTAAGGCATTGGGCACTGGTACGACCCTATGATCCGGTCCCTTCGATGCTAGAGACCTCCTCTTCTGATTCCTTATCAATGGTTTGCCAATTGACCATACAGACAGAGGTAGTGTGAATAGTTCCAGATTCAACATATTGGGTTCCTCGAGGTTGCATCACATCTATGGTAGCTAGCACATGCATCCAATTTTCACTAAAATCCGGAGGAGCAAGTGATGCATACATTTCTGTTTCCTCTTCCTCTTTGGAATTTTCCACCATGGCCTAGCATACTTGTACGGATGTGGTTCATTTGGTTGTGACCGAATCATTACCAAACAGTTGTCCTTCCATGGGGTATTCTCTCCATGTTCTCAGATCTATCTTTATAATTTGCGAATCCCTGTGAATATACACATGGTCTAATATCCAATCGTGCACCAATTTGGATTTCCTCATGAAGGGTCTCCCCAATATTATGTCATATGAGTTTGGTTGGTGCAGAAAGTCCATTACTATAAATGTATGATGGTAGCGAAATGTAAAGAGTTTGAGTCTGACATTCTCTAAAAGCCCAATGGGCCTTGAAGATGTTCCGTCTGCCATTTTAATGATAAGATCTGCTCTTTTTAGATTGGGTTTTCTCCAGTATTCCCAACATCATTTTGTGATGATGCTAACCCCCTCCCCACCATCCAAGATAGCCAATGCCTGGTATCCATTATGATGAATTGGGATCATAGCATTAGTGTCATCGCTTTCGTCATAATGCCACAATCGATTAACCGGTATCTTCACGACTCTGGTTGTTCTTTCCCTTGTGTGTTTTAAGGTTCTTTCTGCCAGAGGTGATAGAACATCCTTTGTAGTGTTAGCTAGCCTTAGTCCTCCTTCTACCCATTCCTTTATGTCTACCCATAATGTTGGTGAGCTGCGTAGTAGTTATCCAAATGGCATTTGCACAGAGTAGATAGTACGGTCGGCAAGGTTGCCTATGTCTCTGGGTTCTCTGGTAATTGAGGGTTCCTTCCATGTGTACGTCTCTTTTCCATCCCTAGTAGGGAATGAATGGATGGACTCATCCTGCGCGCATCTTCCTCAACATTCTAGACATTGTGTTTCCTTGTGATCCCTCTTTTGTCTCTTCTAGAATTGGAGTAGGTATGTCTGATTCCCTTTCCCTTGTTGGTTTGTTTCTTAGATTCATTGTATCCCTGACCCCGGTTAGCCCTTAACTTGGCTTTGTGAAGTCGTTGAAACTCTTTTACTACCAGCGTTCTGGCTTCTTCGAGCTTCCTTATCTCCTCTTTGGCATTTGGGTATTCACCGACTCCTTTAGGGGTTGATGGGGTCAGGCTCTTTTTGTTTGATCACTTGATCCCTTTCTTCTCTTGATTGGGTGAATCGGGTGTCGATTGTATCTTCTTTAGATCCATCTTGGATTTTGACCCTGGTGTCACCATTATCCACTTTTTTCACCCTCCTTCTCCTGCTAGTTCTGGAAGTGGTTGCATTTGTGTTGTTCTTCCCTTTTTCCTCCAATTGGGCGTGGGCTCGTGTCAGGACATTGAGTGGCATGATATTTCTAGCCTGCACACTAATGGTCCGGATGGTGGCTTGGTTAGAAGTGGAAGTCGAACCACTTGCGCGGTATGGACAATATTTGATCAAATGATCGATCCCTCATTTAGTACAAGTAAGTACTGGCATGTCATTGGGTGGAGTAGTCAATTGTTGGGGTTGGTGCGTATGAACCGCATTCTTGTTTGGACATTCGACGATTTGATGTGGTTCAACGAAACCAAAACATTGTAGCATTTCTATTCTCATGTTTGAGTTTATGTCCTTACTCTTCCACTGTACCATGGTTTGAAACACAGGTACTGGCGTGTTATTCTGTAGTAGGAGATAGAACTTTGGTGCAATAGGAAGACCCTTCCCACACAGAACACTTTCTCAGGAGCCCCACCTCTTTCAAGGATTCAGAGGGATGAGCTTAGAAGTGAGAACCGGTGTTTCGGATGTCAAGGTTTTGGTCACCAGAGCTGAAAGACTGCCGATGCCTGCCATGTCAAGGGTACAGGAGAGGGAAGTCAAGGACGGAGAGTGCAGAGACCAGCCCCTTCTTATCAATCAAATCAGGGTCCATCTCGTCAAAATCAGGGTAATCCCAGGAGAACTCCAGCTCAGCCATCTGCCTCTGTCCATAGTAGCCTCAGAACTCCTTCCCAGAACTGGGGCAACCAAAGAGAAAGAGTTCCGCCTCAGACTACTGTAGCAGCCAAAGCAGTCACAATAGCAAAAGTAGTGGAAGAGGAAAGAGGACCGATCTATGCAGCAATTGAAAACCAAGGGCCAAACCGTCAATTCTCCGTCATTCATACTCCAGCTGGGTATAGGGTAAGCCTTTTAAGCTTTTGATTGATTCAGGCAGCACTCATTCTTTCATTTCCCTTGGATGCTTGCGTAAGCTAGTCTTAGATTAGAAATCAGGGAAACCTATGCAAGTTGAATTGGCAAGTGGGAAGATTCTTTTCACTCACCTTGAGACATATCGTATTCAGTTCAATCTAGATGGGAATTTATTGACTATCAGTCAGAGTTATACCTTTGGGAGTTTTTGACGGGATCCTTGGAATGGATTGGCTCCATAAAAATCAAGCTGACATTCACTGTCATAAATGGAATCATTTCCTTCCGTGACCTCCACGGAAATAAAGTTCAAGGAACCGGAATTTCAGGATCCCTAAGTCTGCAACTAGTAAAGGCTTCTAAGTTACTAAAAGGACGTAGAATGAAGCAGCTCATTTATGTTGTCAAAATGAATCCAATAGACTCAAAGTTAAAAGCTAAAGAACCTGAATGGTTAAGTGATTATGATGATTTATTCCTAGCAGAATTAACAAAGATGCCTCCAATTCGGGAAGTAGATCATGTGATAGAATTGACCCCCGGAGCTCAGCCAATAGCCCTGCGCACGTACAAAATGCCAGTTCCTGAAGCCATCAAACTCAAGGAACAGCTTAGACAGCTATTAGAACAAGGGTTTGTAAGACCCAGTGTTTCACCTTGGGGTGCGCCAGTTCTCTTTCAGAAAAAGAAAGATGGAACGCTAAGACTTTGTGTGGACTATAGAGGTCTCAACTGACAGTTAAGAATAAGTATCCTATCCCCAGAATTGATGAGATTCTGGACAGGCTAAGTAGAGCCCATATCTTCACAAAGATAGATCTCAAATCAGGGTATTATTAGATCAGGATTAATGAGCAAGATATCCCGAAGACAGCCATCAATACTCGATATGGGCATTATGAATTCACTGTCATGCCGTTTGGATTAACAAATGTCCCAGCTCCATTCAATCGATTAATGCAAGACATTCTCAGAGAATACATGGATGATTTTGTTCTTGTTTTCTTTGATGATATTTTGATTTGCAACTGACCATGAAGATCATGTCAGAAGAGTTCTTGAGATCCTAAGGAAGCACCAACTCTTTGTAAAAAAGAGCAAATGCACTTTCTCTGCCGACCATGTTGAATAATTGGGCTTTCTGGTATCCAAAGATGGAATTTCTCTAGATTCTGCAAAAGTCCAAGCAGTCATAGATTGGCCTGAACCAAAGACAGTGAAAGAAGTCAGAGGATTCTTGGGATTGACTGGTTGGTATAGAATTTTTATACCAAAGTATGCTCTCATAGCTTCCCCCCTGACTAATCTTCTCAAGAAGAATATCCCGAATGGTCTACCAGGTGCCAGAGTGTTTTTGATAAGTTGAAGACCCCCTTGGTAACCAATCCCATTCTAAAGCTTCCAGATTTCTCTCTACCCTTTGAGGTAGTATAACTGATGCCAGTGGTTTTGTCCTGGGAGGTGCACTCATGCAGGAAGGTCATGCAGTGGCCTATGAATTCCGAAAACTCAGAATGCATGAGAGGAATTATGTTGTCCATGACCTGGAACTACTTTCAGTAGTATATGCCCTGAAGTTGTGGAGACATTACCTGCTGGGTCAAAGATTCACTTTGATGACAGATCATCAGAGCTTAAAGTGGATCTTCACTCAGAAGGATCTCAACATGCGCCAAAGACGGTGGATGCAAACCCTGCAGGATTTGATTTTGAAATCAAGTGCCGCCTAGGCAAAGAAAATGTGGTAGCAGATGCCCTTAGTAGAAAAGCCTCCTTGCTTGCAATTACTGTAGTTTCAAATCCTTTGATTATTGAAGCAAGTGAGAAGATCATTCACGATAGATTCTTTGGCCCTATTGCTACCCTACTTATGCAGGAAAGCAAAACTCCAGAGGAGTTAAACTGAGTTCAAGGGTACAGCTTGGATGATGGAATTATGTATTATAATCACAGACTATGCATTCCCAATGATGAGGGAACTAAGGGTCAAATTCTGAATGAAGCCCATGACAGCCTTATTGCAGGACATCCAGGTTTAATCAAAACCTACATGTCTGTGAAGAAAAGCTTCTTTTGGCCTGGTCTAAAAAAGGATGTGCTTAATCATATACGTCAATGTCTCACCTGTCAGAAAGTTAAGGCCGAGAGAGTAAAAATGCCTGGGAAGTTATATCCATTAGACATCCCCCAGATGAAGTGGGAATGCATCAATATGGATTTTATTACTGGATTACCCTCAGTGCAATCAAGTTACAACTCCATCTTCGTGGTAGTTGATAGACTAACCAAAATTGCCCATCTGATTCCCAGTAAAAGAAACCTACACTGCCAGTGGATGTGGCCAGAGTGTTCCTCAAGGAAAACTTCAGATTGCATGGCCTACCCAGAAGAATAGTAAGTGATCGAGACCCCAAATTCACGTCAAGATTTTGGACTGCATTTTTTGAAGCAGTAGGAACTTTCTTGGATCTCAGCACAGCTTACCACCCCGAGACCGACGGTCAAACTGAAAGGGTGAACCAAGTAATCGAAGATATACTTCGGTCATGCTGTGGCAGGGAACCCAAGAAGTGGCTAAGCTATCTGCACCTAGTCGAGTTCGCCTACAATGCTTCTTATCATCGAAGTATTGGGATGAGCCCTTTCAAAGCTTTGTATGGACAAGATTGCTTAACTCCATTAACTTGGTCCGACCCAAGAAGTGGCT
Organism: Cibotium barometz; assembly: GCF_041138505.1. Lineage (NCBI taxonomy): Eukaryota > Viridiplantae > Streptophyta > Polypodiopsida > Cyatheales > Cibotiaceae > Cibotium > Cibotium barometz. The sequence goes on along the minus strand of NC_141088.1, from coordinate 21,059,897 downwards.
AAGCTATCTGCACCTAGTCGAGTTCGCCTACAATGCTTCTTATCACTGAAGTATTGGGATGAGCCCTTTCAAAGCTTTGTATAGACAAGATTGCTTAACTCCATTAACTTGATTAGGGTCGAGATGTCCAGACAGATGCTTAATGACATGGAGTAGCAGATGCAGTCAATTCGCAAAGATGTAAAAGCTGCCCAAAATAGACAGAAGCAGTATGCAAATAAGAAGAGGTCAGATAGAAAATTCAAAGAAGCAGATATGGTCTTCATTCGAGTACGCCCCAAAAGAAGTTCTCTATCTCTTGGGAAGTACAAGAAGTTATCTCCCAGATATTGTGGACCATATCTGATTACAAAGAAAGTAGGTGACTTAGCCTACGAGATTCTTCTGCCTCCTTATCTCAAAGTACATAATGTATTTCATGTCAGCCTTCTTAAAAAGTATATACCAAGCCCAAATCATGTGCTTGATGATGATGAAATCTTAACTTCTTCAACCCAAGGGCAGGTGGAACTCCAACCTGAAGAAATCCTTGATGTTCGAGAAAAGGTTCTCAGGAGCAGAATTCTGAGAGAATTATTGGTCAAATGGAAGTTCTATCCTTTTGAAGATGCCACCTAGGAGAAAGAAGCCGAACTGTTACGAGATTATCCCCAGTTTGCGAGATGAGGACATCTCGCGTTTTTCAAGTGGGAGAGAATGTAAGATTCCTCCCCAGCCTCTCAAGATGTCCAGTATCTTTCCCTGTAATCAAATCCCTCTTCAGATATATAAAAGATCTTGTTTCTACCTATTTTGGCTTAGAGAGAGAAAATATTCTAGAGAGAGGTTATTCAGATTTTAGATATTTTTGGATGGAAAAATATCTCTTCTTATTAAAATAAATTCCCCCGAAACAGAAGTTCAAAAAGATTTTCAGAAGGTGCATTAGAAATCAATTATAATTTGTTCAAAAGGCCTTATCCTAAGATCCAGATTTTTTGAAAATTTTAAATTAAGGTTTTGAGGGGCCAATCAGATTCATCCAAATGTGTGGAGGAGATAAATAGAATAAATAAAGAAAATCCTCCCAAAAATGAGTAAATACTCACATAAGATGAAGAATGGACTAAGGACCAAAGGAAATACTAAAAAAATGAATTTTTGACACCTCAGAGTGGGGATTCCCCCTCATGAAGAAACTCTTCCTATTTACCTAGGGGAATGTTTCGGGTATAGGACACTTCACCTCTATCACCACCTATTCTGCAACCATAACCACCACAGGCTAAAATCAACCAAGTATTGATTGAAGAGCCATCAAAAGATATGGATATGGTCTGTGAAGTAGAACTCAGTGGTGAGTACTATGAGAAAGCATCTCCCAGTATCCTGATTCTGAATTGGGCCTTGTTGCCTCTTTGGGGGAGGAAAGTTTGAAGTACTTCCTGGGGTTTGGAATCTTTTAAAGTTAGAGGGTGCAGGCTTTGGCGGGACCTTAACAACAAAGGTTTTGGCAGAGTCTTTTGCCATTCTTACTGCTTCGGCCATTGAGACAGGTTTGGCATTCTTTACTAAGGTGTCCAATGGCTCGGCTCGTTCATTCCTTGAATGAACCTCGCCATCAGCTGCTCTTCATCCAATTGAGGAGAATATTTGAGGAGAAGGGCAAAAGCTTGATGGTACTCTTCAATTGTCCGGCTATCCTGCTTTAGTTCCAAGAACTCATTCATTTTAGTTTCAAGGAAGCCCGGAGAACAAAACCTCTTTCTGAGGTAAGCTTTAAGATCGGTCTAGGTCTGGGTATTCCGGTCGAGACGGTTAGTCTCGCAGTGATTCCTCCAAGCGACCCTGGCCGTTTCCACAATCTTTATCCTGGCGAGATCCATCTTGCTTCTCTCATTGTAGCCAGTTACATCAAAGTATTCCTCCATTGCCTCAATCCACTTTTCCACTACTTCACCTAGCTGCTCCCCTTCACCCTTGAAGGGACCAGGTTGGGATCTGTGCAGGGCTTTTCGAGCATCCGGATCTAACTCTTTGTCTCATCGGTTAAAGGATCCGGTTGCCTTGCACGGACCGCGCACCTCATGACTCTGACAAAACGAGATTTTCGTCAACTTAACTTTGACAACAGATTTATGATTATTTAATTTTTACGATTTATTCTTTAAACAGATGATTATTTCATCATACTTCATGAAACAAGATTTACTTTGATAATTTTATTAACCATATTCTCAATCATGAAAACAATTTGGAATTTTTTTTGCAAAACATCGCTTATTATCAAAAGTTTTTGATATATACATAGAGCATCACGGCTCCCAAAATCACTTTCTCAATCGTATACGCATAAAGAAGCGAAATTGCGAAGGAGACATGCCATGATACACACGATTCATTACAGAAAGAGGTGCTGTAATTCTACTTCTAGGGATAAAGCGGCTAAGAAGCCTAAAAACTCAGCATGAAATTCTGAAGTTCCTAGGTGAATGATCAAAGAGTTGTACATGTTGAACAAGCCCTAGCCTTATCAGAATCATGGCTAAGGAAATATTTTGCCTGAGCCTCTAACGCGGATTGGTACTGACATTAATACATCGTCCTCCACAGAACTACATATACTGACGTCGTTCAAGAGGATTAGGAAAGTAAAGACTCTCAAAATGACGTGTGAGTCTCACTTTGCTTACTCGGGTCGTAGCAGAGTTGATGAGGTGCTCAAATGCAAAGGCTATCATATCCTGACTCTGGGAGAGTTCAGGAATGCCAGATAGAGGGGTATCCATCTATAAATTTTCAATTCAATTTATGAGTTTTCAATTTTTGAAGTTCATTCAACATAAATTTAACAAGCGAAAACTTTATTTCCCAGATTTACTTTAAAATTTCAAGCAATTTCTGATGCTGTTACGTAAATTTACAACAGCACTCTGATACCAATTGTGAGATCCCACTGTCCCCTCTGCGCATTGGATTCTCGATTGCTGGCAGGCTCCTTCTTGCATGGGAGGCAGGGTTTTCCACTCGGGGCCTTGCCCTCGAATGTTCGAGCACGAGACTAAGCTGGTGGTCATTCCGAAAACCGAAACCGGGAAAATTTTCCATGCCTGAAAAACGGGGACGATTCCACAATTTTGAATTTCTTAACGAATTTTTCTAACGAGGTCAAGATATTGAATTAACCTTCATCTGAATAAACCAAATAGAAGGGAAACTATTACAGACTTAACTTGAAGGAATCAACGCTTTTTTCCTAATTAAATTAGGCACAGCCGTTGATCTATTCATTTGAGAAGTCTTCAGATTATTATTTAACTATTCGAGTTCTAAGTGTATTCTTATTGATCAATTTTATTATTAAAACTCTACTGATTCCAGCCTAATCCCATCCGGCCCATGGGTTAGCCACCGCCCAACCACTGGAATTGGTAGAACCAGACAAGTATTCCTATTGATCAATTTTATTATTAAAACTCTACTGATTCGAGCCTAATCCCATCCGGCCCATGGGTTAGCCACCGCCCAACCACTAGAATTGGTAGAACCAGACAAGTACTCACCCACCCATAATTGAATGCCTTTCTTAATACAGATACGCACACACTCCTCTTTAAACTTTAATTTATAAAACAATCAATTGACAAACAATTATTGGTTACAGATGTCATAACTCAAAATTTCCATTCAATCCTTGTTTCTCACAAAACATTATCACTCTGGACTCTCCGTTGAGACCAGCATGTCAGCAATGAGATCTTGTAACAGATTACAATAATTTTCTCGTCATCATACATATATATATCTTCCACGACATATGCATGGGTGTCCTAAGCACCGCGAGCCCGTGCATCGCCTGGTCAGAACCCTCCAGGATCCTCCTTAGGTGTCCTGACACTTCACTCAAGGACCGCTTCGTCGGTCCTCGCCCATCGTACCCGGAGCACACCATTTTTCACCATACCTAGGCTGGTCAAGACTTGGGCAGGTTTTTGCCGCGTGAGCCGTCCTTTGAATACTCCCCGCCAGCTATTGCAACCGAACTTTCCTTAGAAAACACATATACCAAATGCTCCCTCCAGCATTCTGGCGTAAGATAGTCCTTTAAGAAAACAGGGTTTCTATGCAAGTTTTCAGTTTTGATTTTCTTTTGAATACAATGGGTATATCTTAAATCTGTATCCCAAGACTTCTAGATCACATGTCTGGATTCCCAAGCAGAATTCCTTGAATTCTGAATTCTTGATCCTCAGATCAAAATCAAAGGTCTCAACTTAGTTTCAGATTCAGTGGGTGATTTGAGTGTAGATTACTGAACTAGTCACATCGTCTTTTCTTAAAACTGACGAAGGAGTTACGTCTTGGTCATAGTCTGATTTAGGGTTTGAGTCTGGAAAGGTTCTCCCTGAACTATCTTTCTCGAAGAGTAATATTTCAATTACTACTTTACTGAATTTCATTCATTGAGTATTGTGCTTAAGTGAATTCAAAACTAATCACGAATTCCTATGAGGAATAAATTAATCATTTATCTAAAATTCTGACTTTGATAGTTTTTTTGAATTTTTTCATTACCATCTCAGAGAATATGAAACGGTAGAATTTTCTCTCATAGAGTATTTACTTATTCATTTACCAATATTCATGGGATTTAAACATAGGATTAAAGAGAACTCTTATTTTGATATAAAAATTCTCTATGCATCTATTTATGCATAAAAATTAATTTTGATGAAAGTAACACTTTCATAATAAAAAAATTTCTTTTATGCATCATTTTATGCATAAAAATCAATTTTGGTGAAAGCAACACTTTTTGTAATTTAAAAAAAAATTCTTTTATGCATCATTTTATGCATAAAAATCAATATTGATGAAAGTAACACTTTTATAATAATAAAATTCTTTTATGCATAAAAATCAATATTGATGAAAGTAACACTTTTATAATAAAAAAAATTCTTTTATGCATAAAAGAATCATTTTATGCATCATTTTATGCATAAAAATCAATATTGATGAAAGTAACACTTTTATAATAATAAAAATTCTTTTATGCATCATTTTATGCATAAAAATCAATATTGATGAAAGTAACACTTTTATAAAAAAAAAACTTTTATGCATCTATTTATGCATAAAAATCAATATTGATGAAAGTAACACTTTTATAATAAAAAAAATATCCAATATACATCGTTCTATGTATAGAATTTAAATCTAATGAAATCACTCTTTTATAATAAGAAAATAATCAATATGCATCTTTCTATGCATAGAATTCAAATCTAATGAAAATCACTCTTTTATAATTAAAAAAATAATCAATATGTATCTTTTTATGCATAGAATTTAAATCTAATGAAAATCACTCGTTTATAATAAAAAAATAATCAATATGTATCTTTCTATGCATAGAATTTAATTTTAATGGAGTTAACACTTTTAAAATAAAAATATTTCTACTATGCATTTTTCTATACCTAGAATGAAAATAACACTTTTAGAATACACAAACGATGGGGATTACTCTTTTTGAATAATAAAAGATAAAACTTATTTCACAAAATTTAAGAAAATTTTGCCATAACCTCCTTTGTATGGTTGATCATTTTTTAAATTTTTCTAACCTGAAATTACTTAAAAATTATCCCCAATTGGTTTAAAGCATTCTAAACTAATCAAATTTCACTTTTAAAAGAGAAACAATATGAAAAGTTTAATTCTAACAATTTGATTACTTAACTAGGATAAAGAAAGGTTGAATTTAAGAATGAAGGGAGAGGGAAAGCATTTCCAACAAGGCATAGCATCAATTTATCATTTTAAAGATAACAAAAATCAGAAAACCATTAAAAGAATAAAAAAAAAGTAGGATTTTTAACTTATATGAATTTCTAGGAGCTTTCCTTTGGCTTGATGGTTTTAGGGATCTACTCTTATTTGCAACAAGCGTGGCCACCAATTCTTTAGAAGAGGGAATGGTCAAAAACTAATGAATTATTAATAAATTCATAGTTTTTGGCTTTCGGGAGGAGTAAAAATAACGTTTGGTATTTAGTAGATTTACCTTATGGTAAATCTAAAAGGCCATTGGTACGGAATGGATTTATAAGTTTAAGCGTACATTTGGATGAATCTGATTGGCCCCTCAAAACCTTAATTTAAAATTTTCAAAAAATCTGGACCCCTAGTATAAGGCCTTTTGAACAAATTATAATTGATTTCTAATGCACCTTCTAAAAATCTTTTTGAACTTTTGTTTCGAGGGAATTTATTTTAATAAGAAGAGATATTTTTTCATCCAAAAATATCTAAAATCTAAATAATCTCTCTCTAAAATATTTTCTCTCTCTAAGCCAAAATAGGTAGAAACAAGATCTTTTATATATCTGAAGAGGGATTTGATTACAGGGAAAGATATTGGATATCTTGAGAGGCTGGGGAGGAATCTTACATTCTCTCCCACTTGAATAACGCGAGATGTCCTCATCTCGCAAATTGGGCTCGTAACAGTTCGGCTTCCTTCTCTCAGGTGGCATCTTCAAAAGGATAGAACTTCCATTTGACCAATAATTCTCTCAGAATTCTGCTCCTGAGAACCTTTTCTCAAACATAAGGATTTCTTCAGGTTGGAGTTCCATCTTCCCTTGGGTTGAAGAAGTTAAGATTTCATCAATCAAGCACATGATTTGGGCTTGGTATATACTTTTTAAGAAGGCTGACATGAAATACATTATGTACTTTGAGATGAGGAGGCAGAAGAAGCTCGTAGGCTAAGTCACCTACTTTCTTTATAATCAAATATGGTCCACAATATCTGGGAGATAACTTCTTGTACTTCCCAAGAGATAGAGAACTTCTTTTGGAGTGTACTCGAATGAAGACTATATCTGCTTCTTCGAATTTTCTATCTGACCTTCTTATTTACATATTGCTTCTGTCTATCTTAGGCAGCTTTTATATCTTTGAGAATTGACTACATCTACTGCTCCATGTCATTAAGCATATGTCTGGACATCTCGACCCTAAAATCAATGGGTCGGACCAAGTTAATGGAGTTAAGCAATCTTGTCCATACAAAGCTTTGAAAGGGATCATCCCAATACTTCAGTGATAAGAAGCATTGTTAGGTGAACTCGACTAGGTGCAGATAGCTTAGCCACTTCTTGGGTTTCCTGCCATAGCATGACTGATGTATATCTTCGATTACTTGGTTCACCCTTTTAGTTTGATTGTCGGTCTTGAGGTGGTTAGGTGTGCTAAGAGCCAAGAAAGTTCCTACTGCTTCAAAAAATGCAGTCCAGAATCTTGACGTGAATTCGGGGTCTCGATCACTTACTATTCTTCTGGGTAGGCCATGCAATCTAAAGATTTCCTTGAGGAACACTCTGGCCACATCCACTACAGTGTAGGTTTCTTTTACTGGAATCAGATGGGCAACTTTGGTTAGTCTATCAAATACCATGAAGATGGAGTTGTAACCTGATTGTACTGAGGGTAATCTAGTAATAAAATCCATACTAATGCATTTCCGCTTCATTTGGGGGATGTCTAATGGATGTAACTTCCCAGGCATTTTTACTCTCTCGGCCTTGACTTTCTGGTAGGTCAGACATTGATGTACATGATTAAGCACATCCTTTTTTAGACCAGGCCAAAAGAAGCTTTTCTTCATAGACATGTAGGTTTTGATGAAACTTGGATGTCCTGCAATAAGGCTGTCATGGGCTTCATTCAGAATTTGATCCTTAGTTCCCTCATCATTGAGAATGCATAGTCTATGATTATAATACATAATTCCATCATCCAAGCTGTACCCAACTCTTGTGGAGTTTTGCTTTCCTGCATAAGTAGGGTAGCAATAGGGCCAAAGAATCTATCCTGCATGATCTTCTCACTTGCTTCAATAATCAAAGGATTTGACACTACAGTAATTGCAAGCAAGGAGGCTTTTCTCTGCTGAGGGCATATGCTACCACATTTTCTTTGCCTGGGCAGTACTTGATTTCAAAATCAAATTCTTTAGGGTCTACATCCACTGTCTTTGGCGCATGTTGAGATCCTTCTGAGTGAAGATCCACTTTAAGCTTTGATGATCTGTCATCAAAGTGAATCGTTGACCCAGTAGGTAATGTCTCCACAACTTCAGGGCATATACTACTGAAAGTAGTTTCAAGTCGTGGACAGCATAATTCCTCTCATGCGTTCTGAGTTTTCGGGATTCATAGACCACTCCATGACCTTCCTGCATGAGTGAACCTCCCAGGGCAAAACCTTTGGCATGAGTTATTACTACCTCAAAGGATAGAGAGAAATCTGGTAGCTTTAGAACGGGATTGGATACCAAGGCGGTCAAAAATACTCTGGCACCTGGTAGACCATTGAAACGGGATATTCTTCTTGAGAAGATTAGTTAGGGGGGAAGCTATGAGAGCATACTTTGGTATAAAAATTCTATACCAACCATCCTCTGACTTCTTTCACTATCTTTGGTTCAGGCCAATCGATGACTGCTTGGACTTTTGCGCGAAATCTGGAGAAATTCCATCTTTGGATACCAGAAAGCCCAAGTATTCAACATGGTTGGCAGAGAAAGTGCATTTGCTCTTTTCTGCAAAGAGTTGGTGCTTCCTTAGGATCTGAAGAACTCTTCTGACATGAGCTTCATGGTCAACTGCATTCTTTGAGTAAATCAGAATATCATCAAAGAAAACAAGAACAAAATCATCCAAGTATTCTCTGAGAATGTCCTGCATTAATCGATTGAATGTAGCTGGGGCATTTGTTAATCAAAATGGCATGACAGTGAATTCATAATGCCCATACCGAGTATTGATGCTGTCTTCGGGATATCTTGCTCATTAAGCCTGATATGATAATACCCTGATTTGAGATCTATCTTTGTGAAGATCTAGGCTCCACTTAACCTGTCCAAAAGCTCATCAATTCTGGGGATAGGATACTTATTCTTAACTGTTAGCTGATTGCTATAGTCCACACAAAGTCTTAGCGTTTCATCTTTCTTTTTCTCTGAAAGAGAACTAGTGCATCCCAAGGTGAAACACTGGGTCTTACAAACCCTTGTTCTAACAGCTGTCTAAGCTTTTCCTTGAGTTTGATGGCTTCAGGAACTGGCATTTTGTACGTGCGCAGGGCTACTGTCTGAGCTCTGGGAGTCAATTCTATCACATGATCTACTTCCCGAATTGGAGGCATCTCTATTAATTCTGCTGGGAATAAATCTTTATAATCACTTAACCATTCAGGTTCTTTAGCTTTTAACTTTGAGTCTACTGGATTCATTTTGACAACATAAATGAGCTGCTTCATTCTAAGTCCTTTTAGTAACTTAGAAGCCTTTACTAAAAACGGCAGACTTGGGGATCGTGAAATTCCGGTTCCTTGAACTTTATTTCCGTGGAGGTCACGAAAGGAAATGGTTCCATTTATGATAGTGAATGTCAGCTTGATTTTTATGGAGCCAATCCATTCCAAGGATCCCGTCGAAAACTCCTAAAGATATAACTCTGAACTGACAGTCAGTTAAATTCCCATCTAGATTGAACTGAATATGATCTGTCTCAAGGTGAGTGAAAAGAATCTTCCCACTTGCCAATTCAACTTGCATAGGTTTCCCTAATTTCTGATCTAAGACTAGCTTATGCAAGTATCCAGGGGAAATGAAAGAATGAGTATTGCTGCCTGAATCAATCAAAAGCTTAAAAGGCTTACCCTATACTCAGCGGGAGTATGAATGATGAAGAATTGACAATTGGCCCTTGGTTTTCAATTGCTGCATAGATCTGTCCTCTTTTCTCTTCCACTACTTCTTCTATTGTGACTGCTCTGGCTGTTACAGCCTGAGGCGGAACTCTTTCTCTTTCGTTGGCCCAGTTCTGGGAAGGAGTTTTGAGGCTACTCTGGACAGAGGCAGATGACTGTTCTCTTGGGATTACCCTGATTTTGACAAAATGGACCGTGATTTGACTGATAGGAAGGGGCTAGTCTCTGTACTCTCGGTCCTTGACTTCCATGTCCCCTTGACATGGCAGGAGTCGGGTAGTCTTTCAGCTGGTGACCAAAACCCTGACATCCAAAACACCGGTTCTCACTTCTGAGCTCATCCCTCTGAATCCTTGAAAGAGGTGGGGCTCGTGAGAACGTGTTCTGTGGGAAGGGTCTTCCTTCACTTCTGAATCTCCCAGTATCCTGATTCATAATTGGGCCTTGCTGCTTCTTTGGGGGAGGAAAGTTTGAAGTACTTCCCGGGGTTTGGAATCTTTTAAAGTTAGAGGGTGCAGGCTTTGGCAGGACCTCAACAACAAAGGCTTTGGCAAAGTCTTTTGCCTTTCTAGAAACTCAGCCAAGGATCTCCATGGGACAACATGCACCAACTGGCCCTCAAAAAACAAAGGCACTTTCTGAAGCACCAAATGCTAAGCTTCAGGTGTTTTAAACATAATTTCAAAAACCCCTGGGTCCATCAAAAATTTCATCTACCACATCTGACAGCAGAAGGGAAGTCAACCACCACTGACGGATAATATGCATTGGCGGAAAGCACCCTGTGAAGAAGAAAATTACAGCCTTCTCATGGAAGGCTGCAGGACCTGCAAAACACGGGGCGTGTCCATTGACACTTCCAAAACATCCTCTTCAGGGATATCCACTGCCTTTGATTCGTTATGTTCCACATATTCCTAAAGAAGGCAATTCGCGAAAGGCATACCTCACAACATTCATCCTCTGTCTCACCTTTGTCACCACCAGAACATTTAGGCCTCTTAAAAAGGCCTAGCTCACAAAGTTCATCCTCTATCTCACCTTTGTCAATGTCAGAACCCAAAGCAGCCACTATCTTGGTAATGAAATCTTCATTGAGAGTCTACATCTCTCCCACTTTCTCCTATCTCTCCCTCTCTCTCTGTTTGTGCTGAAAAGCCTAAAACAGTAGAATACAGCTGAACAAAACCCTAAAACAGCAGCCCAAAACCCTAAAACAGTAGTTTGAATTTAAACCCTAAAAATAGCAACCCAAAACCCTAAAACAGCAATTCAAAACCCTAAAATAGCAGCCCAAAACCCTAAAACAACAGTTTGAAATCCTAAAACAGCGAAAAACAGCAGTTCCAAAACCTAAATCAGCAGTAAGAGAGAAATTAAAAACCCTAAAATAGCCGCAGACAGCAATTCGAAACACTAAAATAGCTCTCTCTCTATCACAAGCATCACACACCCCCTAAGGACCTCTCTCTCTCTCTCTCTCTCTCTCTCTCTCTCTCTCGTGCACATGCATGTGAACACATACATATCTGGTATGTGGGCTTAGCTATGACATCTGAAGTCTCACCGTGTCTCATCTCTGAAACAGCGTATGGTTGAATGAAACAACTTAATCATTTCTTTTAATGGCAATTCTCAAGGAAGGCTTAAAACTTTTTCAACTTTTCTCAACTTTTCAAGGTTTAGGATTGAAAAAGTGCATGTTATGAATCAAGACTAAGTTAATAGATTTTTTGAGCTTTTCTCGAATTTTCAAGGTTTAGGATTGAAAAGTGCATGTTATGAATCAAGACTAAGTCAATGGAATGAAAATTTTCAACTTTTCAAGGTTTAGGATTGAAAAAGTGCATGTTATGAATCAGACTAAGTTAATGGAATGGAATTTTTCAACTTTTCAAGGTTTAGGATTCAAAAAGTGCATGTTATGAATCAAGACTAAGTTAATAGAATTTTTGAGCTTTTCTCAAATTTTCAAGGTTTGGGATAGAAAAAGTGCATGTTATGAACCAAGACTAAGTCAATGGAATGGAAATTTTCAACTTCTCTCAACTTTTCAACGTTTAGGATTGAAAAAGTGCACGTTATGAATCAGACTGAGTCAATGGACTGAAATTTTTTAACTTTTCTCAACTTTTCAAGGTTTAGGATTGAAAAAGTGCATGTTATGAATCCAGACTAAGTTGATAGAATTTTTGAGCTTTTCTCAAATTTTCAAGGTTTAGGATTGAAAAAGTGCATGTTATGGATCAAGACTAAGTCAATGGAATGGATTTTTTCAACTTTTCAAGGTTTAGGATTGAAAAGGTGCATGATATGAATCAAGACTAAGTCAATGGAATGGAATTTTTCAACTTTTCAAGGTTTAGGATTGAAAAAGTGCATGTTATGAATCAAGACTAAAATAATAGAATTTTTTAGCTTTTCTCAAATTTTCAAGGTTTAGGATTAAAAAAAGCCATGTTATGAACTAGGACTAACTCAATGGAATTGATATTTTTAACTTTTCTCAACTTTTCAAGGTTTAGGATTGAAAAAGTGCATGTTATGAATTAGACTAAGTTAATGGAATGGAATTTTTCAACTTTTCAAGGTGTAGGATTGAAAAAGTGCATGTTATGAATCAAGATTAAGTTAATAGAATTTTTGAGTTTTTCTCAAATTTTCAAAGTTTGGGATTGAAAAAGTGTATGTTATAAATCAAGATTAAGTCAATGGAATGGAATTTTTCAACTTTTCTCAACTTTTCAAGATTTAGGATTCAAAAAGTGCATGTTATGAATCAAGACGAAGTCAATGGAATGGAGTTTTTCAACTTTTCTCATTTTTTCAAGGCTTAGGATTGAAAAAGTGCATGTTATGAATCAAGACTAAGTTAATAGAATTTTTGAGCTTTTCTTAAATTTTCAAGGTTTGGGATAGGAAAAGTGCATGTTATGAACCAAGACTAAGTCAATGGAATGGAAATTTTTAACTTTTCTCAACTTTTCAAGGTTTAGGATTGAAAAAGTGCATGTTATGAATCAGAATTTTTCAACTTTTCAAGGTTTAGGATTGAAAAAGTTCACGTTATGAATGAAGACTAAGTTAATAGAATTTTTGAGCTTTTCTCAAATTTTGAAGCTTTGGGATTGAAAAAGTGCATGCTATGAACCAAGAATAAGTCAATGAAATGGAAGTTTTCATTTTTTCTTAACTTTTCAAGGTTTAGGATTCAAAAGGTGCATGTTATGAATCAAGACTAAGTTAATAGAATTTTTGAGCTTTTCTCAAATTTTTAAGGTTTAGGATTGAAAAAGTGCATGTTGTTATAAATAAAGACTAAGTCAATGGAATGGAAATTTTCAACTTTCAAGGTTTCGGATTGAAAAAGTGCATGTTCTGAATCCAGACTAAGTCAATGGAATGGAATTTTTCAACTTTTCAAGGTTTAGGATTGAAAAAGTGCATGTTATGAATCAAGACTAAGTTAATAGGATTTTTTAACTTTTCTCAAATTTTGAAGGTTTAGGAATGAAAAAGTGCATGTTATGAACCAAGACTAAGTCAATGGAATGGAATTTTTCAACTTTTCAAGGTTTAGGATTGAAAAAGTGCATGTTATGAATAATTTTTTTTAACTTTTTTAAACTTTTCAAGGTTTAGGATTGAAAAAGTGCGTGTTATGAATCAAGACTAAGTTAATAGAATTTTTGAGCTTTTCTCAAATTTTCAAGGTTTACGATTGAAAAAGTGCATGTTATGAATCAAGACAAAGTCAATGGAATGGACTTTTTTATTTTTTCTCAACTTTTCAAGGTTTAGGATTGAAAAAGTGCATGTTATGAATAAAGACTAAGTTAATACAATTTTTGAGCTTTTCTCAAATTTTCAAGGTTTGGGATTGAAAAAGTGCATGCTATGAACCAAGAATAAGTCAATGGAATGGAAGTTTTCAACTTTTGAAGGTTTAGGATTGAAAACGTGTTATGAACCAAGAATAAGTCAATGGAATGAAATTTTTTAACTTTTGTCAACTTTTCAAGGTTTAGGATTGAAAAAGTGCATGTTATGAATCAAGACTAAGTTAGTAGTTTTTTTGAGCTTTTTTTGAAATTTTCAAGGTTTAGGATTGAGAAAGTGCATGTTATGAATCAAGACTAAGTCAATAAAATGGAATTTTTCAACTTTTCTCAACTTTTCAAGGTTTAGGATTGAAAAAGTGCATGTTATGAATTAGACTAAGTCAATGGAATGAAAGTTTTTAACTTTTCTCAACTTTTCAAGATTTAGGATTGAAAAAGTGCATGTTATGAATCAAGACTAAGTTAATAGAATTTTTGACCTTTTCTCAAATTTTCAAGGTTTAGGATTGAAAAAGTGCGTGTTATGAATCAAGACTAAGTCAATGAAATGGAATTTTTTAATTTTTCTCAACTTTTCAAGGTTTAGGATTGAAAAAGTGCATGTTTTGAATCAAGACTAAGTCAATGGAATGGAATTTTTCAACTTTTCAAGGTTTAGGATTGAAAAACTTCATGTTATGAATCAAGACTAAGTTAATAGAATTTTTGAGCTTTTCTCAAATTTTAAAGGTTTAGGATTGAAAAAGTGCATGTTACCAAGATTACGTCAATGGAATGGATATTTTCAACTTTTCAAGGTTTAGGATTGAAAAAGTGCATGTTATGAATCAAGACTAAGTTAATAGAATTTTTGAGCTTTTCTCAAATTTTCAAGGTTTGGGATTGAAAAAGTGCATGTTATGAACTAAGACTAAGTCAATGGAATGGAATTTTAAAAATTCATAGTAGGTAAGGGGTTTTTTAATACCCCTTGAATGCATGTGATACATAGGGTTGCTTAGCAGTGCACCTTCTTAGGTCTTGGCCATGACTTGCTAGCAAGATAGTGAGAGACAACTATTGTCTTTTCGCATTAGAGCACAATCTTGCAACAACGGGGGGTGCCAAGCTCTACATAGACAACTTTAGCAGTGTGATAGCAGGAGGTGGGTCTTCTTAAGTGCTAGCTTGCATTTGTGCGGCTGCCTCTTCCATGAGATGGTGGGTAAGTAACTAAGTTTCCACACAAAAGGTGAGTACTATCCACTTGGTTAGCTTCTTGTTATTGAGTGTTGTGTATTTGGGCTTTCCACCACGTCATCCTAGGTGTCATCAAATTTTGAGTTATCATTACATGATCTCTATGATTTTAGATTTTGATATTGGAGATTGGCATATTCTTGTGTGTGGGAATTTTAAAATATGTGGTCTATGATGAGGGCCAAGATCTGTGCACACTACTTCATCAATATCATTTATCAGAGGATCAAAAAGGAAAAGGAGGAAGAATTGTTTTTAAAAGCACTTTCTTCTAGGATTTTGGAAGCCCAATTGGATTCTAGAATCCAAATCCTACATATTGTGTTAGATTCTAAGACCCAAGTGGGATTCTAGAATCCCATTTGGGGGATCCCATTCTGGGGACCACATAAAAGCAAATGATCCTTTCGGGGACCTCTAGTTAAGATTCTAGAATTTGGCCACACCTTCAAAAGAGAATAAAATATTCATTTCTTTTAAATAATAAGTAAATTATTTTTCTTAGCATCATGACGTGCACTTAAACTCTATAATCCAAATAGGATTCTTGATTCTGCATCATGTTCTTACATGTAAATTCAAAAGTGGAAAAAACACAAACTTCTTTAAAATTTTTGTAAGATATATTTTTTCAAAGGGTACATTAAAATGCACTCGGATTCCAAAAATCTAAAAAACTCAAATTTTCACCTTAAAAATTATCCTTATTTTAAAACAATATGTATTGTTACTTGTCCCTTTTCTTTTTTTTGGCTATAAATCAATTTAAAATTTAAAATTTAAACTTTTAAGGCCATGTAATCCATGCAACTCCTCATTTTAAATAATATGTACTGTAACTTGTCCTTTTTCTTTTTTTCGCTATAACTCAATTTGAAATTTGAAATTTAAACTTTTAAACCCGTTTTTAAAAACTATCCTCATTTAAAAATAATATGTACTGTAACTTGTCCCTTTTCTTTTTTGGCTATAACTCAATTCAAAATTTTAAATTCAGACTTTTAAAACTATTTAATCCATGCTGCTACTGCTCAAGTAAAACATAAGAATTTAGGAACCCGTATAAAAGTTATAACCCATGTAATTACAACTTGTGTAGGAAAAAATAGCTATTTAATGGATGATCTCTAAGTGCTTTCTTGTTCTTTTAAAAGTGATTTGACTTTAATGGCTTGTAGCATCCTCTTCGACAAGAACCAAAGACTTTGTTGGATTGCTTTAGGATTAAAAAAAGTGCATGCTATTAATGAATGAATTCTTTAACTTTTCTTAAATTGTCAAGTTTTAAAATTGAAAAAGTGCATCTTATGAATTAGGAGACTTATAAGTCAATGGATTTTTTTAATTTTTCTCAAATTTTCAAGTTGCTTGGAGTTTCTTTGTGTGTTTTGACCCACTGAAATAAGGAGTTCATAGTACATGCTCTTGGAGTCTTCAAAGGAGATTCACAAATCTTTAAAAAAAAAGGAATATGATAAGGCTTGCCAAAAAATCTTGATTCTTAGTCGTTGGATTAAGAAAGGATGTTGACCAAAGGAAGTTTCATCCTACCCTTCAAGGATGATTTTTTACGGGTTGGGCCACCCTTCAAAATAACGAGTTCAATCGAAATAATTCTCGTTTTTTATAATTTACCTTATTTTTTGATAGTCACTCAAAATAAGTGGCTATATTTTATGTTCAAAATGCCAAAAAATGAGCATGATTGTGTTGACAAAAAGCAACCTTGATACCCTTCAGAATGTCTTGCAAATGGAAGGACCAAAAAAGTTGATTGGGGGAGAAAACATACCTCCTTCAAATTTGTTGGATTGGGAAAAAAACTCCTCCTCCAAATTTTCAAGATTTAGTTTTTTTTCAAAAGCAAACATGCATGGAGCCCCATCACATAAACAATGAGCATCTTGTTGATGTATATGTTTGTTTGTTCTTTAGGAGGATTATTTAGTGATAATGGAAACTTGGGAATAAATAATGCTAGTGAGACATATTAAAGAAACTTTTATCTTTCCTTAGTGAAGGTGTAAGGTGTTGTAGGCATATTGGGGAAAAAAATATAGGCTCTAATTCTATATTCTACAAAAATTGTAAATAACGGAGCTATCAATTTTAAGAAATTAAGTGCTGATCTATATCTATACAAAAGTTTGCAACGGCAAGGACCATTGACAACACCATTATGGTCGCATTTACATTTACCATTAACACAACCATTATGGTCACATAGTGAAATTATATATTTTTTGAAAATGAAAATGAAAGGCTTGCCAAAAAATCTTAGCTGTTGGATTAAGGAAGGATGTTGATCAAAGGAAGTTTCATCCTACCCTTCAAGGGCGATTTTTGACGAGCTGGGCCACCCTTCAAAATGACAAGTTTAATAGAAATAATTCTCATTTTCTTTTATAATTTACCTTATTTTTTGATAGTCACTCAATATATTTTACGTTCAAAATAGCCAAAAACGAGCATGATTGTGCCGACAAAAAGCAACCTTGATACCCTTCAGAATGTCTTGCAAATGGAAGGACCAAAAAAGTTGATTGGGGGAGAAAACATACCTCCTCCAAATTTGTTGGATTGGGGAAAAACATTTTTCTCCAAATTTTCAAGATTTAGCGGATAAAAATTTAAGTGGTGAAGAAGATGCTTGGTGGATTGCTAAACAATACTTTCTTGACCGTCGTAGATCAGTGCTTGAGAAAAAAAATTTCTCAACCAATGAGAAAAAAGACAAGAGTACAATGAATGTCCCCTATTCAAAATCAACCCCAGTGAAAAAAAAGACAAGTTGCAATGTCCCCTATTCAAAATCTCATTATTCACTGGGTTTTATAACTAAAAGCTTATAAATTTTATCGATTTTTGTAAAGATAAAGAGTAAATTCTATCAGTTTTTTTTTAAACTTTTAACTGATGCAAAATACAGTAAGGACAAATTTTTTCTAGCACTGCTATATACTTGAGGTTCTGGAAGCATGACTTGTTGACTCCTTGGGTTATCAATTGGCGTAAGGAACCAGGTAGTAGGAAGCTCTCACGTGCTAAGTAGTAATTGCCACAGCTTGTCATCACAGTAGGATGGGCAGTGTACTAGGCAATCGGCTTGCCCTCGTCTCACTTGTTGCGCAACTGTGCTTGATGAGCACACTACATGTAGAAGATGATGATATTGAATGTCTGAAGGCATTTAGGAACTCTGTGGTGGTTGATCCTAATAACAACTACTTGTCTAATATCGAGTGTGTTTTTTAGTTGCATTATTTGAAGTTTGTTTATTAAATCGCATTACTTATTTTGATTTAAAGTTTGTTTAACTCTCACACCTTAAATTTATCATTGTTGAAAAATGTAGGAGGGAGGCGTAAAAGAAGAAGACGACATGTCCTCTTGACCTCAGTGGTGATACATGGACACATGTGAGAGACAAGGTCAAGTGCAAGAAGAGATAGACGCATCAGCACGAGCAATGGATGAGAGGATTGGAGTTATCACCCGCCTTGGGTGCAAGGTTAGAAAAAACGTGGCTTTGTTACTCACTTTGTAAGTACAAGAGTCATCCCTAGTATGTAAATATACTTAACTAGTACTAAAATAAAGTCCTATTTATAAAATTAATAAGTGTTGTTTGAAACAATGTACACTTCGACCCATGATGAGATTCAAGATGCAACTCAACATGGATACATGTGGCTATGTACAGAGCTTGCACAACGTGGAGAGGTACCTGTATACTAGAGGTATGTTGTTAAATAGCGCAAAATTATTTATATTATTTGATCTTAGTAATGTGGTATTTAATGAAATAGTAACAAGTGTTTGATTTGTATATGACTCATTGCTTGTGTTAGAATTCTAAGACCCAAGTGGGATTCCAAAATCCCATTCTCAAGGGTCCACATAAAAGCAAATGACCCTTATCACTTGAAAATTATTCTTTAAGGCCCAAAATAAAGTTGCTTGATTTTTGATATTGAAATCTAGTTAAGATTCTAGAATCTGGTTCACACCTCCAAAAGAGAACAAAAAATCATTTCTTTTAAAATAGTAAGTAAATTAATTTTCTTAACATCATGACATGCACTTGACTCTTGATCCAAATGGGATTCTTGATCCATCATGTTCCTACATGTAAATTCAAAGGTGGAAAAAACACACAGTTCCTTCAATTTTTTGTAAGATGACTTTTTTCGAAGGGTACATTAAAATTCGCTTGGATTCCAAAAATCTAATAAAGCTCAGAATTTCACTTGACACCTTAAAATCAAATAAAAAAACTATCCTCATTTTAAAATAATATGTATTATGACTTGTTTACTTTCCTTTTTAGCTATAATTCAATTCAAAGTTTTAAATTCAAACTTTTGAACCTATTTAATCCATGCTATTATGACTTAGGTAAAACATAAGAATTTAGGAAGCCGTATAAGTTATAACCCATGCAAGTACAACTTGTGTAAGAAAAAATAACTATTTAATGAATGATCTCTGAGTACTTTCTTGTTCTTAAAAGTGATTTGATTGAGTACTTTCTTGTTCTTAAAAGTGATTTGACTTTAATGGCGTGTAGCATCCTCTACGACAAGAACCAAAGTCCTTGTTGGATTGCTTTAGGATTGAGAAAGTGCATGTTATAAATGAAGACTAAGTTAATAGAATTTTTGAGCTTTTCTCAAATTTTCAAGGTTTAGGATTGAAAAAGTGCATGTTATGAACCAAGAATAAGTCAATGGAATTTTTCAACTTTTCTCAACTTCAAGGTTTAGGATTGAAAAAGTGCATCTTATGAATCAAATGGAAATTTTTAACTTTACTCAGTCAAATTTTCAAATTACTTGGAGTTTCTTTGTGTGTTCTCACCCATTGCAATAAAGAGTTGATAGTACATGCTCTCGGAGTCTTCAAAAGAGATTCACAAATCTACTGCTAGAAATGCTTGAAAGCAATGAAGAAAATAGCTCATAGTGGATTTTTTTCAAAAGCAAACATGCATGGAACCTCATCACATACATAAACAATGAGCATCTTGTTGATGTATATGTTTGTTTGGTCTTTGGGAGGATTATAGTGACAACGGAAACTTTGTAATAAATAATGCTAGTGAGACATATTAAAGAAAATTATAAAATCTAGGCTCCAATTCTATCTTGTACAAAATTTGCAAATAATGGAGCTATGAATTTAAGAAATTAAGTGCTCTGTATCTATACAAAAGTTTGGAACGACAGGACCAATGACAAGACCATTATGATCTCATTTGCATTTACAAGTGACACAACCATTATGGTCACATAGTGACATTATATATATTTTTTAAATCAAAATAAAAAGCTTGCCAAAAAATCTTAGCAAAGATGTTGAAAGAGAGCTTCATCTTACCCTTCGAGGATGGTTTTTGACGGGCTGGGCCACCCTTCAAAATAACAGGTTCAGTAAAAATAATTCTCGTTATTTTTTGATGGTCACTCAAAATAAGTAGCTGTATATTATGGCCAAAACGCCAAAAAAGGAACATGACTGCAGTCAAAAAGCAACCTTAATGCCCCTCACAATGTCTTTGCAAATGGAGGACCAAAAAGTTGAGTGGGAGAGAAAAATACCTCCACGCCTCCAATTTTTCAAGATTTAGTTGTAATTAGATTAAACCGTTTCAAGGGTGAAGAAGATGCCGTTTCAGGGGCGAAGAAGATGCTCGGTGGATCGCTAAACAATACTTTCTTGACCGCTGTGGAAGCGCATGACTTGTTCGCTTTTGACTCATTAATTGGCGTAAGGAACTAGGTAGGTAGGTAGTAGCAAGCTCTCTCCTTCAGTCATCATCAATTGCCGCGATGATCAAGCTCTTAATTATGTGCCAAGTGAAGACTGCCCACCATCAGTAGCGTACTCGGCTGCAATCGGCGGCTTGCCCTCGTCTCACTAGCAGCTGCGCAGCTGTGCTGGATATTGAGCACACTAGTACGTGCACAAGAGGATGACACTGAATGCCTGAAGGCGTTCAAGAACTCTGTGGCTGCAGATCCTAACAACTACTTGTCTAATTGGAACTTTGATAATTCCTTACAAGGCATCTGTAGCTTTACTGGCAGGGGAACAAAGTCAACTATCTCAAACTGGCGCAAGCGGGTCTCTCGGGGGGGTTTCCAAACGGTTTATCCAGCTGCAAGAGTTTAACACAATTAGATTTGTCACAGAATGACTTCGGCGGGCCGCTTCCAGCAGATTTGTGCAAGCAGATGCCGTATCTCACTAAGTTGGACTTGTCACAGAATGAGTTCAGTGGAATGATACCAGATCAGAATTTAGAAGATTGCCAGTACCTGAATGAGCTCCATCTGCAGAACAACCGTTTGATCGGTCAGATTCCTTGGGGGATTGGGAACCTGCCACGCTTGACTGACCTGGATCTTTCATCTAATTCCTTGTCAGGACAAATTCCATCCTCTTTCATCAACAGATCAGCGTTAGACCAGGCAGCTTTCCCCGCTGCCGCTTTTGAGAACAACTCAGGTCTCTGCGGGCAGCCACTGAGAAAGGCGTGCGGGCATAATGGGTCATCGTTTCTCACCAACGCCAAGCTGCAAATTTCGGCAGCGATTGTTGGCGTGCTACTTCTGGCCGCGGCGGCGCTTTCCGTTTGTTGGTGTTGTTGGTGGAGGAGCAGGAAAGGGGAAAGTGATGCGGCCGGCGTGGAGATGTTCGAGAAACACTTGAAAGTGACCGGTGAAGAGCTGCGCCGGGCCACGTCCAGCTTCAGCCGAGCCAACGTCATCGGAGCGGGCGGGTCAAGCACGGTGTACAAGGGCAGGCTTGCAGGCGACGGGCGGATGATCGCCGTGAAGTTGCTGGAATGCATGGGTCTGGACGAGGAGCTAGGCTTGTCGGACGCCCGAAAGCAGTTCTTGACGGAGCTGCAGGTATTGGGGAAGCTCCGCCACCGGAACCTGGTGAGGATTCTAGGCTACTGCTACAACCTGGACACCATGGCCATCATCCTCGACTACATGTCCATGGGCAGCTTGGACACCCTTCTCCACGGCGTTTCCTCTGACGCCAGCAGTAGAAGCAACGAACGGCCGCAACTGGGGTGGAATGCGCGCTTGAGCATCCTGGTGGGCATCGCAGAAGGGCTGGCGTACCTCCACCACGAGTATGATGGCAAGAGCTGTGTCGTCCATGGAGACCTGAAACCCGGCAATGTACTGCTCGATGAGCACATGGAAGCACACATTGCCGACTTCGGGCTTGCTAGGATGGTGGGCGCCATCAACACGGCCACGCTTGCCGTGAGCTGTAGCGCATCTGCAGCTCGGTGGTCCTTCGGCTACGCAGCTCCGGTTAAGTGCTGCTATTCATTTTGAAGCATACTTACTAGGGATAATTATACATAGCGGACGACGTTTATGTGTTTAATAATTGTGCCAACAAAACTAGGGAGTGGTGTCTCGCAAGGCGGACGTGTTCAGCTTCGGAGTGATAGTGCTGAAGGAGGGCGAGACCTTGGCCGATTGGGTGCGACAGGCCGTAGTCGAAGGGGCAACGAGGCGGGTGATTGCGGCACCGCTAGCGACAGATTTTGAGCGATGGGGGGACGAGATCACAGCCAGTTGAGGCTTGGCTGCAGCTGCTGCGTGCAGGCGGCCATTTCTAGGCCAGACATGCAATTTGTAGCAGCATTCCTTCGCGAGCTTTCCAACAAGGTCAGGAGTTGTCCGCCATCATGGGTGCAGCTCGTGAATGAACCGGAGACTAGCGAGGAGAGGGAGGCCGAAATATGGATCTTGTCTTAATTAGTCACTTCGTAAGTACGACAACAGTGGTAATTACTTTGCATCACTTGTAACCGTTGACTCGACATATCTTCTTGGTTTCAAGAGCCTCAGATTGTCAGCCCTTGTTCCAAAGTGAGCTGGGCTGAAATTTGAAGGCCTAGGCCCTACCCTCCATTTATGTATGAAAATAAACTGTTGGTCTAAAAGTTGATAAATTTTCAAAACAGTGGCTTCTTTTCCAACCCAATTTACCACTTCTCTAGAAGGGGCTTTGATGCCCTCCGAACGCTTCAAATTTCAGCACTAGCATCACACGTGCAGCAGTAGCAACATTGGCAACTATTCTCGAATTATTCCCTTTGCGGGTTTGAATCTTGCATGTGCGAGCGATGGCACTTGTGTGTGTGTGGGTGATAACATGTGTACTTTTTCTACTTTCAAGTGAAGATTTTTTTTATTTAAAAAAAATTGGCAATGAAAAATAAGCATTCTCCCTTTGTTGACAGTTTCCCTTCGTAGAGTATAAAAGCCTAGTATAGTGCTCGAAAAAAGATATATTTTTCAACCTTTCAAGATATTAAGGACAACTCTTAAATCTATTGGGTTTTTGTTTTCGAAATCTCTACTATATGTAACTAGAATATATGAAAAACGCTTAAATCTATTGGGTTTTTGTTAACTAAAATATATGTAACTAAAGCATTCCTTAAGATAAGGATCACTTTAAATCTCAGCCAGTTTTTCTTAATCATGGCCAACACTAGAATGCCATTTGTACAACCTACTGTCTTTGTGTTGCTGAGCTGTTGAACAGCATTAAATGCTCCTCCTTTTTTCTTTATCGTCTCGCAACACGGATGTTTACAAAACATGTTACTGCTCAAAGGTCATCATCAAGCTCTACATCATTGCTCATTGTTGCTCTCATGGGTCATTCATCTACCTCAAGCTCGGGACTGGAGCATCTGTATCTGTATTCTTCGCCTATGAGCATCACATCCACACAGCAATACTCAATTTAACATTGACACCTTTAATATTTCCTAAGGCCAAAAGGGTCTTACAAGTACGTGTTTTTATGTAAGGGAAACTCTTTATACACCAGCAAGCACTCAAACAAAATGTCTATACACAAATGAGTCATGCCTTAACCATGTGTTTTCCACTTAAAAAAAAAAACCACTCATCCATTCAAGGATGTTTACCATTTATGTGTGGGTTGAACCTTGTGTCCCTATGCTTTGTATTTTGAATATCGGCACTGTTAAAACCCTAAGATCTCTCTAGATAATTGTTATGCATAAACATGCATAAATCAGACATAAACTCATCCACCCAACCACCCCTGAGCCCAAGGGATGCACACATGAATTATAAGCTACCTTCAAAGCACATGAAATTATCCAAAAGATCAAAAGATCCTTAAAAAACCATGGATAAAAGAATAGAAGCTCCTCAAATCCATAAAAACCATAGTTGATCATAACAATCAATGCATGCTATCTAATGGTCATTAATCATGCCAAAAGAAGCAATAAAATTGGTGGCCAACTCATCAATCCGGAGTATATAAACATAGTGTCGTTTAAACAAAACTCCAAAGTAAGCAAGTGAAACACATGTATGTAGCGTAGCACTCATTAAAAAACCCCTAGACACAAGTGATCTAGGTAGAACCTGATGAGTCCATATAAAACTTGGAAAACATCCAATAAAATCCACCAAAACAAACCGATCAACTGATCCATGATAGAATTTATTTTAGGCTTAAGAAATTAAGCACAAACCACACTTAAAAAAGCACAAAATAAATTATCATGGAAAAGTGTCAAAGGTGAAACACACTTTGAACGGAGATTCTAGCCATCATTGAAGAAATTAAGGAACATGTCCAAAAAAGAATGGCTAAACAAAGGTAAAAAATCATGAAAACATCGTTTAGAAATAATCCAAACAGAAATAACTATTAATACGAGATATAATCATATTAATAATATACGAATAACCCGCATCTATCTAATGTTGGCACAAGAAAACGTACTTCAATATTAAATAACCTTCGAAAATATTAAATTCTCGAGAAAAAGAATTATCATGATTTTTTTCTAATTTTTTCTAATTTTCTAGGACCTCAAAATATGATAATTTTGAATTCCACCAAACGTATCTTATGGCATTCCAAACCTATATTTTTCCAAAAAAAATTAGCAATTTAATTTGCCAAAATACCATTGATATTTTATAAATATCAAATTTTAAGATTTCTAAAAATAATTTCTAGAATATTCCTTATTTTTTCTGAGAATCCCCTCGTTCACTCACGAAATTTCCAATTCCACCCGACAATTCTCAAATCCAATGAAAATTTTTAATTTTAATGGATTTTTTAATTTTCTAGGTCAAAAAATATATTTTAAAGGAATTTGAATGGTCATGGACACCCGAATGGACACACCACATGCCAAACACCAACCCCACATTAGAATACGAATGGTCAAAAAATTTCAGAATCCCAACAGTTTTCCCGGAATGTGGAAAGCCAAAAGTTTCGAGAAAATGAAAAGACAAAAAAAATTAGAATGTGAAAAGGTCAAAAGTTTTCGGAATACGGAAGGTCAAAAGTTTTTTTGGAATTCGGAAAGCCAAAAGGTTTCGGGAAAGTGGAAAGCCAAAAGTTTTCTGGAAGATGAAAAGCCAAAAAAGTTTTAAGAGGAAAAATTTCAAAAATTTCCTAAGATTTTTTTTCCTAAATGCCAAAATTTTCTCTATTTTTCTAGGCTTTAAAAAAAGTTTTTTTTGAAAAAATTCCAAAAGCTTTTTTTAATAAAAAAACTCATTTTAAAAAAAATTTAAAAAAACAAATTTAATAAGCTTTTTAAGCTTATTTGGTTTTGATTTTTTTAGGGAGGGGCATCTTTTTCGCTGGCGGCTGCTACGTCGTCCCCCCCTCGCAGAAAAACAACAAGAGAGAGAGATCTCTCTTCGCTCTCCACTCTCCTCTCTCCTTCACACCATTTCATGGTTACTCTCCACCCCCTCCTTCTCTATTAGAGAGGAGGTTAATTAGGCATTACTTAATCTTTTTAAGCTTATTTGGTTTTGATTTTTTTAGGGGGGAGCATTTTTTTCCGCTCCCGCCTGCTGCGTAGCCTCCCTCCCCTCCCGCCCGTGCACAGAAAAACAACAAGAGAGAGAGATCTCTCTTCGCGACCATTTCATGGTTACTCTCCACCCCCTTCTTCTCTATTAGAGAGGAGGCTGATTAGGCATTACTTAATCTTTTTAATTAAACATTAATTATGATTAATATTTAAAAAATCCCTTTTAAGAGAAATTTATACGGGGGAGAGGAAAAATCCTAATTGAGAGGCGGAGAGGGTCCCACGCACACGAGAGAGCATTTCATGCATCAACATGGTATCCCCTACTGTATTTCAGCAGAAAATCGATAGAAATTTGATCGCATACCTGTGGAAAAACCCGTAAAAATGTATTAAAAAATACATTTTAACCATATAAATACTCAAAAAAATCTTTAAAAATTAGAAAAAAATTTCTTAAAAATTTTAGAGATTTAGGGAATACATTCTACCAAAAATATCCACAATAAATTATGTGGTATTTTTGTAAATTTTTTATTAATGCTTATTTTAAACCAAAAAAAATAGAAAAAAAATAGCATTAAACTCACGAAATTTCCTCGCAACGTCGATTCGTCCACCATTGAATAGTAGTAACATGCATTTCAATTGCCATATCGACGATCCACATGCAAATCATTAGCACAAATCAACAAAATAATATTAGTAAATATTAAAATTTACTTTTAAAAGAATACTAAAATTTATAAAAAATCAACAACAATTAACTAGGGATTGCTCTGATACCACTATTAAAACCCTAAGATCTCTCTAGATAATTGTTATGCATAAGCATGCATAAATCAGGCATAAACTCATCCACCCAACCACCCCCGAGCCCAAGGGGGGATGCACACATGAATTATAAATGAAATACATCATATCTCTACCTTGATATCCCATACCATTAAGAGGTATAACTCCAATCCAATAGCATGTAGCTATAGTGTGAAATGGCAGGTGAGTAGATATGGACCTCTACACAAGAGACCATAGCCTAAGACTCCAAGCTCCCAAGCCTCCCTTGAGTGTGCCCCATGCCCCTATTGTATAGGAGGGCCCTCAAGTGACTCTTGACTTTCCATTTCCCATGTGTGACCCTTGGATGCCTGACCCTAACCTTAATCCTTAAGGTTAGTCCTAATCCATGCTCCACTAGAGCTTTTTCCCATCCTCCCATGCTCACAAGCCTAATGTGGATCAGCCTCCTAGTATATGCACACATAATGTGCATATAACAGGCACATAAGACATATGAATTTCATGTATGTGTATTCAAGGGTAATTAAAAAAACACTACCTATAAATTTTTAAGATTTAAAGATACACTCTTTTGTAAACTATTGGTTAACACTACAAGGAAAAGCGACCATAGGCGCGTTTATAGACGCGTTTTGACAACGTGCTTTAAAATGTTATGGGCACGTCTAAAATTGTGTCTACATACATACGTCTATATGCGCATCTATACTGATATAAATGTGCTTATAGACGCGCATATAGATGCATAAATAGACGCCTTTATAGCCTCTGTTATAGACGCGCTCTGGAATTTTTAAAAAAAAATCCAGAGAGCTGCCTGTGCAGATGTAGAGCTGCATTTTCTGCACATGCAGCCACATTTTCTACATATGCAGCCACATTTTCTACACAGGCGCTCTCTGGTTTAAGGTTTTGCTTACTTGTACATAGACGAATGAAGATCAGCAAAGATATCAACATAAAAACTTAAATTAAAGATAAATATGCACAAAAAGATTTGTGAACACACTTTGAATATTGATTAAAGAAGATGAGAAATTATATTTTATATCCAAAAATTTCTCCATACATGATCGTAGCCACATAAGGCTTGAATAAAAACATAGATACATAAAGAAGATGAAAAATTTCATCTTATATCCAAGAAATTGTCCATACATGATGGTAGCCACATGAGACTTGAAAAAGAAACATAGTTGCATAAACCAAAACTATACATGAAGAAAAACTACAAGGAAAACTACTCGGAGGAGTCATCACTCTTCGAGTCATCTTGTCCACCTTGTGCCTACACAAAGTGAAGATATATATAAATAAAAATATAAAGTATTATAAAGGTCAAAACATGTTTTGTAATAAATAAAAATAAAAAAGTATTACCTGCATTGGTGTTCTCCTTGCTCGATTGTATTGTTCGTCTCGGAGATGATCCCTTCATCGTCGTGAAGGTAATCCCATGTATCTCCTCTACTATGGCGACGATGGTAGTCTCTGCTAGGGTAGGATCTCTATCCATAATATCATGCCACATCACAAGAGAAATATTATAACACATCTCAAATAGAGAGAATATAAAGAAAAGACATGAAGTTGCACTATATATACAAACTCGACCTCCCATGATGCACGACCTCCAGATCCGAAGTGCAACGATCCATATCGCTCCATTTATATTCGTCGCGCTTCTTTTTGTTGCTAGTTCACTACTCCTTCTAGGAGCTCCTTCTTGGCTTTCTTCTACTCACTCCTATGAGTAGTAGATGGCTTACTGTGTCCATTTTGACCGACATCTATTCGAGCTTTCTCCTCCTTTTTGCATGTCTCCATTTACTAGAGACCTCCTATTCTTAAGTATGTCTTTGATTTTGTGTTGCACCCATCTACTGTTAAATCTTTGGTTGTGAGGATTAGGATACTTCTTGTGGACAGATTTAATGCAATCATCCACTAGGCTCTCCTTTGCTGCTTAAAATGTATAAAGCAGTCTTTATAGTGTGCAAAAACTACTTGGTGCAAGTAGTTTACCACCTCCTTCCCACGAGAGGCGTCAACTATGCCACCCATAAATGTGATATCATAATATGATATATCACCATGATGTGGTGGTGAC
Organism: Cibotium barometz; assembly: GCF_041138505.1. NCBI lineage: Eukaryota > Viridiplantae > Streptophyta > Polypodiopsida > Cyatheales > Cibotiaceae > Cibotium > Cibotium barometz. The sequence goes on along the minus strand of NC_141088.1, from coordinate 21,031,267 downwards.
TCTGAAGAACTATCCCCACCCCCAAAGCACTACCCTAGGCATCCTCTATCTCCTCTATCTCCTCTACCTCCACTCTCAGTGCTAGTGCGGCGTGAGGTACGACCGCCACTATCTCCACGACTACCCTCTCTACTACGACGACGACTGCCACTCTCATGAGAGCCATGATGACTGTGAGGTGTCACATCTCCTGAAGGTGCAGGTGTAGGAGATGCTGTAGCACTAACTGGGGCTGACAGATGAGGGGTGAATGTAAAGGTAGGTGAAGTGCCTAGCAAGGGTAAAGTGCCTGGCTGGCAAGGGACTTTGTTCGGCTATACATAGACCTGATGGTAAAGGGGTGCCTGCTCTGTAGGCTACCAACTACGTGGGGGTGGGAGTATAGCTAAAGATGCCCTCTATCTCCCTAGCAAACTGTCATTGGAGACTCGATGAGAGCCTCAACCTATGGATATGTGTGGGACAAGAGGATAAGGACCCAAGCCACATCTATACAAACAAAGAAAATATTAAAAAAATATTATAAAATGAAGACTTCTCGTCTCTTTAAGTCAATTGACCTTGGGAATCATCTCATTCTTCAAAACACAAAAAATAAACAAATATTAAGAAAGTACGCAAGCCATTATATGCAAGCCGGGAATCATCTCATTCCCGACACTATGCGTTATGCAAGCCATTTATGCAAGCCGGGAATCATCTCATTCCCGACACTATGCGTTATGCAAGCCATTTATGCAAGCCTTGCATAAAGCATTATGCATTAGGCCTTATCCATAAAGCTTATGCATAAGGCCTAAGCATGAGGCCTTATGCATAAAGCACTATGCATAAGGCCTTAAGCATGAGGCCTTAAGCATAAAGCTATGCATGAGGCCTTATGCATAAAGCTACGTATGAGGCCTTAAAGCTATGCATGAGGCCTTAAGCATGAGGCTTATGCATAAAGCACTATGCATGAGGCCTTAAGCATAAAACTATGCATGAGATCTTATGCATAAAGCTATGCATAAGGCATTATGCATAAAGCTATGCATGAGGCTTTAAGCATAAAACTATACATAAGGCCTTATGCGTAAAGCTTATGCATGAGGCTTATGCATAAAGCACTAGTAATAAGGCCTTAAGCATCAGGCCTTATGCATAGTTTTATGCATGAGGCCTTATGCATAAAGCACTATGCATAAGGCCTTAAGCATGAGGCATTATGCATAGTTTTATACATGAGGCCTTATGCATAAAGCACTATGCATAAGACCTTAAGTATGCATGAGCATTATGCATAAAGCTTATGCGCAAACCTACAAAATAAATCCCTAGCACCCAAGGGTGCAATAATAATACAGGAAAGAGAGAAAAGATATGAAAGCACTTACCTCTTTTTCGTGATGTTGAAAGAGAGGATTAGAGGACCTACAAAACCAACAAAAGGGTGAGCAAAAGATTAGTAAAGCTTACGCATAAAGCAATGCATGAGGCATTATGTTTAAAGTACTATACATACGCTTAAAGTACTATGCATACGCTTAAAATACTATGCCTTAAGAGAGGATTAGAGGACCTACAAAACCAACAAAAAGGTAAGCAAAAGATTAGTAAAGCTTACGCATAATGCATGAGGCATTATGTTTAAAGTACTATGCATACGCTTAAAGTACTATACCTTAAGCATAAAGCTTAAGGCACAAAGCTTATGCATAAGGCCTAAAGCATAAAGCTTATGCATAAAGCTTAAAGCATAAGGCTTATGCTGCATAAAGCTATGTATGAGGCCTTATGCATGAGAGCTATGCATGAGGCCTTAAGCATAAAACTATGCATGAGGCCTTATGCATGAGGCCTTATGCATAAAGATTATGCATAAGGCTTATGCGCAAACCTATGCATGAGGCCTTATGCATAAAGATTATGCATAAGGCTTATGCGCAAACCTACAAAACAAATCCCTAGCACCCACCAAGGGTGCAATAATAATAGAGGAAAGAGAGGAAAGATATGAAAGCACTTACCTCTTTTTTGTGATATTAAAAGAGAGGATTAGAGGACCTACAAAACCAATAAAAGGGTGAGAAAAAGATTAGTAAATCTTATGCATAAAGCTTATGCATAAAACCTAAAGCTTAAGCATAAGGCCTTAAACATGAAGCATAAAGCTTATGCATAAGGCTTATGCATAAAGCTTAAAGCATATGGCATAAAGCTCATGCATAAGGCTTATGCATAAAGCATAAAGCTTAAGATAAGGTCTTAAGCATAAAGCTTATGCATAAGGCTTATACATAAAGCTTATGCATAAAGCTATGCATGAGGTCTTATGCATAAAGCTTAGCATGAGGCTTATACATAAAGCTTAAAGCATAAGGCATAAAGCATAAAGCTTAAGCATAAGGCCTTAAGCATAAAGCATAAAGCTTATGCATAAGACATGCATAAAGCTTAAAGCATAAGCATAAAGCTTAAAGCATAAGCATAAAGCTTATGCATAAGCATAAAGCTTAAAGCATAAGCATAAAGCTTATGCATAAAGCATAAAGCTTAAGAATAAGGCCTTAAACATAAAGCATAAAGCTTATGTTTAAGGCTTATGCATAAAGCTTATGTTTAAGGCTTATACATAAAGATTATGCATAAAGCTATGCATGAGGCCTTAAGCACGAGGCCTTAAGCATAAAACTATGCATGAGGCCTTATGCATGAGAGCTTATGCATAAAGCTTATGTATGAGGCCTTATGCATAAAGCTTATGCATGAGGCCTTATGCATAAGGCCTCATGCATAAGCATTATGCTTAAAGCTTATGCGCAAACCTACAGAACAAATCCCTAGTACCCAAGGGTGTAATAATAATAGAGGAAAGAGAGAAAAGACATGAAAGCACTTACCTCTTTTTCGTGATGTTGAAAGAGAGGATTATAGGACCTAAAAAACCAACAAAAGGGTGAGCAAAAGATTAGTAAAGCTCATGCATAAAGCGATGCATGAGGCATTATGTTTAAAATACTATGCATAAGCTTAAAGTACTATGCCTTAAGCATAAAGCTCAAGGCATAAAGCTTATGCATAAGGCCTTAAGCATAAAGATGCATAAGGCTTATGCATAAAGCTTATTCATAAAGCTTAAAGCATAAAGCTTATTCATAAAACTATGCATGAGGCCTTATGCATAAAGCTATGCATGAGGCCTTAAGCATAAAACTATGCAAGAGGCCTTATGCATGAGAGCTTATGCATAAAGCTTATGCATGAGGCCTTATGCATAAGGCTTATGCATAAGACTTATGCACAAACCTACAAAACAAGTCCCCAGCACCCAAGGGTGCAATAATAATAGAGGAAAGATATGAAAGTACTTACCTCTTTTTCGTGATGTTAAAAGAGAGGATTAGAGGACCTACAAAAACAATAAAAGGGTGAGCAAAAGATTAGTAAAGCTTATGCATAAAGCTTATGCATAAGGCTTATGCATAAAGCACAAAGCTTAAGCATAAGGCCTTAAGCATAAAGAACAAAGCTTATACATAAGGCTTATGCATAAAGCTTAAAGCATACGGCATAAAGCTCATACATAAGGCTTATGCATAAAGCATAAGACCTTAAGCATAAAGCATAAAGCTTATGCATAAGGCTTATGCATAAAGCTATGCATGAGGTCTTATGCATAAAGCTTAGCATGAGGCTTATGCATAAAGCTTAAAGTATAAGGCATAAAGCTTATGCATAAAGCTTAGCATGAGGCTTATGCATAAAGCTTAAAATATAAGGCATAAAGCTTATGCATAAAGCATAAGGCATAAAGCTTAAGCATAAGGCTTATGCATAAAGCATAAAGCTTATGTTTAAGGCTTATGCATAAAGCTTATGCATAAAGCTGTGCATGAGGCCTTAAGCATAAAACTATGCATGAGGCCTTATGCATGAGAGCTTATGCATGAGGCCTTATGCATAAGACTTATGCATAAAGCTTATGCGCAAACCTACAAAACAAATCCCCATCACCCAAGGGTGTAATAATAATAGAAGAAAGAGAGGAAAGATATGAAAACACTTACCTCTTTTTCATGATGTTGAAAGAGAGGATTAGAGGACCTACAAAACCAACAAAAGGGTGAGTAAAAGATTAGTAATGCATACATACAAACCAAGAAAATATTAAGAAGATTGAGTAATGTATACATATAAAAGATTAGTAATCAAATATTAAGAAAATATAATAAACAAACCAAGAGGCCTACCTTGGTTATTTGTGATTTTTGAGGTAAAAATATGTAAAATAGCTCAAAAAAAAAGTGAGCTATATAAACACTTGATTGTCTTTTTACAAAAGAAAAATAGGGTTCAAGAAGAAGAGCAAGAGCAAGAGCAAGAGCAAGAGCAAGAACAAGAAGAAAAGGAGCAAGAAGAAGAAGAGAAAGAGACTGACCACAAACAAGGTATGTACCAAGGTAAACTCTTACTCCACAGTCCTTTTGTAAAGCAGATTTGTAGCTTGGTGTGATGAAGCTTGAGAGGGTGAGAGAGGCTTGAGAGGGTTAGAAGCTTAAGAGGGTGAGAGAGGATTAGAAATAGGACGAGATGTTTTTTGGAAGAACTGTGTTTTGCCAAAATACTGGCGAAACACTCTCGGGTTTAATTTTCAATCTTTTTCACCACAGTGTGCGTCTATACACGTGTCTATAAACGCATCTATTCTACAGAGTAGATGCGCTTTTAGTTGTGTGTACAGATGCCCATATAGACGCACAAATAAACGCGAAATAAAAAAGTTTTTACACACACATAGAAAGATGAAAATTATTTATTTATTTTTTGAATATGCATGATGTCTTCATCAATCAGTTCTTCTAGTGATGATGAGTCCCTTTGTGTTTAAAATTGAGATCGTTGATTGCAACAAAAAATAAAATGTATGTGTGATCATTGTCGAGGATATGCGTCGACAACGTAGCATTATGGAATGGAGTGGAAAGTCCTCCTCCCCCTGGCATGAATAGATAATATATCTTTGACATAGAATTCCAATACAAGCTTTGATTTGAAAAGATAATCCTCTTAGTATTTGTTGTTATTTGATAAGGTACTCTATCTTCTTTCGCCTACCATATTGGATGAGCCTCAAAATCAACCATTTTCTTGATCCAATGCACATCTTCAACAATGTCGCCTCTAACATTTGGGAGCACTTGAGAGGAACACGGGACTCCTTGCTTGTAAGAGAGGATCTACAAAGCATAGAGAGGATGCAAAGAGCTTGGCCATGAGAGGGACCAAATGGGAAGACAATTCTACCTTGAGCACCTTGGATATTGACACAGAAGGAGGAGAAGTTGGTGAAAGATTCCATTACTACATTCCATACTCCAATGGGGTGCATGAGGTGTTTAAAAGGTGCCTTCAAAAAGACAAAGAAGAGAGGTGTTGAGCAATTATATGGCTTGAAGTCCCACGATTGGCACAAGATGCTTCAAGTAAGTGAAACATTGAAGTTGTACATATTTTCCTTGTTCAATCATGATGTATCTAATCATGGTGTATAAATGTTTATAGTTTATTCTTCCTACAACCATTTCCAATTGTGTATCCCATGAAGTGCGAGAGACGATTTATAAGATGGGGGAGCTTGTGAGGAGGTTTGTACCACAAACCCTCATAGCCAATTTTCTACATGCGTTTTCCTCAAAATGATTTGTTTATTATTTCGCATTGTAGAGATGTGAGCTCAAAGGAAATCAATCCATGTACACTTGACTATGCAAGGGTCATGGTGGTGATGGAGGTGGTTTGTTTGGTGGAGGAGACATTCCCATGGTCAATTCTCACAAGCCAACTACATCTTATGGTCCATTTAATTGATCAAATTGCCATATGTGGCACTGTGCATGCTCGATGGATGTTCTTTCTTGAGCGTTTCATGAAGACCTTGAAGGATTTTGTAAGGTAAAATGCAAAGCCAAAAGGTAGTATGGCTGAGGGTTGGTTGGTACAAGAATCACTATCTCAGAATACCTTGCTGAAGTGGATCCCTCTCTCCCTCGCCTATGGAGGAATGAAGAAGACTTGAGGATGACCTCTCATGTTCCTCAAGGAAAGGGAAAGACCAAAGTCATGGGGATACAGAGATGCATAGTAAGCTTAATACCTTTTGTGTACTTAATAGTGATGTGATGAGAAGATGGGTGGCAAAGTATGAGGATGAAAAGGCAAGAAGACAAAGTGAAAGGTCGGCATTCCATAAGCGCCATGGACATAGTGTGCCATACCCCGAGCACCTACGATCACTTCCCAAGGATCTTGATGTAGATTGGCTACATGAGGAGATGGAGAGGGTGGTGCAAGAAGGGTGGCGCAAGACGAAAACATGCATATCATATTGGAGGAGTGGGACTATGCCCGAGGATGCTTCAAAAAGGTAAACAAACTTGTGTTCTCAATCATATTTTAGTATGTTAAACTTGTAAAAATTTATTTTGAGATATTTATAATTTTTTTTTGTCTTGGTATAGTGCACAATGTTTAATGCTTTGTGGTTGGAGGGTAAACATTTTTGCACACAAAGGATTGATAAGAAGAGGAACATCCAAGATTGTGGGGTAATTTCAAGCTTTGAGGGAGCCAATGGAGCCAATGGAGCCATGGATGATTATTGTGGATTGATCCAAAATATCATTATGCTTCACTTTCGAAGCTTCTTTGTATATATTTTGGATGTCAAGTGGTTTAAAGATGTGGTGGAAAGAGGTCCTAATGCAACAATCAAGTATCATGCAAGTGGCTTTGTGACCATTGACTCTACAAAGTTTTGGTAAGGAAAGGATGGGACTCTAGTGCTACCACAACATTGTGAACAGGTACATATAATTATTGATCATTACAATATATGCATTTACAGATAATAGAGATGTAATTTTTTTTGTATGATGTACCTTTGTGCTTGAATAGGTTGTGTATCAACCAATAATTGACAATAAGAGATGGTGGCATATAATCCCAATCTCACCACATTCAAAAGCCATTTATAGTACATTCACCCACATTGAGCATATGGAGGAGCATGTCAACTCAACTATGGAGGGAGATAGCTTGGAAAACATTGATGATGATCGTGCCATTAGAGATAATGATCGTGCTATTGGAGATTATGATATTGCCTCTCATAGTGATGATTCTAGTAGTGGGATGGATCTCTTTGCAGATTTGGATATAGGCATGGACATTGAGATAAATACTTTAGCAAGGGTTGACCTCATTGAAGATAAGATTGAACTCTAGTTCTTTCATTTTACTTTTATTATGGCTATGGTCTTCCTTTTGGTTGTTTGTTATTGGTGATTGATTGAGATTACATGTATAGATTCTTTCATTGTACTTTTATTATGGCTATGGTCTTCCTTTTGGTTGTTTGTTATTGGTGATTGATTGAGATTACATGTTTGTTATTGATTGATTGATTGAGATTACATGTATAGATTCATGCCTTTTTGAGATTACATGTATAGATTTATTGTGATATGTTGCTTTTCGTGGCATTACTTAATCATTCACCTTTGGACTACTTTTCATGAGGTTCAAGATTTTTTTTAAAAGCTTCACTTTGATGAAAAGATGTGGGGATTGAATCATTGTTCTTTGGATTGTTTTTCATGGCATTACTTGATATACCTAAGCCTTTGCATGTATCCATCCCTTTCACCACATTACTCGATTTACACCTATTTTTTTTCTCTTTCCTTAGCATATTTTTCCTTGCAATATATGCTTTCTAGAGATTCATTTGTATATAAATGCACCAAAAAATCATGCATATTATCAAAATCTTATGCATATAGTTCAAAAATGATATTTTTGGGGATTGAAGATTTTGTTTTTCTGTGCAAGGTCCACAATCGCAAAACTGCATAGGAAATTGTTGCAAACTACATCTATACTTGCGTCTATACTCGCGTCTAATTTCAAAGGAACCAAGCACGCTTTTATAGACGCATTTATAGATGCTAATTGTTGCACACTGTGTTTATAAGCGCGTCTATAAGAGCGTCTAATTTTTCAAATGAACTAGACATGCTTATAGATGCGTTTATAGATGCAGCCATAACTTACGCATCTATAAGAGCATCTAATTTCAAAGGAACTAGACACGCTTATAGACGCATTTATAGACGTGAATATAAACGCCCCCGTAACTTGCGCGTCTATGTAGCACGTCAATGCTTGCTTTATGTTGTAGTGTAATCAAAGTATCTCTTTTGTAAGGATTACTTTTCACCTTTTAAAATGCCTTGTGCATGTCGATTTTTGAAAACTCCATAAGGAAATGCAAACTCCTTTTGATGAACTCACATGGTGTCTTGCCCCCACTCACCCACATCATGTGAGAGGAAGATTAAAAAAATATCATGGCATGCATTCTTTGAAATCTAGTGTGATGTGCCAAAAATTTGTTATTTCTTAAGCACTCACACATATGGGGTTAAAGGTAAGGCTACAGGGAGTCCCATCACATACATAAACAATGAGCATCTTGTTGATGTATATGTCTGTTTGTTTTTTAGGAGGATATTGAGTGATAATAGAAACTTGGAATAAATAATGCTAGTGAGACATATTAAAGAAACTTTTATCTTTCCTTAGTGAAGGTGTGAGGTGTTGTAGGCATATTGGGAAAAAAAATATAGGCTCCAATTCTATAGTCTACAAAAATTGTAAATAACGGAGCTGTCAATTTAAGGAATTAAGTGCTGATCTATATCTATACAAAAGTTTACAATGGCAAGGACCATTGACAACACCATTATAGTCACATTTACATTTACCATTTACACGACCATTATGGTCACATAGTGAAATTATATATTTTTTTAAAATGAAAATGAAAGGCTTGCCATCTTAGCTGTTGGATTAAGAAAGGATGTTGACCAAAGGAATTTTCATCCTACCCTTCAAGGACAACTTTGACGAGCTGCGCCACCCTTCAAAATGACAAATTCAATAGAAATAATTATCATTTTCTTTTATAATTTACCTTATTTTTTGAGTCACTCAATATATTTTACGTTCAAAATGCCCAAAAACGAGCATGACTATGCTGACAAAAAGCAACCTTGATACCCTTCATAATGTCTTGCAAATGAAAGGACAAAAAAAGTTGATTGGGGGGAGAAAACATACCTCCTCCAAATTTGTTGGATTGGGAAAAAACATTTTTCTCCAAATTTTCAAGATTTAGTTATTAAAATTGAAGGGGTGAAAAAGATGCTTGGTGGATTGCTAAACAATACTTTCTTGACCGCCGTAGACCAGTGCTTGAGAAAAACTTTTTTCTCAACCGATGAGAAAAATACAAGTTGGAGTACAATGAATGGCCCCTATTCAAAATTAACCAGTGAAAAAAAAAGACAACTTGCAATGTCCCCTATTCAAAATCTCATTATTGATCGATGTTTATAACTAAAAACTTATAAATTTTATCAGTTTTTGTAAAGATAAAGAGTAAATTCTATTGGGTTTTTTTTTTACTTTTAACTGATGCAAAATACTCTAAGAAAAGTTTTTTTCTAGCACTGCTATAGACTTGAGGTTCTGGAAGCATAACTTGTTGATTCCTTGGGTTATCAATTGGCGTAAGGAACTAGGTAGTAGCAAGATCTCACATGCTAAGTAGTAATTGCCATAGCTTGCCATCAATAGGATGGACAGCGTACTAGGCAATCGGCTTGCCCTCATCTCACTTAATGTGCAGCTGTGCTGGATGAGCACACTACATGCAAAAGATAATGATATTGAATGTCTAAAGGCGTTCAAGAACTCTGTGGTGGTGGCTGATCCTAACAAATACTTGTCTAATCTCAAGTGTGTTTTTTAGTTGCATTATTTAAAGTTTTTTTATTAAATCGCATAACTTATTTTTATTTAAATTTTGGTTAACTCTCACACCTTAAATTTATCATTATTGAAAAATGTAGGAGGTCAAGTGCAAGAAGAAATAGATGCATCAGTAATGAGAAACCGATGAGAGGATTAGGGGAGGAGTTATCACCCACCTTGGGTGCAAGGGTGGCAAAAAAGTGGCTTTGTTACTCACTTTGTAAGTACAACGGTCATCCCTAGTATGTAAATATACTTAGTACTAAAATAAAGTCCTATTTATAAAATTAATAAGTGTTGTTTGAAATAATGTACACTTCGACCCATGATGAGATTCAAGATGCAACTCAACATGGATATGGGTGGCTATGACAGAGCTTGCACAATGTGGAGAGGTACCTGTACCAGAGGTATGTGGTTAAATAGCGTAAAATTGTTTATATTCTTTGATCTTAGTAATGTGGTATTTAATTAAATATTAGCAAGTGTTTGATTTGTATATGACTCATTGCTTGTGTCAGAATTCTAAGACCCAAGTGGGATTCCAAAATACCATTCTCAAGGGTCCACATAAAAGCAAATGACCCTTATCACTTGAAAATTATTCTTCAAGACCCAAAATAAAGTTGCTTGATTTTTTATATTGAAATCTAGTTAAGATTCTAGAATATCGTCCACACCTGCAAAAGAGAACAAAAAATCATTTCTTTTAAAATAGTAAGTAAATTATTTTTCTTAACATCATGGCATGCACTTCGTCTCTAGAATCTAAATGGGATTCTTGATCCATCATGTTCCTACATGTAAATTCAAAGGTGGGAAAAACACACACTTCCTTCAATTTTTTGTAAGGTGACTTTTCTCCAAGGGTACATTAAAATTCAATTGGATTCCAAAAATCTAATAAAGCTCAAAATTTCAAAATCAAATAAAACAACTATCCTCATTTTAAAATAATATGTATTATGACTTGTTTATTTTCTTTTTTAGCTATAATTCAATTTAAATTTTTAAATTCAAGCTTTTGAACCTATTTAATCCATGCTACTATGACTTACATAAAACATAAGAATTTAGGAACCCGTATAAGTTATAACAATCTACGCATCAAGAGCTTTCCATAGATATGTTACATGATATGGTTTTATCCGCTAGATTTTAAATTCTATTTTTCCCCCAAAATTCAAATTCGAATATAGTAGCCATTTTGAAGCTTCTAATTAGAAAACGTTTCTTCTTAAGAGAAAAGGTTTGACTCCCTTAAACTGCCAAATAAAAGGGCCCAAGAAGCCTTCCATTGAGGTCCTAATGTACTGATTTGACTTTAATGGCTTGTAGCATCCTCTTCGACAAGAACCAAAGTCCTTGTTGGATTGCTTTAGGATTGAAAAAGTGCATGTTATAAATCAAGACTTAAGTTAACAGAATTTTTGAGCTTTTCTCAAATTTTCAAGGTTTAGGATTGAAAAAGTTGCATGTTATGAACCAAGAATAAGTCAATGGAATTTTTTTTAAAAGTGCATCTTATGAATCAAATGGAAATTTTTAACTTTACTCAAATTTTCAAATTGCTTGGAGTTTCTCTGTGTGTTCTCACCCATTGCAATTAAGAGTTGATAGTACATGCTCTTGGAGTCTTCAAAAGAGATTCACAAATCTACTGCTAGAAATGCTTGAAAGCAATGAAGAAAATAGCTCATAGTGGGTCAGATTCTTTGGGGGATTGGGAACCTGCCACACTTGACTGACCTAGATCTTTCATCTAATTCGTTGTCAGGACAAATTCCATCCTAAATCGGCATGAGGTTTGGGCACTTCCTCTTTCGACAACAACTCATTCATCTACCTCAGGCTCGGGGTTGGAGCATTTGTATCCGTATTCTTCTCTATGAGCATCACATCCACTCAAAAACATTAACACCTTTGATATTTCCTAAGGCCAAAAGGTCTTACAAGTGCGTGTTTTTATGTATTAGGGCAACTCTTTATACACTAGCAAGAACTTAAACAAAGTGTCTATACACACATGAGTCATGCCTTAACCATGTGCTTTCCACTTTTAAAAAAACCACTCATCCATTCAAGGATGTTTTCCATTTATGTGCGGGTTGAACCTTGTGCTCCTATGCTTTGTATATTGATTATGGGCACATACGACATATGAACTTCTTGTGACCTTTCAATGCCTTCAATCATCCATAATTTCATGTAAAGTAGATCAAACCTTGTGTTTCAATGGCATGTGGCGAATGTAATCATGCATGATGTCTGTGTTAAATCCCATGTTTCTTTGTCATGCCATCTCGAAGAAGAAAAGAGGGGGAGGGGGGAGGGAGTGTGTGTTGTGGTGTCTTAGAAAGGGGGCAGTCATCACCATGTAGAAATTGCATATATCATGTGTATTGAAGGGCTAATTAAAAGAACACTACTTATAAATTTTCAAGATTTATAAATACTACCTTTTGTAAACTATTGGTTGATCAAAGTATCTCTTTTGTAAGGATTACTTTTCACATTTTAAAATGCCTTGTACATGTAAATTTTTGAAAGCTCCATAAGGAAATGCAAACCCCTCACATGGTGTCTTGTCCCCACTCACGTGGAACAAGAAAACGTCTTCCCTAGTAAAGTAGTTGTGATGATGTAAATATTTTACAACCAAAGTAACCCATCAAGAGAAAGGAGGAGAAGGACATGAAATATGATAAGAATAAGGTCACAATCACACTTGCAAAGTCAAAACCTATACACCTGGGGATTGAAAGGCAATAATTAGAGATAGAAGAACATAGTCAAGGAGCCGATGAGATTTATGCTAGAGTCTTTAGCTTTGCCTTCCATGAAATTATTAAAGTTTCCTCATGAAGCAAAACAAGTTAAATATACCAATGCACTTCAATAAAAAGAGAATGTGACCGTAGATCTTTCAAATGACTAAGAGATTGCTAGATGATTCCAAGGGTGAACCTATGAAGCACTTCAATAAAAATTAAGTGAAACCATAGGTCTTTCAATCACCAAGAGATCAATATATAATACCAATGGTGAAATAAACAACTAGTCATTTCAAACTACAACAAAATTGCCAAAACTTCACCTCACCTCAATTTTTACCCAAAAACACACGTTTTTAGGAAAAAATGGCCGAAATCCACAAAAAATAAGATTCAAAATTTCTTTCAACAATTGACATCACCAAATGAATAACCATTTTTAAAATAATATGCTTATAAAAACCCAAAACCTTGCATTTTACTCCAAAATTTGTTACAATGCCAAAAAGGGAACATGTTGAGACCTCATGCCCCATAAGATAAATCTTTTGGTTTTTCCATCAAGATCTTTATAGTTTTCTGGCGTAGATGACTAGATTTTTGTAAAGTGAACCCATAAACAAGAATTTCTACATCTTCCAAATTGAGCTTATTTATTCGACGGTGAATACCACGTGAATTTCTCCCCTTCTTCCTCCCTTTAGGCATATCCATATCATATCACCCTATCAATGCATCATTCTCTATTGTTCTGTACCAATGAACTTCTACTATATTACATGATTGTTATGCCCATGAAGTTGAGTGATTTTTGCTAACCAGAAATGGATAGCCATTCTCTCCTCCATGGTGCTAAGCATAGTAACCATGTTTCTCACAATGAGCTCATTTACATTTCCTTTTCTTCTTGCTGACGTTGAGTTGACTTTCTTGCACCAACATAGGCCTGTCTTATTTCTCCATGAACTAATGATAATAGTTCTTCTAACACGGGTACATAACCTCTTACATCATGTGCAAGATTCTCTTTCCTACCAAAAACCTGGTCAACATTCATGCCAAATAAATAGAACTGTCATCTGAAATGAATCATTTTTTAGATCTTCAATGAGTGTTTCCTATTTTGTAAAAAAACCTTACCACCACTCTAAAGAGCTTGTTGTGGAAAATACACATGTGTAGCATCTACTATCTCCCTCCTTAAATTGATTTTTTTTGGATATGACAAGTCGGTAGTTATGGGATTTAAAAATTACTTTTTAATATAGATATATGTTGGGGGAGTTTTTAAGAGAGAAAGTGTCAAATTTGCAAAAAGTAAAGGGTAGTTGCAAGATAAGGATCACCACTTTTGACAGTTAGGCACCCTAAAGACAGGCATCTTCACAACTTAAAGGTCTAATCTCTCATAGTTATGTTTGGAATTTAGTGGCATAGTGGGTGTTCAAATGGCACCCCCTGATCGGAATTCCAAATTATTTTAGTGATTTTTTCATTGCACAGAAGTTTTGGAATTTGCATTTTTCAACTTTCTTTACTGTAGTATATGTTGAAATATATAAGTGAATAGGGTGTGTGTGGGAACAAGCTCTTGGATAGAGGCTGTAAAAGAGAAGATGTAATTGTGAAAGAACCTGTGAAAAGGTGAGAAGAATCTACTGGGAGAGAATAATGGGTAGCATGAGGGAATTTAGGAGTGTGGAGATATTCTGGGAGATATTCAGGGAAAAGAGAAGAGGTGGAGAGAATCAGGCAAAAGGTGGAGATATTCTGGGAGTGAATCATGGAGAAATCAATGGGATTTGATGCTTGATGTAAACTCTATAAATTGAGGCATAGCCCTAATGAGAATTTGCTGGTTTTTGAGTATCCATGCCTACATTAATCTATTTGCTAATTATTCACTAATTACGTCTTAATTATTTGCTAATCACTTTGTTAATGATGTTGATTCTAGTGTTTGATCCACCATAGCTCATCATTATGCTCAAATTTCAACATGGTATCAGAGCCATGCCTAGAATCCATCAGATTTATGAGCCCATTATTTAATTAATCAAGATTAGTAGAAAATTATAATTTTTCCTCTTTTTTCAATTAGCCTCTGTATCCCCAGCCAGTGGAGGAGCTCCCTCTCCTTGCACACTCAACCATTGCCCAAACCCTTCTAGCCCAAGATAGCTAACCCATAGGAGCTCCAGCCCATCAAATCAGAAGCGCAAACCGCCCACGGAAGCTTCCGATTTTTGCTGATTAAAAAGCTACGTTTTTCTGCAATAAATCAATGATTTCTACTTCATCAAATCAAATGGGTCTAATTCCTCTTAGCCCCGGGGGTTTTCAAGCATGCTCTACAAGCTGGTGAAGACAGAATTTAGTTTCATCAAGTCTACAGTGAGATCCAAGCTCTTCATCAAATCTGCAGGTGACTTTGGTAAAACAGAGATTAAGCTTTCAATATTTGGTCAAATCTTGTGTTTCTTGGCTTAATCCTCTACTAGACTCATTGCTATTGATGCCTTTGAAAGCATTTGAGCTCATTTGAAGTGGAAGGCACCAGATCTGGACTCCCCGCATACTTTGTTTTCTGCACACAAAACAGAGCATTAATTTGCTAATCAGTGCTACTCACTGTATTTTGGTGCAATTGAGGGTTCAAATTAACCATTAGGTATCTGATACAGATCCCTATAACTTCAGATTTCAAATCGGAGTTGGTTTGATACTCCAACCATCCCGTACAAATTGGTTACCCTTGATTTAATGTAATTTCTAGGAAAATTGTGCTGATAAATTTGTGAAAATCATCATTTTGCATTTAACCCTTGGTTAATACCTGTAAATCTCACTCAAATTCAAGATTATTCACAGCCAGAGTTGCATTTGGAATGTGCATGAGAATGAATGCCATACGCACTATGTATTGGGCACATTGCATCAGTGTAAAAATGGGAACAGACACTGCCCTTGTCCAGATTAAGGCAAGAGGTAAGACCTCCTGCATAAATTAGGGTTTGCATTGCATAATGACAAAATATAAACATCAAAAACCCAAAGGAACTGTCAGCAAAACATTGAAACATATTGCTCACATGGAGCAAAATGACCTGACGGACGAGCTCATGGCCCCAGCCATGAAAGCAGAAGAATATCTCTTCCCAAGAAGAGGATCCACACCAAGAAGATCTGAAGGAAGACATGGACACGAGAAGAGAAGCTGCCACAAGAAGAGAAGCTGCCCCCCGAGAAGACTGAAAGAAGAGACGGACGCATGGAGAGAAGCTGCCATGACAAGAAGACTGAAGACAAGAGAAGATGTGAGGCTCCAAAGAGTGAGGAGCCATGTGAAAATCTCAGAGAGAGAGAGAGAGAGAGACCCCACAACCCAATGTAACCTGCCCCAATAAAGTAAAACCACCTCTGAGCCACCGATGATGTAGGCCACGTGGTAGATGTATGTGGGAGCACTTTAGTCAAGGTCGCGGGCACTTATAGTAGCCTTGGACACATAGAGAGAGAGAGTGTCAAGGACTATGGAGTTTAGGGACTTGAGGCACTGGTCGCGGACTGTCAAGTAAGAAAGAAACTTGATACAGGATCCAGGTGTGCTGAGATAACTTGAGGGGAGGAGTAGACACTGGTCGCGGACTGCCAAAGTAAAGGGTGGCAAACTTGGTATAGGGTCTAGGTGTACTAGGAGTATTCACTTGAGGGGAGGTGTTGAAATATACAAGTGAATAGGGTGTGTGTGGGAACAAGCTCTTGGATAGAGGCTGTAAAAGAGAAGATGTAATTGTGAAAGAACCTGTGAAAAGGTGAGAAGAATCTACTCGGAGAGAATAATGGGTAGCATGAGGGAATTTAGGAGTGTGGAGATATTCATATTCTGGGAGATATTCAGGGAAAAGAGAAGAGGTGGAGAGAATCAGGCAAAAGGTGGAGATATTCTGGGAGTGAATCATGGAGAAATCAATGGGATTTGATGCTTGATGTAAACTCTATAAATTGAGGCATAGCCCTAATGAGAATTTGTTGGTTTTTGAGTATCCATGCCTACATTAATCTATTTGCTAATTATTCACTAATTACATTTTAATTATTTGCTAATCACTTTGTTAATGATGTTGATTCTAGTGTTTGATCCACCATAGCTCATCATTATGCTCAAATTTCAACAGTATATGTCACAAATATAATGCTTAGTACTTTTTCATCCCAAGTCCAATGATCATCCCAATTCGTACATGAATGTAACACATTGCATAGAGCTTAACTTGATTTATTGGGAACTTTTTTGGCTATTAACTATTTTTTATAAATATTTTTTCATTGCTTTATATTGTAAAGCAACATGTGATTTTCTATTCAAGATCTTGAAAAATGTGATGATAGAGGGGTTTATTGGACCTTGAGATGAGGGTGATGATAGAGAGGTTTTGGGAGGAGCATTGTCGTGCATCACTAGAGTACAAGAAGGCATTGCAACATAGGGTTTGTCTTGGGGAGTACATAATGCATGGGGCTTGCATTCTTAAGATGACATAGAGAGAGTTGTACTTTGATTTTAGCTATGCGCACCTTGAGATCACCATCAACCGCATTCATTTAAGGCTTGGAAGGCTTGGTTTGTGAACTACTCTTGAGGCAGCGTGAGATCACCATCAGCCAAGCGTTCATTTGTGGCTTTTGCAAGCCTTGGTTTGTGCACTACTCGAGGGAGCATGACACATGTCTTTGTAGGTAACACATTGGACTCCAGCTTTTGTATGATGTCTTTTGTGGCTTGTCTAGCCATCGGGGGGTGGTGCCTTATAGCCTGAGGGATTTTATTCACTCGCTATTATGCCCGTGGGTGGAGGATGCCGTTTACCATCGGATGGATTGTCTCATGCGAACTTGTACCTTGTGCGGCAGCTTGGCCATGCTTCACTTATGCGAGGAGGATTCCTCGGGTGGATGAGGTGGTAACGTGGCGATAGTATGAGTATGTGAAAATGTTGTTAGGTGATAGGGTTACAAATACTGCTGAGTTTGGGGATAGAGACCTTAAAGAGCTTTTGGATGTGGTGACTCCACTTTCTGATAAGAGGAGGATTAAAAAGTGTGTAGAGGATGCAAAGAGAGCAAGTCGGCTAGTTCAAAGGGATTGGATGTAGTTTTTAATTTAAAAAATAGATGTAGATATCCATTTATTCCCAACAACATTCTGTTTCCTAATCAACTAGATACCACACACCAACCGCATGTATTTAAAATGTCCCCTATTGGACTAGGGAGTGGCTTGGACCTTGTGAATAGAATGCATCCTATACTGGCAATCTCCAAGAGATGTGGATTCACTTTGACCATGTCCATCAAGTTCAAGGCTGGTCTACAATGGGTGCCCATGTGTATGACCCTTTCATCCATGAGTTATTTGCGCCTTAAGTCACCAAGAATGAGGTGTATGTATTTGGGGAGCTTTTGGTGGACACTGTTTTCAATGTGGTCAATTGGGGCATTTCATGGCTGAGTGCAAGCTCAATGACAAAGATCAAGGGGTGCCTGTTGAGGTGGAGTCTCAGGTGGGCAAGGAGGCTTCTTACACGATTGTGGAGGACACAGGTAATACTTTTGATGTACAACATGTTGATGTACACCAAGTTGAGGATAGAGGAAAACAAGTAGTTCAGGAGGAGGCTCCTTGGAAATATGTGGTTAGTCATAAAGGCAAAAAGATGGATCAATCATTCGACCAAGGGGAAATCCGGAATTTGCAGGGTGGTGCTCATTCTCGGGACCGTCAGCTTTCAGTCGTCCAGGGATGTGGATCTCTTCCTATGCAATATAATTTGCGCGCTCGATCTACTAGGGAAAATGAGCCTCCTTCTCCTCTTGCTTTTAATAGACAAGGCCGTGTTGTCACCCCTTGGGATAGAAGGTATACGAGTGAAAGAGGTAAACAATGGAATCAACCCTCTTCATCCGGTCAACCATCTTTTGGGGTTTTGCAAAATGCTTTTGCAATTTTGGGTGACTATATGGGTGATGTATGTGCAGCGTTGGCTGCTAATGAAAGGCAAGGTAGGCCGCAGCCTCGCTCTCATTGACTTTGTTTCTGGTCTTTATAAAGCTAGTTCATTGGAATGTGCGCAGGATTTTCTCCCGTAAGAAGCACTATGTCTTGTGGGCAAACATTGTTGTCTAATCAATGGGATGTTCTTTGTGCGGTGCACAAACAACATAGTCAGGCGGTGCTGGCTTTATACATCGAGGTTTTCATGTTTTCTTCAATGGACACCCTTCCACCCAGTCAAGGGTGATGATGATTGTCCATGATCATTTTCAGCCATCTGTTGTGCATCAAGATGTACATGGTAGATTTATGGCTGTGGAGATCACTTATGAAGAACAACTTCTTTGGTTGGTTGGTGTGTATGCTCCCCATACAATAGGGGCTCGTCATTCTCTTTGGCAGGATCTGTAACAATGTTTGAGGTTAGGAAAACCAGGTCTTCTCATGGGGGATTTTAATATCTGCTCTTTTGCTGATCAAGCTAATTCCCCTCACTCTATAATGGATAATCCAAAAAGGCAGGTTTGGGACTCTTTGATGTCTCTAGTCCTTAAACAGGACATTTGGTCCTGGTTGCATCCTTATGATTCTGGCTTTACTTTTTAGTCTCGCCAGTATCTTGGTACTTGGAACAGGCTGGATAGAATGTATGTTATGCACGATGATTTATTTTTGCCTGAGATATTGAAAGTGGTTGTGGAGAGGCAGCATGTTCTTTTGGATCATTTCCCAGTGGTCTTGGACATAATGCATCAACCTGTGGGTGGATGTTTATAAAACTTTTCTTGGGAGGCTGCCTTTGCGCCGCAATAATAGCTTTCTTGATCATGAGGTCTTTCATGGATACATGCTGCAATTGATTGATAATTTTTAGCTATATTTTATGCAGCAGGGAATGTCATCCTGGGATTGCTTTTTGTCTAATGTTCAATGCCTTGCTCGTCCGTATGGTATTCATCAGGCCTCGAAAAGGAGGCAATAGCTGACATTGCTGTAATCTCGGGTGACTATATCACCGGGGAATTATAGAGTGGATACTGTTGTTACTTGGCTCTCTCGTAGAGTTGTTGAATGTTAGGAGGCAAGTTATACGAGGACTAAGTTATCTGCCCAGTTGGAGGCCCTTAAGGATAATAATTGTCAGACATATAATTTTTAAGCTCAATTGCATCTCTCTTATGCTAGAGAGAATATTGTTGGGCTAGAAAATTCATTAGGAGAGATGATTTCAGAGCCTCATAGCATCATTGATTTGTGTTTTACCCAGAGTTTTTGGGCACTCTTGAGGTGCTATCTAATAATGTTCATCAAGCACATGCTGGTATTTTAGCATTGGTGCAACATTAAGTATCTTCGGACTTGGCCAATATTTTTGCTGATATTATAGAGCAGGAGGTTGGCTTTGTGCTTGCTCATTTGCCCAAAGAGAAGAGCCCAGGTTGGGATGACATTACTAATGAATTGTTTTCCAAGTAAGCGGATCAGTTGAGGGGTCCATTGACATCCATTTGTTCAGAGATCTTGCAATTTGGAGTTATGTCTAACTCTTGGAAAGTGGGGGTGATTCGGTTGTTGCCAAAGGTGCCTTCGCTCTTTGCTTTAAAACATTGGAGGCCTATCTCTTTGATGGGTCGTATGTATAAGGTTTTCTCTAAAGTCTTGGCAAACAGATTGCACAAGTTTCTGCCAAACTTTATACACCCTGCTCAGTATGGGTTTACAAAGGGGCGCAATATCTTGCATAATATCCTTAATGTTCAAATGGGCATTGATTATGCAAGGAAAACAAAGCAGGAGGTGGTGATGGTTTAGCTGGATTTGGAGAAAGCCTTTGACCATGTCAGCTGGTCTTTCCTTACTGAATTGATGCATTCTATGGGTTTTGGGGCATGTATGTCTCATTTGATCTACACTCTCAGCGATGGATCTTAATTTTGGATTATGATGAATGGAGTTACGTCCTCAGTGTCCCTTACTCACTCTCTGTGTGGCAAGGATGTCCGTTGAGCCCTTTGCTATTTGCTTTGGTTATCCATCCCATACTTACTTTGCTTACTCAGTTGGATCAGGAGAGCGGGAGGTGGTTGGGCTAACTTTGCCTTCGGGTCAGCAACAATTGGTGGGTAAGTGCACTGGCTGATGGTTCATTTATGTTTCTTAAAGCCAACAAGGCCAACATTGAGACGGCAATGGCAACTTGGTCTTTGTTTGCGAAAGCTTCTGGGTTGTATATAAGTACCGAGAAGTCAGCCCTTCTTAGTTGCACAAAGAGAGATTTACAGGAGCTTGGTTTTGGCAGGGTCATGTTGTGCCGCGTGGGACCATTGTATGTCGCTTAGGCTATCATATCGAGGTGTATGTCACCAACAAACGACTTTTAGAATGGATCTCAGGCCGTATCGTGGATAAGTTTGTGTACTGGAAGTCTTAGGCATGGCCATTTCACACTCGGCTGAAAGTGCCACAAGTCATTATGCTAGCTATGCTTTCTTATTTCTTGCCCTTACTTCCTAGGTCTCGAAAGGCTTTGACAGCTCGCACCCAGCTGCTTCGATTCATGTTGTGGAAAAAGAAAGGCAATAATCCAAGGTTGATTTGGGTTCAATGGAAGCATATTACCATCCTAAAGAGATTGGGAGAGGTAGCTCTGTTGGATGTTTGGGTACACTTTGTTGCCCATATGTGGACTTTACTTCAGGCTATGTGTGTTGATTCCTAGCCATGGATAGACATGACTATTGCATTTTTGGAGGATATGGGTATTGTGCATGGGAAGACCCGGATTGTTGCATCTTGGTGGGATGTTCTAAATGCTTCACAATCTGTGCGTGTATCTGCTTCTCCTCTACTGGATCATTTGGTTAAATCATGGCAAGAGGTGTTACGGTTCACTCCTTGGAGACCTGTAGATTCTTGTCGAGATGAGAATACCCTGCTTCCAGAGGTGTTGGCCACCTCTCGTGTGATTACTTGGCTAGAGAAGAATATCGTATGGCAAGATTGGGTGTTGTGAGGATGTCTGATACTTTGTTGCCTGGGCTGGTGCTGTGAATGTTATCATTCTGTCGCCATGCTCATCATAGATTTCATGTGCCTCGAGGTTACATGTGTATTTGGTTACAGTTTGCAGCAACAAGTGCAGTCTCTGAAACGTCTTCTTCGGATGGATTCTTCTCATGCATGGGATGATTGGGTGTTGGGTCGCAAGACCAGGCTATGAAGGCTTCTGTTAATGTTGTATATCATCTTTTGGTCCAAGAGAAGAGATGGCTTGCAAAAAAAGCTAATAAAGTATGGAATGTTAAGAAAATGGCTTCCTGGTGGAAGCGCATGCTATTTTGTGGTTGGCATTCCAAGCTTCCTTTTCAAGTCAAAGTGTTTATTTGGCGAGTCATGGTTGGGGCTTGCCTATGGCCACTGCCCCTCGATGTCAGAGACTTTCGAATGGCAACTATTTCTTCTGCTAGACTTGTCCAGAATCTAGTCGGCACAGGTTTATTTCTTGCCCAGTGGCTCGCTAGATATGGGAGTTTTTTTTTCCGAGAAAAGATCCTTTCATTAGTTATATAAAAAACGCCCGTAGGGCTACAAAAGATCTCTCCTGCTCATAAGAGAAAAAGAGCAGTGAATACAGCAAGGCAGCCCGGGAGACTCTCCCTAGGTGCTGCAAAATACAAGCATCAGTACAAAGGACTGAGGGGCTAGATCATACAATAGGGGGGGGAAAAGCTAAACAGGTGGCCTGTAATGCCAACGGGGGGGATCCCGTGTGTAAGGTGTAGAAGGGGCCGCTGCGCATGGTGGTGTGAAAGGCCTGGCGTCGCAAGATCGCGGTCATACTATCCTTGCAAGGTGTGGATCAACTCCTGCCAAATCTCCTGTATAGTCTCTGCTGGTGGCTCCAGTCTCCCCTCAAAGACCGTGAAACACCGGGCCCTCCAGGTGAACCAGATGGTGAGGTTGCTGAGGAGCTCCCATCGTAAATCCCTCTCCTGTGTCCAGCTGGTGGACGAGAAATCCGGTGCCGAAACCAGGCGAGGCTGGCCCCTAATGAATCTGATGGCCTGACTGTCCTGCTCCATCTCATAGCCCATAGCAGGCCCTGACAAAGTCGACCAAGCAGCGACACCCCACGTAAACATACCCTCGAGAGAGAGGGGGCCAGAATACGCAGCATCCGCAGCCAAATCTGCTGCGCCTTAGGGCAATCCCAAAGGCAATGTCTCTGTGTCTCCATAGGGTGGCCGCATCGAACGCAGGCCGCTGGAAGACCGCTATAAACAAGCCAGGTGCCAACTGCTGAGCCCTTGTGGTGGGCGACCAGCACCTGTGGGTGACTAGCCACTGGAAAGTTGAGATCCTGTGGGCCTGTCGACTAGCCCAGAGCCGAGCCCAAAAATCCTCCAGGAACTCCTGTGAGAGTCCTTGTAGCCGCCACCAATGCCCCGCTGCAGCTGGAGAGACCATCCTCCTCGCCGTCAAAATATGCCGCCCCAGCCAAACAGTATACTGGAAAAAGGTGATCTCTGTGGCCTCAAGGGATGCATAAGGATCATGCCACTCGTACTCCCCAGGGTCCCACTGTATAGCCGGGCCAAGGGACGCACTGCATATGCCCATATGCACCAATCCGGGAGCACATCAGCAGGGTCGGGGTCAATATGCCACTTCCGAGAAGCGGCGACCACTACCCGTATCCTCTGAAAGGTGCACTCGCGACTCCACCTCCACTCTTTGAAGTCTGCCCTCATCCTGAATCTCATAGTAGAGGCATCTGCCATCCTCAGTGCAAGCTCTGACAGCAATCAGGATCTCCAACTGTGTAAAGGCTCCCATCCACCATGGGGCCACTAGCTCGAAAGGCGTGAACCACTCCTCTGTGAGTGCCTCCTGAATATCATCCCTCATAATCAACCCCCCTCTGAAGTGACTCAGCCTCTCCACCTGGATCTCCTCTAGGAGACTGCAGAAGGCCTGCCAGTCTCCAAAACTACGTGCTGGGCCTGCCGCTAAAGGACCCCAGGCTAGACGAGGCCGAGATCCCAGCATATGACCGTGCTCTGTGTGGGCTCCAGATGAGCGGCTCTCTGGCCCGCTCCTCAACACAAGAAGGATGTCGCTGAGAGAGCCCCGGTCTCAGCAGCTCCCAAGCTCTCAGGATGCTCAAAGCAAATCTGTCCTCCCATCCTCTACTGAGGCCTGTCCTCCTCATCTCTATGAAGATCCAGCAAATCTCTGGTACCCAAGTGCCCCCTGCTGCTGGGGGAGCCCAAGCCTGCAGAGCAGCCGCTGCAAGAGAAGCTCTTTCCAAGGCTCAGCGCCGCCTGGAACAGCCCCCGAACAATAAGCTTCCCCAATAAGGCTCTACTCTGATCGACTGGATCTATAATGTCCAAGCCTCCCTGAGCCAGCGGAAGTGTAATAACTGCCCATGCAACCTTTGCCCGGGCTGGCTGACCGTCCCACCCAGACCAAAGAAAGTTCCTGATCAGCCTCTGTACGTGGCTGATGCAAGAGCTCGAGAAGATCCAGCAAGACGTAATCTACCACATGGTCGCTAATAGCACACCTGATTTGCCACCACCACCCTCCCAGCCAAGGATAGTCGAGCTGTACTCCAATACAAAAGCTTCTTCCGAATGCTGAGAAGCAGCGGGGCAATCTGCTGCTCAAGTGACAAATCTAGTCCAATCTGGCATCCCAAATACCGCACTACTGTGCCAGGAGGAATCCATCTAAAATCGGGGTCCGGGCTCCATGCCACAGTGGGAGCACTACTGATCCAAAAGGCCACTGTCTTGCGCCAATTGATCAATGCTCCTGGAGCGACTACTCTGCCCGAAGAAGATTGTCCTCTTGGCCATGCAAAAATAAGCCCGTGTCGTCTGCAAACTCAGCATCGAGCAGGTCCTCCCCCCCCGGACTGGGAGCTGGAGTCCTCTCAAACCAACCTCCTCTACCGTCAAATACATGCTCATAGCCTCCACAAAGAAGAGAAAAAGAAAAGGGGCGAGGGGACACCCCTGAGACGGACTGATCTGGTCAGCTCAAAACTCGACCCTTGTCCTCCTGCAATCAACACCTAGCTACGAGCTGTGGAATACAGAGCCGCCACCCCTCTGATCCATCCTGGTTCAAAGCCCAGGCGAAGCATAGTGCCCTCTAAGAAACCCCAATCAACTCTATCGTATGCCTTCTCAAAATCGAGAAGCATCATGACCAAGTCCTCGCCAAGAAATCTAGCTCGGGCTGTTGCCTCCCAGAAAGTAAAGATGTTATCAAGGATACTGCGCTCCTTGACGAATCCTATCTGGGTAGCATGAATCAACTCTCCTAGGAAGGGCTGGATCCTCAAACTCAAGGCCTTTGCTAAGACCTTGTAGACAGTATTGAGGATCGTAATAGGTCTCCAATGCCAAATATCATCTGATACTCCCTCCCCCTTGGGGATAAGAAAGATCAAGCCCTCTGAAAAGCTCTGTGGCATCACCCCAGTGTCCAAAACATACTGAAAGCCCCTGCGGAGGCCTGGCCCCAAAAGGTCCCAATAGCGCATAAAAAAGGCCGGCGTCAGTCCGTCCTCCCCTGGGCAACTATATCGCGACAGGACCCTCAAGGCCTCGGTAAGCTCAATCTCTGAAAGAGGTGCACCAAGAACTGTACGCAGACAATCTGTGACCCTCCTCTGCACATGGGCCCACACAGTCTATCTACAAGCATCTCGATCCTCAGTGGTGGCAAGCTCCGCTGAAAAAGCAGGTCTCTATAGAATGCAGTGGCAATGTCTCTGATCTCCCCAGGCTCAGTAGCTACCGATCCATCCGGTCTACCAAGCTGACGGACTCCTGCTCGAGCATGGCGGGGTCCAGTGATCTCAAAAAACTCCCCAGTCACTCTATCACCAAGCTGCGTCTACTGAGAGGCCTGACGACGATAGTAAAACTCATGTCTCTGCTCCTCTGCCTCTCTAACCTCCTGGCGTGCCTGGCTCAGCTGCGACGCCACCCACTCACATGCAGGCTGCTGCTCCTGAAGGCGCTGTAGCGAAGCAAGGCTGCGTCTCAACCGATGCTCCCGCTCGCGAATCTCTCCCAGCCGTGTCAAAGCTACAGCGTGCAGAAAAGAGCTAAGCTCGATGAGTCCCTAGGCACACTAGCCTGCTGCATCCTGGTCAGAGCACTGACTATCATGCCAGACCCTCTCAATGTCCTCAGTGAGACTGGGATCTGTAAGTACCCTCTCTGGGATCCTCAACTGCAAGCTGGGCTCCCGTGTCCTCTCCTCTAGTGTCAAGATAACTGGCGCATGATCTGAAAATGAGGTGCCAGGCGAGAATACCGACGGAGCCCCCTCGCTCCCCTAACCAGTCGCCCACATAAAAGCGATCAATCCGTGATAGATTAGTCCCTCCCTGCAGTGACATACAAAACCGGTGCCAAGCTGCAAGCTCCGTGCCGTGCACTGTAACATGACTGCCTCCCACCCTATCGGCCGGGTCCTCAAGCATGTTGAAGTCTCCCCCGACACACTAATGTGCGGCCTCTGGCAATGCATCCGTAACTTGGGTCTAGAACTCTGCTCTGGCACTAGCATGGTTGGGCGCATAGACGTTGAGCACGCCCAATAGCTCATCTGCATCCTCAGAATGACATACTGTGCTCTACCAGGCACAATGATCCCTCGATCCACAATGGCCTGCCGCCATACATCTGCAATGACCATGCATACTCCTCCCTGTCCACCCAAAGGACCAAACCCTGTAGACCAAAAGGTGTCCCATCTACCAGGCATCACCGAACCATATCTCCGGATCCTGCTCTCACCCAAGTGGTGCTCCTGCATCATCAAAATATCAATGCTGCCACCAACCAGGCATCTCTGAAGCTCCTGCCTCAAGCAACCACGATAGCGTATAAAATGTGCTCCGCCAAGGCCCTGTACATTCCATGAGATGATCCTCATGGATGACCTGCTGAGGTGGATGCTGTCTCAGCCGTACGGCGGGCCTTCGCAAGCGGCTTGGATGGAGAGTAGTCCCCATCCGAGCGGCTGCGAATCTGCCCACCCGGTGTACTACAAGAATCACGGATCAGGCGCCAGTGGTGGCTGTGGCCCATGGCGACTGCCTCCCACTCTGACAGAGCAACCTCGTGTATACATACATATCCCAGGTCGCGTGCTAAGTCTGCCACTATGCAAACAACCAAATGACGAATCCCTGAGGCATCCACACTCCCGGGATCCAAGAAAAAATGAGCCAACTCCCATAGTCGGCCTATCACATCTGTCACCTCCAGATCGCTCACATGATGAGAAAACTCAACTGCCTGAGTCTTCAAAGTGCTAAGAGCGAGCTCTAGAGTCCACTCCCGGTCGCAAGGGCCACATAGAGGGAACGAGAAGGCCACCACTGAATCAAGTGCCTCCTCCCCGCGGGCCGGAGGTATCACTACATGAACTCGGATGGGTGCTGGCTCATGGGGGCCCTCTGCTCCAAAAAGCCGTGTGAAGGCGTAATCAAAAGCCTCCGAGCGCTATCTAATGCCGAGGCGACTCAGCCGACTGCAGATAGATGATATCCGTGAAGCCCGAATTGGCATGGTAGGCCTCCTCTGTGGTGCTCGAGCGAGGTCGGTGCTCAGCGCGCCCTCCTCCGGACTGCAGGAGAACGCCAGGGGACTGCCAGGGCCTCCCGGGAAGGTGAGGCAGGCGGGGGGGGAGGAGGGGAGGCGAGGGGGGTGAAGAGGGAGCCGCTGCCGAATCCGGAGCGGGGGACGGGAGGAGACGGGAGGAGACGGGAGGAGGCGAAGGTGGAAGCGAGGTGGTGGGAGGGGACGGGGGTGGGGGGGGTGAAGGAGGGGGTGCTGGCATCTCCTGGTCCTCAGTCGTCTCCGCAGGGGCTGTCTCCCTCGGCGACGCCCCTGTCCAGGCTACCACTCCGAGGTCTCTGTGGCCTGAGCAGGTGTCCCAGAGGCAGCCTGCCGAGCCGTATCTGTGGGCGGGCCATCAGGGGCTTGCTGCTGTGGTGAGGGTCGAGGTCTCCTGCGAGGCAGGCCTTGGCCAGATGACCAACCTGCCTGCAAATGAAGCACTGGTTTGGGAGCCCTGAGAACTCCACTCTCTGATCAATCCATCCCCCCCCTATCCTAGGTAGTTGAATGACCTTAGGAAGGGAGGAGATGTCAGACACCAAAACTCTGACCGATGGTAGCCCAGCTGCTCTGGCCACCACTGAAGCTGCTGTGGGGCCAGTCTCTAGTACCAAGCCCACCAATGCTCCTAGCCTAGAGAGAGCGGAAGATACTCCAGACGGAGTCCAGGGAAGCAAACTGTAACATGAAAAAGGTGCTCTCCCTACTCAGCCGCTGCTGCTGGGTCAAAGCCATGCTGCCAAGGTCTGAAGAAAGCCCGAGCATTCCTGATGTCAAGGGGACTCATGGCAAGGACCTTGGCCACGCTCTGGGCGGCATCTCGAACTCGATCTGGTAATGTCCACGGCCCAGTAGCTGTACGTCCAGGATCTTGCCCACATCTGCAAGAAGGCGGGCCTGGAGAAGATCCCGGATCTCCCCTCTGTTGGGGCGAGTGACTATACGGCAAATGGTGGAATGAGCCTGGAGGCGTTCCACCTCTGGCTCGCTTCCTCTTCTAGCAAAGAGAAAGCCTGATGGGGGTGTCCTCACAGGGGCGGGCGAGGGGGCTGCTGATGAGTCCCTCTGAGGCGGGGCGGGGGGAGCCTCCATCAGAGTCTGAAGCTATGGCGAAGGCGAGGTGAAAGCGGAAATCCTGCAAGAACCGAGCTGCACACCAAGAGGCGGAAGACGAAGGTCGTAGAAAAAGGAAAAAATCCCCCTAGGGGCGGAAGTCAGCAAGAAAAGGGAGGGGGGGTGGAGAGGTGAAGGAGAAGCCCTAGGGGGGGGCGGGAGCTGCGCGCAAGAGGGGTGGGGTGGAGAAAGAGCTGGCAGAGGGGGGGTCGGGGCGCTGCAGAGGGGAGGTGGGCGTGAAAGAAGGGGGGTGGGTGCGAAAGAAGGGGGGGACGCGAAGGCGAGGAGGGGCGGCGGGCAGTGCAGCGAGGGAGGGGAGCGCAGTAGTAGGCGAAGGCAGGCGGGGGGGCAGTAGGAGGGGCGGCGGGTAGCGCAGCGAGGGAGGGGGGCGCAGAAGCGAAGGCAGGCGGGGGGGGCAAGGGGAGGCGCGAGGCACGAGGGGACGAGCAGGCAGGTAGGCGGGGGGCGCAGGTGTGCAGGTAGCGTGAGCAGGGAGGGGAGGCGGGAGCTTCAGCCCCGCCAGATATGGGAGTTCATCTCTTCAAAGTGGCAAATGGTGATTGGACACACTTTGTCACCCAAGCAGTGGGTATTTGGACATGATCAGGCCGGGGGGAACAATCAACAACATGAGGTCTTCTTTGTTTTCTTTCGATGGTTGGGTCTTTGGCATAATTGGCTTTCATCTTTGATTCACAATCAAGGGTGGAAGGTCATGTCCAGTGTGTTCGGGTCTATTGCTTTGGCAAGTTTCTTCTTTGATCGATGCACATGTTATCACCAGGGCGAAATGCTTTCATCTTTGATTCACAATCAAGGGTGGAAGGTCATGTGCAGTGTGTTCGGGTCTATTGCTTTGGCAAGTTTCTTATTTGATCGATGCACATGTTATCACCAGGGCGCAAGCTGACCCCTGGTTACATGCTCTACGTATAGTGGGCATGCCTCATGTGGCCTTTTAGTTTGTGCGGTTTGACGGCCTCTATGTACATGTTTGTATAGCTGGTCATGCAACCTTTGCTTTGTATTACATTTTCGTAATCTAATCAACCAACCATTACAAAAAGAAAAGAGAGAGAGAGAGAGAGAGAGAGAGAGAGAGAGAGAGAGAGAGAGAAGCTTGTGATGTGGTACAAGTGCCATGCAGAGACAAAATACATGGCCTTTATCAATGAAGGAAGGGATTCACTCTGTTAGGGATGTGTCAATGACTTCATATGGGTTCTATGTATTCACTGCCTGGGCCTCATGGGTGGGGCGCAGGGGGGGGTGGGGGGGGCATTGAGGTATGTACGGCCTTCTACAAACCTGGCAAACCCTAGGTTTGCCGATCTTGAAATGCTGTATCATGACATTGGGGTATGTATGCTCTTATGATATGGAATGTATGTATGTTCCTGTGAAACTAGGCTAGCTGATGAAGAAGAAAAACTTTATCATGACACTCAGTGTATATTTGCTCTTGCAAAATCCTACGTTTACTGATGGTCAAAATCAATCATGACATTGAGGTATGTATTTATGGCATTGGTGTACACAGCCCTTGGCTGCTTTTGCACATATCAATGTTTGGATAGCTGAAGGGTATGATAGTTTTCAACATCAGTAACTCTAAACAGCTATTTATTTTGCTCACACTAAAGTGCTTAAAAAAACCAAATTTGGAGTGCTTGAAACTCTAAAGAACATACTAGAAAGAGTGGTTTGCATAGTTACCCTTAAAATTTGGAGATAAACAGTGAGAAATTTTTGATAGGTTTTGAGACCTTAAAGTTTTAACGCTTCCTTTAGAATTGCCATTAAGAGAAATGATTAAGTTGTTTCATACAACCATACACTGTTTGAGAGGTGAGACATGGTGAGACTTCAGATGTCATAGCTAAGCCAGTGGATCAGATATGTGTATGTGTGTGTGTGTGTGTGTGTGTGTGTGAGAGAGAGAGAGAGAGAGAGAGAGAGAGAGAGAGAGAGAGAGAGATGTTATTAACGTATGTACAGCCTTCTACAAACCTATGTGTGTGTGTGTGTGTGTGTGTGTGTGTGTGTGTGAGAGAGAGAGAGAGAGAGAGAGAGAGAGATGTTATTAACGTATGTACAGCCTTCTACAAACCTGTTGCCGATCCTGAAATGCCGTATCATGACATTGGGTTATGTATGCTCTTATGATATGGAATGTATGTATGTTCCTGTGAAACTAGGTTAGCTAATGAAGAAGAAAAGCTTTATCATGACATTGATAACGCTAATGAAGAAGAAAAGCTTTAACATGACATTGATTAACTAGGTTAGCTAATGAAGAAGAAAAGCTTTATCATGACATTGAGTGTATATTTGCTCTTGCAAAATCCTACGTTTGCTAACGGTGAAAAAATCAATCATGACATTGAGGTATGTATTTATGGCATTGGTGTACACAGCCCTTTGGCTGCTTTTGCACATATCAATGTTTGGATAGCTGAAGGATACAATAGTTTTCAACATCCGTAACTCTAAACATCTATTTATTTTGCTCACACTAAAGTGCTCAAAAAAACCAAATTTGGAGTGCTTGAAACTCTAAAGAACATACTAGAAAGAGTGGTTTGCATAGTTACCCTTAACATTTGGAGATAAACAGTGAGAAATTTTTGACAGGTTTTGAGACCTTAAAGTTTTAACACATCCTTTAGAATTACCATTGTAATATGCGGAAGCTTCGGAGAAGAATCGGTAACATCAATACTCAGAATTCAGCACTCTTTTCGCGACGAAAATTAACACACAAACTGAAAGGAGAAGTGCAAAAAATAGAGAGAGAGGGAGAGGGAGAGGTGGAGAGGACACAATATTGGGTCCCAATTACCCTCTGTAGGGCCCCCACCAACAGATGGTGTATTTGCTTTATTAGAATGATGAGAAATCTGAAAGAAAATACAACAATCTTGGACCTTTTCTTGGCTGGAAAATCCTTGCCCTTGACCTTCAGTTCTCCACCCCTTTGCTTAGCAATTCCCTTGGCTTGTCTAGCCCTTGATTTGCTTGAGCTCTTGGTGAATAATGAGATGAACAATTGGGATTATGGACTCTCCTATTTATACTACCCAATCAGGAGCAGTCGACCAGCATTAAAGTAGTCGGCCAGCATAAAATACTCCCACGACTGAATTTCTAGCATTTAATGCTGAAATAAATCACATAAAATGCTACGTTTTTTTCCTAACTGGCTGGGCATCATGCGCCTGCTTCCAGAGAGCTGGGCACAGCTTTTGCCCACAATCCAAGGGTTGGGCAGCCTGTATGGGTTGCCCCATACTTGCCCTACAGCCATATAAAAGTTGTAATCTCCTGGAAATTGCCTTAATCTTGCCCTAGGACTGTCCTACAGCCCCTCCATGGCTGGTGGGTTCAGCATGGGCCTTCTTGGCCCTCATGGGGGTGGTTCTACACCATTCCCATGCCCACACTAAGATCCGGGGTAGCCCTATGGGCTGGCCCCTTGTCCTAACCACTATCTACTCACTATCTACTCAGTGATCTGGCATCCGGTACCATACCAGATACACAGAACCACTGACATCATTCTAGAGGGAGACTCACAACGCAGACTGGCACTATTTCATGTGCAGGACAATGCACACCTGACCTTGGACTCATGTGTAGGATAATGCACACTTGACCTCGGACGACTGAGATGGATCCCTGGCTGACTTGTCCCGGACTGGGCTCACATGGGACCAGTTCACCATCCGAGGTCATGCACCTTCTGTACAGAAATGTCTACGTGGCATCCAAGTGTGGGATGCACGTGACATCCTTATTGCTTAACTTGACGGAAGCTGCATAGCCTCCAAATAATCTGTCTCAATAACGCCGGATAGTCTTCGAAAAACTCTTTGTCGAGCCATACCGCTTCCTGAGTTCCTCGGTCTTGAAACTTCGTGAGGAACTGTCGTAGTCTTCGGCCTGAGCCATGCTTGAAACGGTGCAGAAGGATGTTGAGATATCGAGCTCTAGTGAGGCGGTGGACACTGATGACCCGCCTGGGGGATAGGCCCCACACTTACACCATTGGCATGGTTGGTGAGATCTTGGGTGATATGCAGCCAGTGGGATGACAGGCTGTGTGACAGCCATTCTAGAGACTGGCATAGTTATAGCGCCAGCTCATTTAGTCGGGTTCACACTATAGAGAACCCGTGTATGTATTGGTTGAGTACCTTTCATATTATGTGTACTCTTATCTTGTATATGGTGTGTTGAGTGTTGAGTAGAGAAGAAGAAGATTTTCAGCCTCTCACCTTGTGTGTTCTCTATTAGGGTTTTGTGAGTGTGTGTGTGTGCTTGCAAGAGCTCAAGCTCTCTTCCCCCCTGCATCTTTTCATGGTATCAGAGCCTGGTTCGTGCTAAGGGCTGAGCTGCAAGCAAGAGAACCACAGGAAGCGGTACGAGGGTAAGAGCTTCAACTACTCTTCCCTATTGTGTTGGTGACTACACCCTTGTCGGGAGCTCTACGGGAGGCACCGGCAAACGATCTCTGATTGAGGAGCTTTCTTCGTGGGAGTAAAGCTATAGGGCAACTATACAGTCCTACGGACTACAATTTTCGGGCCGAAAACGCGTTTCGGGCGCGTCTGGACCTCCGTTTTTCAGAAAGCAGGCGATTTCGAGCACTGCGGGTAAGTCATCGATTCTCTGCAGAACTCTGTTTTAAGAACTGCAGGAAGACAGATTGACTGTGCAGACACTGTGGGTGCTGCAAAGAGGTCTACAGTTGCCATTGGGTGTATGTATGCACATTGAAGTCACTGGTTGTGACATCTGAGAGTACAACAGTACCGCTGTGCAAAAAATACAGCATTTGTGCAGGAAAAACCAGAGTGCAGTTTTTGGTAAAATTGTGTGTCTGGCAAGATGTCTAATGATGGCATAACACAGATTGTGGCTGAGAAGCTGGATAAGAATAACTTCCATGCTTGGAGGTTCAGGTTGACAAATTTCCTGATGGGAAAAGGCTATTGGGACTACATAGAAGGTGAGCATGAAGAGGCACCGGAGATACCGGATATAAATCCGACTGCTCTGCAGATGTGAAAGAGTTTAAAGACTGGAACCAAGGAGCCAGGAAAGTTATGTATTGGCTTTCCATTAGCATACAGGACACCATGATTGGGCATATTCAGGATGCCAAGTCGCCCAAGGAGGCGTGGGACACCTTGGTAAAGCTTTATGAAACAAATACCAAGGCACGTAAGATACAGTTGAAGAATGAACTTCATACTGTGGAGAAAAAGAGCATGTCTGTGAATGACTATGCATTGAAGATAAAGGGTATTGTGGAATCCCTTGCATCTATTGGTGTGTCAGTAGATGATGATGATAAAGTGGAGGTCTGTCTACGTGGTCTCGGGCCACAATACAAGGCGTTCAAGACGTCTATTCAGACTCGGGAAAACATTCCCAACTTTACAGATTTGGTGTCTATGCTGAAGAGAAGAGCTTGGGTGAAGACCAATAGTCTTCACAAAGCAAAAACAGTTCAGAGCAACAGGCCTTCTACACGAGTTCAGGAAGAGGACGAGGTAGAGGAGGCCGTGGACACGGTCAAGGAGGTGGCCGAACAGGTAATCAGAATTATGGCCAGCAGCAGCAGCAACAACAACAACAGTCCCAGAATCAACAACAACAACAACAACACACAGGTGGAAGAGGCAAATTCAGAGGCAGGGGGAGTCAAAGAGGCCGTGGAAATTGGCAAAGGCAATATAATGATGCACGTGAATGCTATTATTGTGGTAAGCCTGGACATGTGCAGTCAGAATGTTATAAGAAGCAGGCTGACATGCAAAATGGGAAAGTGCAGCAAAACAACTATGCATCCTCAAGCAGAAATAATGAGGATAATGAAAGGTTGTTTGTTATGCAGCATGTTGTGAATGCCATGTCTGAAAATGTTGATGCAGCACAAAAAGATAATGTATGGTATGTGGATTCAGGCGCTTCGAACCACATGACGAGTCATGGGGAGTGGTTCAAGGAAATGAAAAACCCGAAAAGACCAGGTTTTGTGGAAACAGGGGATGACACTGCTCATCCAATTGCCCATGTTGGAGATGTGCCATTGTCTATGCAGGATGGCAAAGTGAAGTACCTTGCAGATGTACTTCATGTACCAAACATAACAAAGAATCTGGTTTCAGTTGGCCAGATGATTGAGCAAGGTTTGCAGGTTCGGTTTAACCCTGATGGGTGTTATGTTGAAGATTTTAAAGACAAGTGCAGGTTGGTTGCAAAAGGCAACAGAGTGGGCAGAATGTTTACATTGAATGTAGACATGCCTGAAATGAGTGCTGCAATGTTTGCAAATGGTTCAGGAGTTGTTGCAGACACAGACATATAGCATAAAAGAATTGGACATGTAAATGTGCAGAGATTGAAATCTATGCAGACAAAAGGAATTGTGACAGGGCTGCCAAAATTTAAAGTGGAAGGTATGCAGAAAATATGTGAAGCATGCCAATTTGGGAAGCAAACAAAGCATGTGTTTCCACGTAACAGATATGTGAGCAGAAATGCACTAGATCTTGTGCATTCAGATGTATGGGGTTCTACGAAGACCATATCTATGGGAGGCTGCAGGTATTATGTGACTTTCATTGATGACCACACAAGGAAAGTGTGGGTATATTTCATGAAGGAGAAGAGTGAGGTGTTCACTCACTTTCAAAATTTCAGAGTTTTGGTTGAAAAGCAAACAGGGAAATATGTCAAGTGCCTAAGGTCAGATGGAGGGGGAGAATACTTCTCCAGTGAGTTCTCTGAATTTTTGAAGAAGAATGGTATTCGGAGACAGTTCACATGCAGATACACTCCGCAGCAAAATGGAGTTGCTGAGCGGAAAAACAGGCACATTGCAGAGATTGCGCGAGCATTGATGGAAGAGAAGAATATGCCGCATTGCTATTGGGCTGAGGTTGTTTCTACAGCAGTATACATCATGAACAGGACTCCAACTGCAGCCATACATGATGTAACTCCAGAGGAGAGGTTTACTGGCAGAAAACCAGATTTGTCTCATCTGAAAGTCTTTGGATGCATTGCATATGTGCATGTGCCAGATGAGCTGAGAACTAAGCTGGATCCGAAAGCTAAAAAATGTGTGTTTATTGGATATTCCCTTGAGCAAAAGGGATACAGGTGTTATAACCCTGCTACACGTGAGTTGAGGGTAAGCAGGGATGTTGTCTTTGATGAGATGAGCAGCTGGTATGCTGCTGAAAAAGAAGCTGTCGGGGCTGATGTGAGTGGAAGTGTGGTTGCACAGAATGCAGGTCAGCAATCACAGTCTTTGAGTGGACCACGAGAGTCCTCATCTAGTGGGTCTGTTGATAGACCATGGAGTGGCAGGCTGCGTCATAATACCAGTCCTGCAAATGTGATTAGTACATCACGTAAAGGAAAAGAGAAAGTGGTTGAGCCCCTTGGTATGCCTGACATTTCTGCAGGGCATTCTCATGTTGATGGAGAGTCTAGTGGCTTAGATATGAGCCTTGATGAGGAGCTTGGGATCCCAGCTATGAGAACACCTGGTGTAAAGAAGGCTATGGAAGCCATGAATGAAAAGCTGCGAAGATCTGGGAGAGTGAAAAATCCTGTGCAGAGATTTACATATTATGGTTATGTGGCACATCACTATGCATATATGGCAAAGGTTGTGCAGGTTGTTGAGCCCACATGCATTGATGAGGCTGTTGGAAATGTGTGTTGGGAGAAAGCTATGGATGAGGAGATGGATGCACTATATGGAAATGAAACTTGGGATTTAGTGCAATTGCCTGAAGGCAAGAAAGCCATTGGATGCAAGTGGGTGTACAAAGTTAAACATAACAGTGATGGGAGCATAAACAGGTACAAGGCTAGATTGGTAGCCAAAGGATATGCGCAGACATATGGGATTGATTATGAGGAAACTTTCAGCCCAGTTGCCAAGATGGCAACGGTGAGAGTTGTGATAGCAGTGGCTGCATCAAAGCAATGGTCTTTACATCAGATGGATGTAAAGAATGCATTCTTGCATGGGGATTTGCAAGAAGAGGTGTATATGTTGCAGCCACCTGGTTATGAGGATGTGAGTCACCCCGAGCATGTTTGCAGGTTGAAGAAAGCCTTGTATGGCTTAAAACAAGTACCAAGAGCATGGTCTGACAAGATTTCTGAATATCTTGTCACTATTGGCTTTCATGTAGCCAATGCAGATTTCTCGCTGTATGTGAGACATGGTGATAGAGGGGTTGTGCTTGTTGTCATCTATGTAGATGACTTGATCATTACGGGGAACCATGATACAGAGATCTTTGATGTAAAGATCTTGCTTAGACAGAAGTTCGAGATGAAGGATCTGGGGGAGCTCAGATATTTCTTGGGCATTGAGGTGATTAGGTCACCACATGGTATTGGATTACTGCAGAGACAGTATGGCTTGGACATGTTGTCCAAGTATGGTATGACAGGCTGTAAGCCCATTTCAGTGCCATTGGATCAGAATGGCAAGTTGAGTGCAGACTCAGGAGAGATCTTGGAGGATCCCACTATGTATAGGAGCATAGTAGGAAGCTTGATCTATATGACGATCACCAGACCAGATTTGAGCTATGCTGTTGGGTTGGTGAGTCAGTTTATGCAGGTTCCACGGAAACCGCATTTGGATGCAGTGAGACGCATACTGAGGTATGTGAGGTCTACTTTGCATTGTGGACTATTCTATGAGACTGGGACAGAGATATGTGTACATGGGTACACAGATGCTGATTGGGCTGGTAGTATCTCAGATAGAAGATCTACCAGTGGCTTCATGTTTTCTTTGGGGAGTGCTGCTGTGACTTGGAGCAGCAAGAAGCAGCCTACGGTTGCTCTATCGAGTACAGAGGCCGAGTACAGAGGAGCTGCTATGGCAGCATGTGAGGTAGCTTGGTTGAGGAAGCTACTTGCAGATTTGGGTCTATCAGTGGATAGACAAGTTGTCATTTTCTGTGACAACATTAGCAGTATACAGTTGGCCAGGAACCCAGTCTTTCATGCTCGTACGAAGCACATAGAGGTCCACTACCACTTCGTCAGAGAGAAGGTCTTGGCAGGAGACCTTGACCTTGTTTATGTCAGCACAGAGGATCAGGTAGTTGACATCTTCACCAAAGCATTGGGTACAGAGAAGCTCCGCAGATTCAGGGCTTCACTTGGTGTACATGAGATGGAGTTGAGCTCGAGGGGGAGTGTTGAGATATCGAGCTCTAGTGAGGCGGTGGACACTGATGACCCGCCTGGGGGATAGGCCCCACACTTACACCACTGGCATGGTTGGTGAGATCTTGGGTGATATGCAGCCAGTGGGATGACAGGCTGTGTGACAGCCATTCTAGAGACTGGCATAGTTATAGCGCCAGCTCATTTAGTCGGGTTCACACTATAGAGAACCCGTGTATGTATTGGTTGAGTACCTTTCATATTATGTGTACTCTTATCTTGTATATGGTGTGTTGAGTGTTGAGTAGAGAAGAAGAAGATTTTCAGCCTCTCACCTTGTGTGTTCTCTATTAGGGTTTTGTGAGTGTGTGTGTGTGCTTGCAGGGGGGAAGAGAGCTCAAGCTCTCTTCCCCCCTGCATCTTTTCAAAGGATCTGTTCTTCTGGAACCATAACTTCTGCTTCAGCCACAATGTCTGGTTTCGCTTCATCTTTGACCTCTGAAGGGGGTGGACCTGCATATGGCTTTAACCAACTGACATGAAATACATCATGCATAGTCCAACTCGGAGGTAGCTTTAACTGCATCATAGACACCTCATTAATCTTTTTCCGGATGGGAAAAGGTCTGAAGCTCCTGAAAGACAACTTTGGGCATCGCTTGCCCACTTGCTTCAATCTTTGCTTCATTATCCGAAGATAAACCCAATCCCCTTCCGAAAACTTCATATCCCTTCGGTCTTTATTGGCCTATCGAGTGTAGGCCTCTTGCGCTTTAGCCAATCTGTCCTTTACTGACTCTAAAATCTCCTGGTAAGACTCCGTCACTCTGTTCGCCTCCGGTTACTGAAGACGAAGTCTTGGTTAACAATGACTAGAAAGGTCTTCCAAACGCTGCCTCATATGGAGTCCTGCCAATAGAGCAGAAGAAAAAGAGTCATTCAAAACAGCTTGAACTAAAGGCAAATACGATTCCCACTTACCATGCTGATCGTGGACATAACACTTCAACAAATCAAAGGCCAACTGGTTGTATATCTCTGTCTGGCCGTCTGTCTGTGGGTGGAATGCACTGGAAAAATTCAACTTAGTACCAAAATTATCAAACAATGCCCTCCAAAAATGATTGGTAAACTTGGCATCTCGGTCTGACACTATGGTTCTAGGAATCCCACCAATCAGATACCAATGCCGAATGACCAACTGGGCAACATCCTCGGCGGTCACATTGGTCCTGCAAAAGGAATAAGTATAACAAATTTGCTAAACCTATCAACAATAGTTAAGCACTGCGTATTACGCTTACTCGGACTGGGAGGTAGATTCGTGAGTGACAAAGTCCATGCAAATCTCTTGGAAAGGACCCTCAGGAATTGGCAAGAGTTGTAACAACCCTTTCCACGAGGAGCTTTCACCTTTTGACAAATGTCACAGCGTTGTACATATGTAAACACATCACGCCTCATCTTTGGCCAATAGTATTGCCGTTCTAATTTCTCCAGAGTCGAATTCATGCCCCTATGACCACCTATAATGGCGTCATTGGCATCATGGAGAAGAGCTGCCCTGAACGACTTCATGACACATAGTCAGCCTTTGTAGAAAAGCCAACCATCGCGTATCAGAAAATGGCATGGTCCTGTAGCATCCAATGCCTATTCCCACTGTGTACTGAATTCCTCGGAATCCGCGTATGTGTGCTTCTTGTCCTCTAGTCCTATACCAACAACAAGATCAATTCTAGTGGTCTAAATCGTAGACACTTGTCCCTTCCTACTCAAAGCGTCGGCCATTAGATTGGCCTTTCCTGGAAGGTACTCAATCATACCATCGAACTGCTGGAATATCCGACTCCAGCGGTGTTGTCGATCACTCCATTGTGCACTTGGCATTGTCTGAATCCAGCATACCATCGAACTGCTGGAATATCTGACTCGAGTGGTGTTGTCGATCACTCCACTGTGCACTTGGCATTGCCTGAATCCAGCATAATGCTTGATGGTCAGTGCGAACCTCGAAGTCACGGCCATACAGGAAATGTTTCCAATGTTTCAAGGCCTGTATCAGCTGGAGTTCACGATCATAAACTGAGTAGTTCTTCTCGGCGAGCAGTAACTTACGAGACATGTAAGCTATTGGATGACCATTTTGTTGTAAAACACCTCCAATTGCGATGTTACTCGCATTGGTGATCACCTGAAATGGGTCGTCCCACGAGGCAAGTGTTAAACAAGGTGCTTCTGATAAAGCCACCTTGAGGTTCTGGAATGCCTCCAACGCTCGTGGAGTCATTCGAATCTTTTGCCTTCTTGTTTTCACTCCCTTTAGCAGATCGGTGAGATATGCCGAGAGGTCAGAAAACTTGTCGATGTGGGTGGAATATGCCTGGCATATACCCACAAATGATCTAATGTCATAGGCTGAGGTACTTCCTAGTTGACAATCTCAACCACTTTAGCCGGATCAAGTCGAATGCCTTCAGTAGTAATTATATATCCCAAGTAATGCACTTGGAACAGATAAAATTCTGACTTCTTTTCATTGACGTAGAGCTCGTTGCTTTCCAGCAACTTAAGGACTTTCTCCACATCAATGTCATCCTACTCAACCGTAGGTGAAAATATGAGTATGTCGTCCAGAAATATGATCAAATCCTAGAAAACACGCATCATCATGCGGTTAAATGTAGCTGGGGCGTTCGTCAAGCCAAATGGCATGACCACAAATTCATAATGGGCCCGTTCTGTACGGAAGGCTGTCTTGGGGATGTCCCCCTCCACAATCCGCACACCTGGTGGTACCCACTCTTTAAATCCAGTTTCGAGAACACCTTTGCTCCATTCAGCCTCTCTAGAATATAGTCAATTCGAGGCATCGGGAATCTGCTCTTGATAGTCAACTTGTTGAGTGCACGATAATAAACACACAAACGGGAAGACCCATCCTTTTTCTTGGCAACACGCTGGGGCGGATGAAGCCAAATTGCAATAATTCTTGGAGTTGGCGGTCCCAACTCTGATTCCATTGCCTTAGAAAGGCGATACGGAAACTTGCTCGGGGGTTCCGAGCCTGGGAGGAGGTCAATCCTGTGGTCCTCCGGTCTCAATGGGGGGAGCTGAGGAGGGAGGCTGTCCCGAAGAAAAATCTTCTGGAACTTTTCATGGAGAACTGAGTACTTCTCGAAAGCACTGGCCACCGTCTGGGCTGTTTGGATGTAAATCATCACACACTGTGCACCTTTCTTGAGACTACTCGCTTAGCCTGCAACAAGTGGCTTATGAGCAGAAAGTTCGAAATTCCTGGCTCGCACTTAATGGTCACTGGGGCGTTTGACACATTACGATTGATCTGGAACGTGTGCTTGTCCCATTTGACATCAGGAAACACTTGTAAAACCATTGAATACCCAAAATTATGTCTGCTCCTACAAGAGGGGAAACCATAAAGTCACGCCCAGACTCTATGCCCTGAATCACTAACTTAGCACCTAGAGCTTCATACTTAACGCTCGTTGTCATGCCTGTGCTAAAACCCTCAACCTGTTTGTCCACCGAAGTCAGATCGAAACGGGCACGCCTAGCAACCTGTTCTGTGACCACATCCTCCATGCTGCCGCCGCTGTCAAATAAGACAACGACTCTCTGGCCACCTATGTAGCCAAAGGACTTGAGCAATTTGTTGCGCTCATACTCCTGGTCATGGGCGCCCTTCTACTTATCTTCGAGCTCCCGGCTAATAATTGCTCCAACTAAAGCACCGGGGTTTGAAGAACTAGGGGTAGCCGCTGGGATCTGTGTGAGCTCACCACCACGGAAGCTGTGGAGGCGGTGGCGGGCGGGCTTTGGAGGCTTCTTCTGACAATCCCGAGAAGTATGTCCTTTTGTATGACAAAAGAAACATCTACCCTCCTTGTACTGAGAAAGCTCCTCAGCACTCAACTTGCCACCTGTCTTGCGTGCCTCCGCTTTCTGGTCTGGAGTAAGCTTTGATGCATTGTTTGAGTTCTTGGAGCCAGAGGCTCCCGGGCTCTGTCCTGGGGGGAAGACCCCGTCTAGTTCTGGCATTTGTCCCCCAAGGAAGCGTTAGCCCTGGGAGAATCCGGCTGGGAAGTCTTGGGCTTGCCACCATTATTATGTTTCATTTCTACACTCTGCGCAAGCGAGAGTGCGCCTCAAAGGTGGCTGGCCTAAACATACGCACCTCCCATTGGATTTGCGTGTCCAGGCCATACAAAAACTGCCCTTTCTTGTCCGTATATCAGATAAGCCTAATTGCAGACATAAAGTCAAAATTTTATTGGCAAACTGAAGGACTGGTTGCGTGTTCTGAAGTGCTCCCTTGAACTCGTCTTCGAGTCGCTCAAGGTAGTGGGACGGTAGAAACCGCTGCTTAAGGTCACAGACAAACTCGTCCCATACATAAGCTGCCATACCTGCTCTGGTGTGGGCATGAGCCCATTGAGTCCACCAAGGAATGGCCTCACCTTCCAAGTACCAACTGGCTA
This sequence comes from Cibotium barometz, assembly GCF_041138505.1. Lineage (NCBI taxonomy): Eukaryota > Viridiplantae > Streptophyta > Polypodiopsida > Cyatheales > Cibotiaceae > Cibotium > Cibotium barometz. Next base: position 20,989,098 of record NC_141088.1, on the reverse strand, counting down.
AGATCACTCTGTCAGTATCTGTTTTCCTAACTGCGGCAAAGTAAGCGCTTCAAATTGATGTAACCATGAATAAAGAGTTGTGGGATCGAGTTTACCATTATACTTACTAAAGTTCATTTTCTCAGGAAAATGATTCGAGGGCGCCGCCGGTGTCAATTTGGCGTCCAAAGCTCTGAGGTAACGCTCGTGTTCCATGCATCGCATGGCGTCGTCTTCTTGTTGTCGGATCTCCAATGCACGCATTTGCAACTCAAGCAAGGAGCTTGGCTATAGCTGTGACCCCGCGAGAGGGTCCCTGTGTCGAGGATCTGGTATCTGGGATACGGAAGGAGAGGGAGGAGGAGATGGAAAACGCGACGCTGGAGAGTGGGTATGCTCCTCCATAGCCAAGATCTGCACCTTCTGCAGCCCTTGATTTGCTTGAGCTCTTGGTGAATAATGAGATGAACAATTGGGATTATGGACTCTCCTATTTATACTACCCAATCATGAGCAGTCGGCCAGCATTAAAGCAGTCGGCCAGCATAAAATACTCCCACGACTGAATTTATACTACCCAATCATGAGCAGTCGACCATTATAAAATACTCCCATGACTGAATTTCCAGCATTTAATGCTGAAATAAATCACATAAAATGCTACGTTTTTTTTTCTAACTGGCTGGGCATCATGCGCCTGCTTTCGTAGGGCTGGGCATAGCTTTTGCCCACAATCCAAGGGCTGGGTAGCCTGTATGTGCTGTTCCATACTTGCCCTATAGCCATATAAAGGCTGTAATCTCCTGGAAGTTGCCTTAATCTTGCCCTAGGGCTATCCTACAGCCTCTCCATGGCTGGTGGGTTCACAGCCTGGCCCTTCCTGGCCCTCATGGGGGTGGTTCAGCCTGGGCCTTCCTGGCCCTCATGGGGGTGGTTCTACACCATTCCCATGCCCACACTAAGATCCGAGGAAGCCCTATGGGCTGGCCCCTTGTCCTAACCACTATCTACTCAGTGATCTAGCATCCGGTACCATACCAGATACACAGAACCACTGACTTCATTCTTGAGGGAGACTCACAGTGCGGACTGGCACTGTTTCATGTGCAGGACAATGCACACCTGACCTCGGATGACTGAGATGGATCCCTGGGGGCTGACTCGTCCCGGACTCGTCCCGGACTGGGCTCACATGGGACCAGTTCACCATCTCAGGTCCTGCACCTTCTGTACAGAAATGCCTACGTGGCATCCAAGTGCAGGATGCACGTGACAACCATTAAGAGAGATGATTAAGTTGTTTCATACAACCATACACTGTTTGAGAGGTGAGACATGGTGAGACTTTAGATGTCATAGCTAAGCTAGTGGATCAGATATGTGTATGTGTGTGTGTGTGTGTGTGAGAGAGAGAGAGAGAGAGAGAGAGAGCTAGAGAGAGATGTTATTAACGTCTATGAAAGACCTAAAGGGTCTCTGAGATAAAAGATCTGTTACATGTGATCCATAAGTAAATTGGATGTCAAGGCAACATGAAAAAAAGTAAAAGACTAGCTGCCAAAAGGATAGAGAGGATCTATGTACAACATAGACCTTGTGTGTGCAATAAAGTAGGCTCATAATGTGTCATCATCACTCATCACAAACCTGGCCTCAATATTCACCACCTGAGGGGTTGCCTCTCTATATCACTGAAGCAAAACTCCAATAGTAGGGCTATTGGACTTGCTCTCTTGAATGATATCTCCACCATTGTTGCCTTGGGAACTGTGGGCACTAGCACTAGTCCCTTACTCAGCTAGCATGGTAGACACCTTTGCTGAATCGCTTTCTTGGACACTTGCTTTTGTTGAGCTTCTATAGAGAAAAGTGATGCCAAAGCATAGGGCTAGGAGATTTCCACAAATGCAACTTAAGGTTTTGGGGTTTGGATGGCTAGACCAATTTGTGGAAACCTCCAAGTTAAGCTCTCATTGGTGTGAGTGCAATAGGGATGGGTGATGGTTGACCTCCCGGGACTTGGCCCCCCACCCAATTTCCAACATGGTATTAGAGCCGTGGGTTGAAGTGTAACCTTTGAGCCACTAAATAGTAGCCAAGTTTGTTGGGTATTTCGGAGTTAGTATGGAGTCTAGTCAAGTGTCCTTAGTTGTGTGAACACACTAGGTGTGAACACCTTCTTATTTAGGATCAAAAGATAAGGCCTTGGTGCCTATAAAAGCATGTATTCGAGTGGATTCATTATCATAGTAGTGAATATCATTTGAGTTATGCAAATTTGCTCTCTTGGCATGAGTATCTCTCGCTCTCTCTCTCTCTCTCTCTCCTTGCTTCATCTCTCTTTTACACACTCCACCATGATGATGATATTTTGGGAAGTTTGTTAAACTTCTGACAATCTATCTTTTCAGTTGTATGTGTTGGGTTCTTTGCCGCTCGAGTAGTCCCCCAAAATTTGAGTTATATATTTTGGATCTTTTTGGATTATGTAATGCCTTGTATCTATAAAAGGCTCCTTTCCATCATTCCCTTTTTGCTCGTGCTTTAGGCAAGGGGGTTGTATTTTGGTATGCTAATGTAGGCTGTCTTTGTCCCCTGGGCAGGACTTAACATCTTGGTCCTTTGCATTGAGCCATACTTTATGAACCTCTCAGCCATGCTTTTAGCCTTTGAGCCATGTTCATGAGCCACTGAGCCAGTTTGCGGGGTCCATGTTTGGTCTTTGCTTGTGTTGGAGTACGAGACTATGGAAGGTTATTCATGCAGCTCCACCATTACTTTGTTGGGTATTTCGTAGTTAGTCTCTGGAGTCTAGTCAAGTGTCTGTAGTAGTGTGAACAACTCTTATTTAGGGTCAAAATATAATGCCTTGGTGCCTATAAAAGCATGTATTTGGGTGGATTCATTATCATAGTGATATCATTTGATTTGTGCTCTCTTGGCTTGAGTATCTCTCTTCCTCTTTCTCTGCTTACTTCATCTCTCTTCTACACACTCCACCATGATGATGATATTTTATCCTCCATAGCTGCATGTGTGATTCCTTATGATATCCAATAAATTTGAGTCTTTGAGCCAAAAACATGGACAATTACCTCTGAGCTAAGAAAAAGTGAACAAGTTGGCACAAGGGGGGGTGTGAGAAAAGTGGTGCCAAAGCGTAGCGCTAGGAGATTCCCACAAATGGATAGACCGGAGGTCCTTCATCACCTTTAGGTTTTGTGTCTGAAGTCTAGTCAAGTGTCTGTAGTAGTGTGAACAACTCTTATTTACCAAAGTGGTTTGGTCGTGTCGGGATCCTAGTCTACTAGCCCACAAATAAAGATTCATGCACGCGTTTGATCCCCTTTTCTCAAGCGAGATGGAGTTAAACCCTAGGGTACATGGTTGGCTATACCATACTCCGAGCCTTCCCATGCATGAAGGAGCCTGTTCCCCTATAGAAAGGCACCCGTAGCTCTTCAATTTCCCATGGGCTTCATGAGGCAAAAATGCAAGCTTGTATTTTGTGCAATTAAGGCCTTACAAAACTACCCTGTAACTACTACATGTCAATATAATGCCTTGGTGCCTATAAAAGCATGTATTTGGGTGGATTCATTATCATAGTGATATCATTTGATTTGTGCTCTCTTGCAACATGCAAGCATGGATCTTACATGATCACATCATAGTGCTTGCACATTTTAAGCCCATAGGTATATACATAGTGTAGGCAATGTACGAATGTTGCACTATTTTCCATATACCATTGGAGAGTTGGCATACTTTCTCTCCAAAAAAATTCAAGACCAAGAAATGTGTTCTTTCTTGAGAATGTTGTTTCTTGACAGCCATTGTAAGCCATTGTGTTTTAAAATAATTATGCAAGTTTTGAAAACGTGAATCTGAAAAACTTAATATCTTTATGGAACACTTGAAAAGCTTGAAATGCACTTCAATAAAAACTTGATAGTTGGCACATTTTCTCTTTAAAATTTCTCAATACCAAGAACTCTATCCTTTCTTGGGAACATTCTTTCTTGAAAGCTTTAGAGTTCTGAAATCTTGCAAACTTTTGATGATCTTTGAAAACTTGAATTTGAAAAGCTTGTATCTTTCAATACCAAGAACTGTCCTTTCTTGGGAACATTCTTTCTTGAAAGCTTTACAGTTTTGAAATCTTTAAAACTTTGAAAACTTGAATTTGAAAAGCTTGTACCTTTTTGTAAAAGTTCGAAATCTTGAAATCAAGTTAACAATGGAACATTAATGATCGCTAATGGAAGTCTTGAGAATTTCTCTAGAGTGATGTTCTACCATTGTTGCATAGGTTGAGCAATTCAACAACCAAGCTTATGTTATGCCAACCAATGAAATATAGGTGGCAAAATCTTAGTTTGATGCTTCTTCTTTAAAATTAGAGCCACAAATTAGGATTAATAGATGGTATTCTCTTTATTAATAACATAATCAACTTAAAAGAAAGTAAGGGTATTATACCTTTCAATAAAAGCATAATTTTAGCAATGGTAAAAGTTTAGATTATTGAACACCATATTGGGGAATATGGGAATTTCCCACAAGTTTGGGACACGTGGTCAAAAGTTTGGATTAACCATAACTTGAACACCACTAATCCAAAATGAGCACTTTATAGCTCTTTAGATTCCATTTTTCAAGCGCTTTCCAATGATAGGTCATATGATAGGGTTTTGAGAAACTTACAAACATGTTATCCATGTCCCCTTTTTTAAGTATTCAAAAATGGAAATTGGGAAATTCCCAAATTCACTAATATGGTGTTATTGGGTTCTACAGCCCCTTAGTTTCATGAGTGTTGAAATTAGGTGAGTTAAAAGATGGGTTATCCATGTCCCCTTTTTTAAGTATTCAAAAATGGAAATTGGAAAATTCCCAAATTCACTAATATGGTGTTATTGGGTTCTACAGCCCCTTAGTTTCATGAGTGTTGAAATTAGGTGAGTTAAAAGATGGGTTAAGTAGATCAACATCAAAGCTAGGAATCACAACAAAAGAAAAAACCTTATAATGGAGGGTTTTTAACTTGAATTAAGGCTAATGAGAAAATAGGAGACATGTAGGTGTTACAATAACTTGTGTGCGAGATTCTTCAGACAGTTTGCTGACGGTGTGGTAGGCTAGGGGGCGCCATGCCTTGACTTAGTGTTCTTCTCAGCAATGCCAACAAGGTGGGATTGATAGGGGTCTCCTTCTTCTTCTTGTGTAGAGAAGCTTCAGAAAGCTTGATGCTAGCTACATCTACAATCTCTAGTGTCGCCATTTGTTTGTGAGTGAGTGAAAAGAAAAATAGTGGCTTGTTGCTCACAATGAGTTAAGCATTGGGCACCTTGCTGTGGATTGGAGACACAAGGGTGTTGTCACCCCAATGAAGGATCAACGACAGTGCGCCTGTTGCAGTCGTGCATGAGAGAGAGAGAGAGAGAGAGAGAGAGAGAGAGAGAGAGAGAGAGAGAGAGAGAGAGTTGACATAGAGGCACACAACCATAATTGCACATAACCCTAAACACATACATAGGCTGCCCTCCTCGACTAGTCATGATCTTGCTCACTAACGATAAGTGGTTCTCGCTCAACATAGAGAATATACTTTGTATTAGAGTTTACAAAGGATTACAATAGTTCAGAAATGACTAGCTTATAGATGCTTGGTTGCTTACAAGATCCATCAACAAAAGTTGCTTGGATAAGAATCATAACCACACTCAAAACTCAAAACTTCTAGAACTTTTAAGCCTTCCTATTAAGATTGAACAGTATTTATAGGAATGAGTGCCACATGGCACTCACCAATTGGATCTGCTCTCCAGTATTCCTAGATTTTCCTTTGATTGGTCCTCCAGTTGGTGCTTAGATCGCTTGAATTGTGTTTCTTTGTGTCTTTTTTGTGTTTCTTGTGCTTTCTCGACAAGCCTTAGAGACTTTGGTCTACAAACCATCATGGGTAGAATAGGCAAAAATGTATGTATATAGCCACAAATGAAGAAGCGGAAGGCATTTGGTCTACAAACCATCGTGGGTAAAATACTCGGGGGGGTCACTATATGTAAATCCTCTATATCACGTGCGTTCAAGGCCTATTTAAAAAGTCCCTTATCTGTGAATTTTTTAGTGAATATAATGTATCTTTTCCTATTCAAATCTGTAAAATTTTTTTAAAATACAATAAATAAATCCCCTCTGTAAATATATTTCTGTAAGTTTTAAATATTTAAAATGTCCTTCTGTTGAACCCACGTGATACTTACATATTTATACGAGTGACCCCCCCGAGGTAAAATAGGCAAAAATGTATGTATATAGCCGCAAATAAAGAAGCGGAAGGCATTTGGTCTACAAACCATCGTGGGTAGAATAGGCAAAAACGTACGTATATAGCCGTAAATGGCCATCTTTAGAAACGCATTGCTTTTCATATTTTTAGTGTGCATGGCCTCTAAATATATAAAAGTACTCTAAATATGATCTCCTATGTTAATAGATATATTCTTGTCTTCTTATTTCTTTTTTAGATTTTTGGAGCTAATATTTTTACTCTATCACTTTCTTAATGTTTCTAGCCTTATAGAGTCTCTTTCTAAGTGCACTCTCTTCCTTCTTGAAATCTATAGTAAAAGAGAATCCTTACATGGCTTGGTAGGGATCTTACAGTAGCATTGTCAGGTTTTATTTCTTCTCCACCAAAGCTAAATCCTTGGCAAGCATTTTTTGTAAAACTTCCTCCTTATCTGACTACTCTTCAACCTCAGCTTCCACCTTCTCCCCCTCTTATGTACACATTTGTAAAGACATGCACATGAGATCAGTATCTGGTTCCAACAATTGAACTTCCCCCTCATCATCCTCAGAGCTATCCTCTTCTATTTCAAAATCCTCTACGGAACTGGTTTCTTCATCCTCATCCTCATCCTCTGAAGTACTCTAGGATCAATTCTCTCCCCTTGGCCATATCATACCTAACTTGCTTCCTACTAGCAGGCTGATCCGAACCCAAAATAAGGTGCCCTCTCCACTAATCTTATTATGCTATCAACATGGTCTCCCCAAAATCACACAATGGATAAGCTTATGTCCTTGATGGCATGACATGAACATCTAGATCTGCTTCTTGTCCAAGAATAGTCACCTACAGCCTCTTCACCACTCCTAAACATCTAACCTTTGGATTATTTGCCATTCTAACTTTAAACTCAGAAGGGGCATTTGCCTTAAGCCTTAAGGCCTCCATAGTCTCCTAAGTCATTACACAAACTTGGGCACCTCCAATCAATGTACACTTTAGGAACTTTAAACTTGTTTATCCAAGCATCCATGACATGCATATAATCCTTGTCACCTTTAACATATACTATCTTTAGTTGTCCTCCTTTCTTCTCCTTCTTGGGAACCTTTGTGCTAACTAGTTTACTCCATGTTCTTCTGAGTTTAGGGCACATCTGCAGCAACTAGGGCCAAGACAGAGTGGGTCCTTCTTGCTGGAGATCCCTCTTCAAATCATACTCTTCCTCCTGAGCCCCTAAAGGAAAAATCATTCAATTGTCCTCTAGGGTTAGCACTGACCTCCAATGTCTCTAATCTATCACCAAAAGCCTCTCCTACCACCAATGACTCCCCTCGCTGACCAGAATAGCTTCCAGCTACTACCTCCAATGTCTCTAATCTATCCACCAAAAGCCTCTCCTACCACCAATGACTCCCCTCGCTGACCAGAATAGCTTCCAGCTACTACCATAGGATTGGCCAATAACTGCCTCCAAATTCTTCTCTTTGTTTCTTGTCAGAAATCTACTCTCCAGAGTCTTAAAGTGTCCTCCATCATCGGCTAGCTTCAAATCTTTGTCCTAGAACCTCTTAGAACTAAGCAGCTACCCTCAGCTGACCTCGCACACACTGACAAAATACTCTCTTGGCTGCCCCTAACAAGTCAGATTCTCACTGTCACCTACCTCCGAATTCGGATGGCTTTCCCCAGTCCAAAGTTGATCCTTTAGTGTCCACCAATGATCCTCCAACGCGTCAGTCGACCAGATAGACATGATCCTTTGACCTTCCTGGATGTCCTGCCGACCCTCTTCTAATCTTTTCTTCACCTTCATCCTATAGAGTTCTGCCTCAGAATTCTGCCACATAACCTTTTGCCTCTGACGTCTTTAGTAAATTCTAAAACTTCCCAAAATGTACTCCTACACCCACCAACCCTCAGACACTTTTAAGCCTTGCAAGATATCACCTTACAGGTTCTATGCTGACTACTGTAGGCTCACCTGCTGTCGTCGCGCTGAATGAACTGCTTCCACCCACCTAGCCAACCTGACCTGGCTGACATAGATTCCCTCTCCTTTGAGTCAGCTAACACCACAGGAGCCTCAAAACACTTAAACAAACCCAGAACCTAGCCTTAGAAACAATTAGCTAGCTGACCACTAGTGTCAAACTACTGCCGACAGAAACTCTGTAAGACACCTAAGCTTTCTGATAGTTGTCCTCAGACAGATCCAAACCGTCAGCTTTGCCTCATATCCACTTCCTATCAACTCAAATAAGTTAGGACAAGGTCCCAATAGAACCTGCTGACCATTCTGATATCTGACTGACATAGAATCAATCCCTACTCAGGCTAACTAGCCCAACACAAACTCAACCATAAACAGTCCTTCACTTACGCCCTTGTCTTCACTCAAAAGAACCCCAACCAGGTAACACATAATTGAACCAAAACCATAGAAGAACTCTTTAATTCACACCAGGCTTAATTCTTTGTGTACTCAAAGAAGATTGTGCAACACATAATAAACCCAGACTGGGAGTGGAGAAGATGAATGAAAACAATGATAGAGCCTGAGAACTCTCACACAAGTAACCACAAAAGAGTCAAGATATATGTTCTCTACTCCAACAAGATCATCAACAACTATATTGTCTATAGCAACAACTTGCAGGCTTATACTGGCTGATAGAACAAGGAGATGCTTGAACAATCCTCAAATCTGGTCCAAGTTCCAATAGTATTGCACTATCAGAGGTTTTGGGACATAATATCCCACACACAAAACCCTCTCCCCCTCCTGCAATCACCTACTATTATGGTCAGATCTTAGTCTTCTCTCACAAACCCCATGTCACCTTTCACATAGATCAAACCCTCAGATAACCAGCTTTACAACAATTTCACAACCCAGAACTAGCTCTCTTAGTAATTACTTCTTCAACACACACAAAAGCTCCCACAA